>NC_134687.1:377951493-378271493 GCF_050947455.1 Rhinoderma darwinii
GTCTACAGCCAGACTGAGGAAGTCAATGGGGCTCCCGTAATGACGGGAGCGTTGCTAGGAGACGTCAGTAAATAGTCACTGTCCAGGGTGCTGAAAGAGTTAAGCGATCGGCAGTAACTGTTTCTGCACCCGGGACAGTGACTACCGATCCCAATATACATGTATCTGTAAAAAAAAATGAAGTTCGTACTTACCGAGAACTCCCTGTTTCTGTCTCCAGTCCGGCCTCCCAGGATGACGTTTCAGTGTAAGTGACGGCTGCAGCCAATCACAGGCCAAGCACAGGCTGCAGCGGTCACATGGACTGGCGCGTCATCCAAGGAGGTCGGGCTGGATGCCGAAGGAGGGACGCGTCATAAAGACAACGGGCGGTAAGTATGAATTTCTTTGACTTTCACTAGGGAAAGTGCTGTCCCTTCTCTCTATCCTGCACTGATAGGGAGAAGGGAAGCACTTTTCCCGCAGTCCGCAGCAGCTAGTCCGCATCAATTTTCTGCACATTTTGTGCAGATCCGCAGCCGTAATCCGCAACCCGGATTAGGTGCGGCATTGATGCGGACAGTTGCGGAGGAATTCCGCCATGTGTGGTCATGCCCTTATACTGACTAAAATAAACGTACACAAGCGGGAACACAGAGCCTTATCCAAATCTCTGCATACTGATACTATTCATTTGTAAACTTTGTATTTTATGCCTTTAAGGGCATATTCAGACGTGGCGGAATTGCTGTGGAATTCCGCTGCGGACAGTCTCCAGCGGACGTTTTTTACATTTGTTTCTATACATTTTTAGGAGTTAGTTCAGACATTGCGGAAAACTCCGCTGCGGACCATAGGCTGCGGTGCAGAATTTTCCCTTCGCAGCGTGCACTGTTTGTTGCGGAGAAGAAGCGGAATTTCACTGTGTATTTCAGCCTTTGCAATGCAATAACTGAAATCTGTGGCAAGTCCGCTGTGTTTTCTGCAACATCTGAATTACCTGTCAAATATGCAAATGTTGCTGCAGATTCGTTGCATAACTGCCCAAAATCTGCACCAACATTTGCAGCGGAAAAATTCCGCCACGTCTGAACGTGCCCTAAGGCTTTGTTCACAGCTGCGTCAGGGCTCCGTTCCGTCTGAGCTTTCCGCCGGAACGGAACCCTGACTAACACAAACAGAAACCAGAGATTTCCGTTTCCATCACCATTGATTTCAATGGTGACGGATCCGGTGCCAATGGTTTCCGTTTGTCTTGATATTAAAGCTTCCCAGAGGTCATGTAATGATTTTGTGATGTTATGTATCAGTTTTTGAGGGTTACAAAGCATGTATATGTTTTGGGATTTCTATCGAGGCTCTATTCCTACTTACAGGTCTGTACTTGTGTGTAAACTCTAAGTCAGTACAAGATATTACATGGATGAGTCCCTTCGCGTTCAAAGTCAAACAGTGGACAGTCCTTTTTAGAGGGCTTGCTATTCAGGTGCAAACTGTACTATTCTTGTCTTGCCTAGAGCATTCATTTCCATTAATTCTGTAGAAATGGAAGCCAATAGAAATGCTTCATTTTTTACCTTTGCCTAGTGACACAAGTGCAGTAAATGGCATAGGATTTCAGCTATAAATAGGACTATTATTATTTCCCATAGGAAAATAGTCATGGAGCTGCCTTACTTTAACAATAACTTAACATACAGGAGTGAAGCCTGGCATGGTAAAATAACTAGATATTACAAATGGTCGGGATACAATGTGTTATTTTATTACTTCTTGCTTTTAATGGAAAAGATAAATGTAATATAATAATGATGCCAATTGTTGATGCCAGTTAATTGATTGAAATTTCGAGATTGGTGTTAGTTGTTATAATTGTTTATTGACTGTAATATATATTAGTTGTATAAAGTAGATGTATACAGTGTTGGCAATTACTGAAATAAAACATAACATAAACATCAGGATTACTATTATTATTATTATTATTGTAATCATTCCTACTATTATATTTTCATCTATCTTATAACATTTTCTATTAAAGTCTTCTACAACTTGTAATGATTTCACAGAAAATATATATTTTTTTGTGTTGTTAATGTTTGAAATTTCTTATTAAAAATAAAAATGTAAACTCATACGAAATGCTTTGCTTCTTATAACAATCAAATAAGTTTACACTACATGCGCAAAAGTATGTGTACACTCCAACATCATCCATATGTTCCTGATAAAGATCTTATTCCAATCCAAGTACATTAACATAGACTAAGGCCACGTTCACACGCGGTGGAATTGCTGTGGAATTCTGCAGCAGCCGTTTTTTTTTCATTTCTTTCCATACATTTTTAGGAAAGTTAGTTCAGACGATGCAGAAAATAACTGTGCGGAAATCAGGCTGCGGTGCAGAATTTTCCCTCCGCAGCATGCTCATTATGTTGCCGAGAAGCAGCGGAATGTCACTGCGGATTTCAGCATTTGCAATGCAAAAACTGAAATCTGTGGCAAGTCCGCTGTGATATCTGCAACGTCTGAATTACCTATCAAATATGCAAATGTTGCTGCAGATTCGTTGCGTAATTGCCCCAAATCTGCACCAACATTTGCAGCGGAAAAATTCTGCCACGTCTGAACGTGGCCTAATAGGGCATTGGCCGCTGTACTCAAATGTCACTTTTATAATTAGTGGCTTAGACAGGCTGCTGATAGTTCAAGAAATAGTAGTGTGTGACATCAATATACTATATTGTAATAGCTATATATGTGCACTGCAGACTCTGCGGAACTCAAGTGGATCTTCTCAGGTCTCTTCCTTCTTCTATCAGTAATAGAAAAAAAACTGCATCTCTGGACATTTCAACAATATACTAACACATTTGTCCTTATGCTAGGGGAATGGTTCAACAGACATACGTACTGATTATCAAAGAAATATGCCATTTTCTTATGACAAATAAGTAATGCTCATGAATGGCATAGCAGACCAGCTGTAGTCTAAAGAGGCAGTCTCATCGAATCTTCTTAATAGGGTTGTACGACATTATAATAAACTGTCTTCTTTTTTTTGTTTGTTCCAGAAACAGCGCCACTGTTGTCTTTGGGCTGTGTCTGGTATTGCAGCTCATCCCCATTTACTTAAATAGAGCTGAACTACAATACCACACACAGCCCATGGACAAGAGTGGTGCTGTTTCTGGAAAAAGAAAGCAGCACTTTATTGGAATCTTTGACAACCGCTTTAAGTGTTGTGTGATATGTTAAGGAATGTGCAGGCTGACAAAGAAAGTGAAAATTCGTATGAGTGACATTATTAATATGTGCTCCCCTATATGTCCCAAATCCTTGAGGAGTACTCCAAGTAACATCCAGTACAGAACATGACAATTTCCAGTGACACCGCCGAAATATGTTAGAAAATCTCTCTACAATTCCAGATACATATTAATGAATCTGGGATATCAGATCAGCCTTAAGCTATTTTACATCTTAGGAATGACTTATATACTTTAAAGATAAATGTTACAGTAAAATCGTATATACTGTATGTACCCACATTTGCCAAAAATTGTTGTTTTCACTCATGAAATGCTTAGCGGCCATATCTTGCCAAAAACTAAAAGTTGGGCTACAGATTTAACCTCTTATTCACCCTTGCTCACTCATCAAAATGAGAGTGTAGGGTTGGTCTGGTCCTTGCAAAAAATCCAATGGTCCCAGTAGGGCTGCCAAGGCTATGTTCACCATAACCATGCCTCATGTGGTAAAGTAGGCTGGGGGTTAGGCACGTAGTTTTAATGAGTTTGAGCCGATTGTTGACGTAAATATCACCTAATTGTATCCTGGTGTTATTCTAGTCCTTATCTGAATTATTAAGGACCTGAATTTTTCTTGGCGTCTACTTATTGAAAAGTAACATACTGATTGCTAAGGATTTCAATTCTATACTATTTCACTTTCAAAAAATATCTGTATACTTCTCTTAGCTGGATGGGAAGCCTTTCTTACCAGTAGTACCTCAATTCTGAGATCAGCTGAAGGGTGCTTGTTTCAGTCCCTGTAGAAAAGGCAACAGTTACAACAATAGCAAGAAGGGCTTTGAAAGCTTTGGACCATACTAAACTTCTTGTAGCCTTGCCCCATACATAAAATATACCTCCTCTGGAGACTTAAAAGGACAGAATTTATGCCGACACCATGGCATTAACCAAACACATTTTCTTATATAGCATTGAGTGGAGAGAACATGAACATGTGCCCAGTGACTAACTTTGGGTGAACCCAATAGCAGAACCTAAGGCAGGATTATTTCACACCACTGACTGCAGAAGAGATTGTGGTCATATTGTTTAGTGCTCAATGGTTAGATTTATACTTTGCTCTAATCGTACCCATATTTTTACATGACCCCAAAAAAAGCAGAAGAATAAACTGTGATCATATTCATTGTCCGCTACATTATTTAACTCAATAACAAATGTAGTGTCCGTACAGTAAGCCACTATTTTAATGTATAACTAATGAGAAATCCTCCAGTTTTATCCCTTGAGCTATTTTTTCGATTTGCAAATTTGTCAAAGTTTTTGCATTAGGCGAGGTCTGGTTCACATTGTAGATTTCAGTGACATCATGTGGCTAACAAGCAGATTTGCAGCCCTGGTTTAGCACAACATAAAATTGACGCTTACATCATTTTCTCTGTTGTCTTTGCTGGAAGGATTTTAATTACCTGGATTTCTAGAGTAAACAGCTGTTCTTGGGTAGACAGATGAAAACCCATAGCTTAGTTTTCTTCTCGTTTTGTAGGGCACATGAATTACAGACTGAAATTGGGCTTTCTTCAACACTGATAGATCGCTTTCATTTGTTTACTACGTATTACTAGCTATCATGACCTCTTCTATATAATATGTATAACGTGGCAGCATAGAACAGCAAGACATTGGTTAAATATCTTTCCCTGATTTATAATGGATACCTACAAACTGCTAAGGGTCATAGTGACTGCTAACAGTACAAGTCAAATGTCTCTGTGCTAGTAAAAAAAAAAATAGATTAGTATTAGTTTTATGATAAGCCTGTACTACAATTTTATATATGAACATTTTTAGATCACACCACCTGACCATCGCTCACCACAATTTTTACGTGTAGTTTAAAAAGATGTGCCAGCGGTTCCGCGCATTGTCAATGAAGCTTAACCAAAGGTTTTCCCATGCGTAATTTGCAGGAATGATGAGCATATCACTTTTTTTCTGAGGACAAAAAGCCGCACTGCAGATTTGACGGCAAAAATATTGCAGTTTAAAGTGCTATCCTTGCTGTCAAATTAGACAACAGATCTATCACAGCATCATGGTTTCCAATATAAACGGAAGCCATGACACTAGTGTGAATAAAGCCTTAGAATAGTGCAATAAAGTAACACTATGCTGTTGTCTATGTATTCGAATATAAACATGTATAAAAAAAAGGACACTAGAATTGAATGAATAGTAAAATGTGTTACTCGTTGTGTGATTTGCTTTCTACTATTGTCCCCTTCTCCATGTGATTGACTCCCTCTAAACCCGGGCACCTGAGAACCTGGGTACAATTCCAAATCTCAAATGCCTGTCATTAGCTTTGCTACTATCTAGGTGCATGTACGTTATGTTACTTTATTACCATCTCAGACCATGCAAATATTTTTGACCTTCATACTGGCTGTTTGATATTGACTTCTGCCACATCTCTGCCAACCGGTTCTGTACCTTCACTACAGTATGTAATGAGTCCCATCTGCTTCTCAGTCCTAGATTCCCCAGTAATTATAATTATGTGAGTAAAGCCTGGGGGCACCAAGTACATATGTAGTAGAACTGAATTTCTCATCTTACTCTTTGGGCCTGTTTTTATAGATTATGATAACTTTCTGAACCTAGATAATTGAGTCTTAGGTAAAACCACAGAAAGGACAAAGAGTTGTGCCTAATGACAAACTTAGCTCTGCTACAGCTGTATCAGGAAATGTCCTGTGATCTAAGCAGAGGAGGCTGCTATATTTGGGCCTTATATGAGATGACATGCTGACTATACATAGCATATCATTTCTAATGTGACAGGGACACGGCTATTCCACTATCTGCAATGCAATGGGGACACCTAATTGTAATATGACAGACCAAGAATTTACACCGCCTGGCACTGGCATACCCAGTATGGAATCACTAGTTCCCCGCGCAGTAATGTGCCAGGTGTTACTATCTTCATGTGACCTAGGCTTTTGAGTACCACCTATTTTCCATGACATTTCTATGTGTCTTCTGGTTTCTATTCAACTAAAGGTATTTAGTACCAATGTCTTATGGGAGATGTAATTAATCATAGTTACTTTTTTTTTTATAAATGTGCCTATTGTTATAATCTCCTTTTACTTTCTTAACTTCAGTAGTTGTTTCGTTTTGACTTTTCTGTAAAATTTCCTTATGTGTGACTGTAAAAGAGGAAGTTCGGGTTTGTTTTATATGAGCATCTCATGCCTGACAAAAGGTATAGTCATTTCGAGTGCCATTATTTCTAATTATGTCCTGTCCTGTCTGTGATTTCCTATTCAGATTTTTCCCATTTACTATATTTTATCCACTGCAGTACACTATCTGCAAACATTCATGCCTAGCATCAAATTATCAAAATGAGTCCGGCTATATGATGTGAACTCGTCTTTTAATTCAGTTATCTTGAATACATTTTCTTTCTCATCCGCCATCATTTTCTACGTCTCCTCTGAAAATATGTATGTCTAATGCTGCACAGTGTCCTCTATTCATATGTGTATCCCTTGTCTGAATCTTTATTAATGCCTTACCTTAGAACACCGCTGAAAAGCCTAATAGATGGAAAATATCTCAATTGAATGTACATTCAAGCAATTAAATCTGCTTAAAGTCCCATTACCCGAACACGAACAACAAACAGTAAATAAGGCTTCGTACAAAGCAGGAAAAATTTATTTTTTAAAAGGTCCATGGTCATTTCCAAAGTAATGAAATGGTGAATCTAAAATCTTCAATGGTCATTTTTAACCATTGCTAGATTTTTATAAATTCACGAAGTCCTAATATTTTTATGGTGGGGTAAATCTGTTTGTATACCAGTGAGTGCTAAAATCTGGTTTACTCCTCCCTAAGGAGCATATCATTTGTGAATTGTTTTTGTACATTGGAGCAGATTTATTAATGTATTGTAAGTTGAAAACGGGTCCAGAATAAGGGACTTATACAGTTTCTGTGGGTCCTTGGGTTACAGAGTCACTTGGGACCCTTTCAGATCAGCTCAATGCCACAACCCTTTTTTTTTTAGCCACACCCTCTTTATGACCAGCAGGTAGCATAGCTCATTCGATATAGATTCATTCTTTGAGATCGCCCATAGAATTTAACAGATCAGTTTTTAACGGACGTTTTTCAGAAAGCTATCTGTGCGACAGCCATTAAACGGCTTTTCCCATGAGAGGCATTTATGACATATCCACAGAAGATGTCATAAATGTCAGATAGATGCGGGTCCCACCTCTGGGACCCACACCCATCTCCAGAACGGAAACCCCTAAACCCTGTTCTACCTCTGTGTTGCGGCTGAATTCCAACTATGAAAAAGGTTACATGGTCGGGAGTTACGTAAACAGGGTGTCTCGCTGAACTACGCTGTTTCCGTAAGTCCCATAGAACCGAATGGAAGTTACGTAAACAGCATAGCTCGCATGCTACGCTGCTTCCGTAACTGCCATTCACTACTATAGGAGTTACAGAAACAGCATAACTCAGCTGTTTTTGTAACTCCCGACCATGTAATCAGGAAGTGGTCGGGAGTCAGCGAGAACAGACAAAGGTAGAACGGGGTTTAGGGGGCCCCGTTATAGAGATAGGTGCTGGTCCCAGAGGTATCTGACATTTATGACATATCCCGTGGATATGTCATAAATATCTCTCATGGTAAAACCTCTTTAAAAACTGATCCTGTCCCTAACCAGGGGACAGTGCTGGCGAGGCAAGGGAACTATTGTTTCTCTTCTCCGTCCATTTGGTGCTTATGTGTGATGCGGGTGGCGCGATGACGTCATTGCGCCACCTGCATCGCTCCACTGGAGCAGGTCTGCTTAGAAGAAAGCGGGCCTGCATTGCTGGAGAAGAGGACAGTGCATCAAGAGTGTGGCACTATCTACAAGGGGTGTGTGGCACTTTCTATAGGGTGGTGTGTGGCGCTATCTTCAGAGGGGTGTGTGCCGCTATGTACAGGGAGAGTGTGGCGCTCTCTACAGGGAGTGTGGCACTATCTTCAGGGGACAATGGGGTGCTATCTACATGGGCACTGTGTGGCACTATCTAGATGGGCACTACCTACAGTGTATGAAAAACTCAGCGGAGCTCGTAAGTGCCATGGAGATTTGTGCTGTCACCCACAAGTCTGCAGTAGGGCTGGTGGTCAATGTTGATGTATGTATTTTAGGAATTCAACTATTCTAGATTAACACAAGATGTACATGTGCATCTTATTTTAAAAAGTACATTCAAATATAAGATATGATGTATTATATTTATTCATTTTATGCAATGAATGCTGTTGTGCACATTTGACAGTGAGGCTGAGCATGCTAATAGCTGGCCTGAGGAGGTACCGCTTGCATGAGAATGACCCTGGTAGGTTTTCTGGAACACACAGCTTAATGGAGAGCTAATTTTCTGTACCTCAGATATTATTATGCATGAATGCACTACAGCTACTGTATGTTATGGCACTCAGAACAATTTCCCCTTCCCCCACAATGAGGAAGATGGGAGCTCTCCAAGCTTGAACAGACTGTGATATTTTTTTATTTTTTCAATTTGTTGTATTTAATAGGGAAATTAGGTTTCATGGTGGGTTGATAAAAAGGTACTTAATTACCATGACTCCATTTTATCTCAAAAGGTTGTGGCCAAGTTTAAAAAAAAATGTGGTTCAGAAGCCATTGATTCTTATGCTTTTGTTCTAAATATTAAATAGATATACATAGATAGATATGAGATAGATAGATAGATAGATAGATAGATAGATAGATAGATAGATAGATAGATAGATAGATAGATAGATAGATAATAGATAGATAGATAGATAGATAATAGATAGATAGATAGATAGATAGATAGATAGATAGATAGATAGATAGATAGATAGATAGATAATAGATAGATAGATAGATAATAGATAGATAGATAGATAGATAGATAGATAGATAGATAGATAGATAGATAGATAGATAGATATGAGATAGATAGATAGATATGAGATAGATAGATAGATAGATAGATAGATAGATAGATAGATAGATAGATAGAGATCCAAAAATAGGCAGCACACCATAGATTTAGTGAAAAAAAAGAGGGTACTTTATTGGCCCCAAGTGCGACATTTCAGCTCTATCCACTAGAGCCTTTCTCAAGCCCTTTTTTTCACTAAATCTATGGTGTGCTGCCTATTTTTGGATCTCTGTTGATATTGAGAGCTTGGTCTGCTCTCTGGGGCCTGCACCCACATCTTCATACATCTTTCCACCGGTGCTGCTGGATCTTTTTTGTTTGGATAGATAGATAGATAGATAGATAGATAGATAGATAGATAGATAGATAGATAGATAGATAGATAGATAGATAGATAGATAGATAGATAGATAGATAGAGAGATACATAGATAGATAGATAGATAGATAGATAGATAGATAGATAGATAGATAGATAGATAGATAGATAGATAGATAGATAGATAGATAGATAGATAGATAGATAGATAGATAGATGATAGATAGATAGATAGATAGATGATAGATAGATAGATAGATAGATAGATGATAGATAGATAGATAGATAGATTTATTTATTTCAGATTTAACAAAAAGTCAACACTATCTGCTTAGACCAATTGAGCTTTAATTGTGCTATTGTTAAAATATTTTCCCATAATTCCTTTTTCTACAACCATCAGTGAAAAAGTACGTAATATATCTTGAGGATTGAAAATGTTTAGTTTGTGCCAAAGAGGGGCTAATTACAGCAATTTTACTCACAAGCTTTTATCACAAGGTCACAAGATTATATTCTATCACAAAGACCCGTATTATGTAATATAAAAGGGTTGTTAAAGAGTGTGTGCTCTATTGATTTTTGAAGTATAATTGCTATATTCACCCTTCAAAAAGACATATGTGTGCAGTGGGTCGTAAGTTCAGATTCATCTTTGTCATGTACCACAGCTATTGTCTGGCTTCTGTGTGTGTAATTTACAATGGGTTAAATATATTGTATAGTAAATTTGATATATATTCCTTCCTATGTTTCAAGTGGTATGATAAAGCTACTGTTTCTCTGGCTTATCTTTAAACCTAGTGTCAGTATCTCAAGTTTTGTGTGTGCTGCTAAATGGTAGTACTTTATCCTTTTTACTGCTAAGAGGGCTACAAAACATTGGAAAGGT
This sequence comes from Rhinoderma darwinii, assembly GCF_050947455.1. Lineage (NCBI taxonomy): Eukaryota > Metazoa > Chordata > Amphibia > Anura > Rhinodermatidae > Rhinoderma > Rhinoderma darwinii. The sequence continues at coordinate 377,961,955 of NC_134687.1, forward strand.
GTTCTGGGGTTGAGCCGCTGAATTAATACACTGCGAGGGCACACCAGGCAGTCACAGCACATAAAAATAAACAGTAACCTCTACGTGTTTCCTGAATTGTTCAACAGTAAGAGTCCAGGCTCTATGCTAAAGTACTCGGAGATGCTTGCACCCCTGGGGAGGAGTGAATCAACAAAACAGAAGCATAATCTCAACATCCCTTGTAATGACGAAATGGCTTTATGAGAATCAAAGACCATTTTGATTAAAGACCAGGGCAAGACTGGCACTTGGCACTCAACGCAAATCATGCCACCTACGTGTGTAAATGTCTCAACCAAAATATATTTCCCCTAGACACAATCATTCATGAAGCAAACGCTTTCTGTACCTTAGAATAGTATGTGTGCTAAAATATGGAGACTACAGGGATTATGTTCTGCATCCCGATCATATTGCTAAACGGACGAAAAGCCCAAACCATCCTATTTATACTACCAGACAGAGGCATAACCTAAAGGTCCTGGGCCAATCTGAAAAACCTGTTACTAGCCCCATCACCTACCATGCACAAGTTATAATACTTATAACACCATAGCACCGGGGTCCGGATGCATCTGCTACCCCTATAGCTAGGCCCTGCAAGCAGACACACTGGTACTTCTTGAAAACCCATTGTTACTACCATATCAAAGGGTATTGGGACTGTTAAAAGCAGTTTCCATATTTGACAACTTAATTTGCAATCACAGTTATAGATCTAGGTTAGAGTAGATGATTTCATAATTGAGCTGATTAATACAGTTACAGTAAATGGAAATAATTTCTAGCCTAACCCTAACTGCAACCCGTCTGTGTACTTCCGATTGGTTTATGTGCCCGAAATAATCTAATCTAATCTAAAACCCTAAATAGTAATTATTGGGGACATTGTGACTAGAGTTCCCTCTAAATTGTACACTCTGAAAAGGAAGGAGTTAATACAACATTCTAATAAAGTCAATGAGTCCATAAGTAGATGTACCTGTCAGGTCAATTTGGAGTTTTTAACACATCATTTCAAGAGCCAGAGCTGTAGCTAGGTTTTCTTTCACCCAGGGCAAAGGTTCAGTGTACCCCACCTACACATACACACATACCTAGAACTTAAATAAATTTGCCCCCATTAAATGTAATGTTACTTTAATATGTATGTATATATATATATATATATATATATATATATCTACGTGTGTATATATATATATATATATATATATATATATATATATATATATACACACACATATATAGACACACATTGAACCGGCATCAGGTTTGGGACACCCACTGCACATTGATGCACATGGGGAGAGAAGGCTAGCCCGCCTGGTCTAGTCGCACAAATAGCTGAAACAGATAATGCTAGCTATGATAGAAAGGTGCCAGAACACAGTGCATTGCAGATTGTATCATCGAACAATGGAATGAGGTGGCTTAGTCTGATGAATCACGTTTTCTTTTGCATCACGTGGACGGCCAGGTGCGTGTGCATCACTTACCTTTGGAAAATATGGCACCGGAATGCACATCGCCGGGAAAAAGGCAAGCCAGCGAAGGCACTCTAATGCCTACGGCAATGTTCTGTGGGAAACCTTGGGTCCTGACATTTATGTGGATGTACACCATTTCATGGCAACTGTATTTCCTAATTGCAGTGGCCTCTTTCAGCAGGATAGTACGCCCTGCCACACTGCAAAAATTGTTCAAAAATGGTTTGAGGAACATGACAAAGAGTTTGTGTTGACTTGACCTCTAAATTGCCTAGATCTCAATCCGATCGGACATCTTTGGGATGTACTGGAAAAACAAGTCCAATCCATGGAGGCTCTACCTCGCAATTTAGGGAATTTAATTATCTGTCTTGGTGCCAGATACCACAGGACACCTTCAGAGGTCTTGTGGAGTTCATGCCTTGGTGGGTCAGAGCTTTTTTGGCGACACGACGGGGACCTGCACAATATTAGGTGGTTTTAATGTTATGACTAATCGGTGTGTGATATATATGTACTGTTATGATACAAAAGCATGCTAAAACACCAGTTCCCAGCAGGATTCAGGCAAGCCATATTGCTAGCATGATAGGTTTCCATCATATCCCTTGGTTTCAGCAAAAAGGAGGCCTCCATGCTGAATATAGGTACCGGCATCCCATCACCTAAACCCCAACATCTTTTGACATGTCCGGTTCACATGTTCCAACGCATTGGAATACCCCTCTAAATTATCCCATTCCTGATATAGGGGTTGTTATGTCCCCCGATTCGCGCTTATGATGGGTTTGTGCTCTGTTATCGAAGTGAAACCGATTATAGAGCAGGACAAAGAAGCATATGATATCACGGTTTAATCTATCTCTGCATCATTATAGCATTGAAAGACAATAGGAATAGATCTCCTTAATGCCATGGATTTTTTATTTTCACCAACAATAAACAAAGAATTTGAAGGGTTTTTGTTTTTTTGTGGTGACATATCTCCTCCAAAAATTGTTGTTGGCTCTGATATGATTCTCTTAGTGTCATAAAATAGATTTTAAAATAAGAAGAAATAGAAGATGCTGACGGAACGAGCACAAAGGCAAACTAAATTTTACCTTAATGTGACCTTAAAATATGTCTCCTATGTTCCTTTTACCCTAATGTTAATGATATTTGAGGCCTTATCGAGCAGACAGAGAATGCCTTTGATAGTAACAGGGATCACAGCATAAAGTGGCAATAAGCTCAGCTCTTTATCTAGAATTTTTGAAACGTCCTAATAATTTCCAGGGAACCTAAAGCAATAATAGCTTCCCTCTCCCCAATGTGCCTCCGGGTAAAAATCCAATGTTCAGGCAAGTTTGATCTGACAACCTACAGCACAGAGGCCAAGCTCCTGTTGTTAGATAACTGGGTTTAATGATCACAGCAAGCCAGACTGAAATTTTATTGGTGTGCTGCTATGTGACCGTGACAGTGTTGACACTAAATCAAATTCAATTAGCAAGATTGTGCTAATGAGTTATATGCTGCTTCGTAGAGCGGTACTGTATTTTTTTAACATGGAAAAAAGAATCGGACTTCCCGTAACAGTGAATGTAACCCTATAGCTGCCTGATTATTCGGAATACTGTGTGCTACTGTATCTGTAATAGGTTCCGTGATGTGATCAAATTGTCAATACTTGTTGTTTTGTTATTTTCATGAGAAGGGAATTAATGCTTTACAAGCTAATCCCTTTACCAATGTAACAGTCGGGAGGAGTCTGAGATAAAACCGGAATGAAACAAGCAGCTTTTTCTTTGTCCTTGAGTGCTCTTGAAATAAAAATCTAGCAAAGCATTTTAACACATACACAGCCAAAGGGGGTTGCACATGCAAACATTGAGCACAGTAGCAAATATAAAAAAAATACACATCAAATTACTGTAAAAAAAAAAAAGTGCAATTATTCGACATGGACAGGATTAAAGCTCAAGTGGAATTCATCGGGTCTATAGAAAACGTTCTAGGAAGTCTTGGACTTGGTCCATGCTGTAGCTCCAGAAACAATTAAATCGAGTAGAATGGCTGTTATGTCAATAACAAAGGATTAAGGCATTAATACGTACGATCAAAGTTCACACATAAACTTTCTCACTTATAACAATGTTCCACCCATTAAGTATTCATGCAGTTCTTCCCACACCTGATACTTAGCAGAGAAAAGGAAGACGTCTGAATTGTGTTAAGTTATCCATCACTCATCTTAAATAACTCGCTACTGATAGAATAAACCCTCAGGAGATACACACAAAACATTGCATAATGGGAAAAGTCCGTTTTATACGGCATGTTTCTAAATAAGAAATCTATCTGGCATCTTTCTTTCCATGACATCCCCTATCTATGCAAATCATTGTGCTACATACCGAACAAGATATTTTTCTATGAGCACAAATCATCTTGTATCTATTTTTTATTACCAATTGCTCAAACAGACTGTGTTTTCCTATTTAAAGATAGATCATTTCAGTGAATTAAATAAAAAATATAAAAGTTGTGTCTTTTTTCCAAAAATAGCAATTCAGAACCCGCCAATAATTAAACTTTATACTATTCGCTTGAAACCTACAATAAGCGAAATTATTCTCGTGATTGTTGTTCAGCCTATTTAGCCGTGTTTAGAAAAACGTATCTGAGGGCTATGATTTTCCACATACAAAACGGGTGTAAGAAAAAACTTTCTATGATAAACTCCATTGTGCTATATATTTGGTGTACGGTTCACTGTGAACTACTCGAAATGCTCAGGGTTGTCTTAAAATCAGCATTGGGTCATGTTCATTCTTGGCAGCAGTAAGGATTAAGCGATGTGACCCTAATTACATAGCAAGTTTTCCCATGACAACCTCTGTCCATATGGCCTTTTAGAATATATGGAGTTATATAAAGTGGGGTTCACTCTGGGCCACCTCTATTGGCTCTGTAATTCCATGTTATTTCTGCATTAATCTAAGCGCTGACAACTTTTTCAGCTATAACTGCAGCAAGAGGAAAGGGAGTTGTCCAGATGGAGCAGCCCCTTTAAGCCTTTTATGAGAAAACTTTAAAAAAATATTTTTGTGAAAAACAGGTTTTACCACCACAACGCTGGGGATCAATAAAAGTCCAAGTAGTCTGCCCCCAATAATTACTAATGGCATATCCTAGTGATATTCAATGATCTACTATGTCTGGAACACCCTTTTATTGGTCATGATTGAATAAATGTTTAGAAACAGGTTTAAGAAGTTGGCCGTGAACACCATCGATTGTAGAGTTTTTCAAGATGTGCCCTCTCTCTATTATAGTTCATTCCAGGGTATGAAGGGGAGGGGAGTAAGTAGGTACTATAAAGGGTGGGAGGGTTTTAAAAATAGTTTTTTTAGAAGACAGCTATGAGTGTGATGACTGTCAAAGAATCAACAGTGCAGTTGGGTTAAGATTAAGTTTAATGTGTGTTAATTTGATTAGTGAAGTTTATAACCTGTTAACAGGGGCGCTAATGCTGTTCTTGGATCCATTTTATCTGTACTTACAGTATTAACATCTATAACTTTCAATACTTTAAGAAATAGGATAAATAATTTAAAGAAAACTGTTTGTATTGTAGTTTTTTCTTACCTATCAATGGTCACTGGCGTTCTGATTAAAGGGGTTGTCTGGTTTCAGCAAATACATTTTATTTTTGGTATCATTAAAAGTTATCCAATTTTCAAATAAACTTTCTATATCAATTCTGCACGTTTTCAAGATCTCTGCTTGTTGTTATTCAGTAGGAACATTTATTGTTTACTTTCAGTGGATAAAGTTCTGTCCATGGTCATGTGATGGACACACAGGTGCTGGGATCATTACAGTTACGGTACGTGTATCAGGGCTGCGTCTTGTAACAATCCCAGCACCTTTGTCCCTCTTCTTTTCATTACATTTTTGTTGTAAGTGTGAGTATGATAGTGGCTTGTTACTTGTATGTGACTAAAGATTTTTATATTAAACCTATACAAGAAAAAGGAAGATAGAAAAAAATGTCTTTCTTTCAAAAGACCGTACATTTGATTTTGGTTTAGGTTCTGTATCGAACTATTCGCAGAGGGAATGTCTAGAAATTTCTCTGCTTTTTTCCATTTTTGTTATTCAAATAGACTTACAAATCCATCACTGAAATTTAAAGAGCCACAAACACAACTGATGGAACAGAACCGCATATTGCCAAGCATATTTCTCAATGTCTGCACAAAGGCAATTCTCTTAGGTAAAGAACTTGTTAAAACACACAAATATTGGAGAAACTGCGAATGCGACCGTTTTTGTACTCGGTGACCATCACAAATGACCCCCACACATTATGGGTTGTATCCTATACTACATAATCACAGATATTTTTTTTTAGTGGTCTTTAAAAACGGAGCCCCAAAGAGTCTGGTACCGGCTAGCTACCGTTATGTTATATTCTTCTACAGTTAAAAACGCTATTACAGTATTTATGTATCCGACTCCGATTTCACTTAAACCTTTCTCCAGTACAATCTAATCAATTTGTATTAGCATCCATTATTGATGATCCCTTGTGTAAATAAAGAGGAAAGTAAGTACATTCAGACAGTCTGTCAAGTTACATAACTACTGCAGCGTAATGGTGGATATTTTATACTTAACTTCTATCAGAGATACTGCCTTAGGGAAGCTGTGTGAGATATAATTACTAGATACATTCACAGACAAACACATATGGACATAAATAAGGCTATATTGATACAAACACGTGAAAGGTCTTAGCTTTTACTGCACATTTACATGCCCCCCCCCCTCCCCGACTAATAAACAGCCTTTGCAGTTTTGTGGCAGACAAAAACACATAGTGACGGAATATAAACTTATGTGTTAGAAATGGAAGCTGAATGGTATGTTTGTGCCAGGTTTATACTGGATTTCCATTAATAAATATATTTTGTGTTGTTGATGATGATTTTAAGTAAAGTGTAAGCAATGTGCTGGACACAGACACCATCTTAGTTTAGTCAAATGTGGTACCTTTCATAGTGACATGTCAGAAGTTTTTAACATTAGTGTCCTGGTGGCTTAGACCCCACTGATCACTAGAATGAAGGGAAAGAAATGTTCTGTTTGATTTTTTTCTACCTCTCACAGGGCAGGGTGCAGGCAGGTCTAAGTTATAGACCTCCTAAAAGCCCGTATACCAATCTCATAGGAAAGCTGGAGAAAGCGGACGACAGCCGAAGGGGCATATCGCTTAGTTGAGCATGATCGGTGGGAGATCAGCACCTGGAGCCCACTGGTCAAAACTTCTGATATACCACTATGACACCTCAGACGTTTCTTAAAATGACAGCTACCGTTTTAGTTGAACTGGCAAGAAGTCCCTTAATCTATTTAATTTGCTTAAATTATTTCCTGTATACAAAAAATAAAGATGTTTTTAGATTGTACTCTTTGGGGTAGACAGGGAAATGTAGAGAAGCAACTGCCATAATCTAGCACAACAGTAAGAGACACCCAACATCTAGGACAGGACTTTATGATACTGGGTCAGGCAGCTTGGTCAGATACGCCACATCTACGCAGCCACTTCTCTGTGTGTCTCCACAGTACAAACAGATGCTCGTCTGAAAGAGGGCAATTTTATCAACTCTGTTCTCTCCTAGGATAATGACGTTTTCTGTATACAGATGTGTCCAGCCTTACCTTTGCTTGAGTTTGGTTAAGGACTCCACTTTCTCATTAAGCACATTCAATACATTATCGCGACATGCTAGCAAATCTTTAACAGATTGCAATTAACATCGCAACCACTGGGTGGCCACACATAGACACACATCTCGTCACACAGTATCACATAATAATGTTTTGTTTTTTTCAAAGATGGTCACCCCGCGCCACACATCTATGTTGAGATAAGAGGAAAGGTAAGGAAGGACACATCTGTACATAATGCCCTGTATAAGAGTAAATAAAATAAAATAAACTTTTTCAAAACTTTAGAAGGAAAATTCAGTCTAATGCTACAAATAAGTAATTCTTAGTCCACAATAATGGAGTGCTATGGCAGTCATTTTCTGTGGACACATTTGGAAGACATTGAGAGAAGGAATACATATAACTATGAAACAGCGGAATATAATTTGTGACAGAAGACAGCTCAAACACTTTAGATGGTTTAGAGGAATATTGGATGAATACTAATGAGAATTGAACCTTTCCATAAGTGAAATTCTGTCTGATGAACATAAAAATTGTCTGGACATGTAGTAATATAATTTTGACAGATGGGCATTTGAGAGATACTCTTAATTCACTGCATTATGGGTATTGGATAGAAAAATTGTATTTGCTGTTTTTTAAAGTGCAAATGATCATAAATAATGTCTAATCACAATAATCACACCATTTGTTATACTACTGTTCCTTCACTTTTGTTGTGATAAAGTGAAGATATCATATCTTTCTCTAATATTTAGCTATATTAGTCGAACACATTAAAGTTCAGCCTCTTACAAATACTCTGTCATGTGCATAAGGCGTTATGTGTCCCTAGAAATGTAATAATAATAAAAATAGAAATTGCAATTGCATCTGCTATGTCCCCTCCCCTCATAGAGGACTGAAGGATATCGTCCGGTTCCTACCTTTTCTTCTTCCTTTTATTTCACTGTTGCAAAATGTTTTGTTATATAATTTTTGGTACATATTTTCCTTTTATATTAATAAAACACATCTAGTTAAAAAGATATTCCCAGATAATCAAGTTAATTCTGTTCCTGGATGATAAATAGATCATGGAAGGTAATTTTAACCCCTTCCCACTTTGGCCACTTTTGACATTCCTGACAGAGTCGTATTTTAAAAATCTGACGTGTCACTTTATGTGCTAAGAACTTTGGAATGCTTTTACCTATTTAAGAAATTCTGAGACCGTTTTCTCGTGACAGATTGGACTTTATGTTACTGGTAAAATTTGGTAGATACATTTAGTTTTTAATTGTGAAAGACACCAATATTTTGCGAAAAATTTCCAAAATTAGCATTTTTCGAAATTTAAATGTATCTGCTCGTGAAACAGATAGTTATACCACACAAAATAGTTGCTAGTTAACATGCCCCATATGTCTACTTTAGATTGGCATTGTTTTTCGAACATCCTTTTATTTTTTCTAGGACGTTACAAGGCTTATAACTTTAGCAGAAATTTCTCACATTTTCAAGAAAATTTTAAAAGGCTATTTTTACATGGACCAGTTCAGTTGTGAAGTGGCTTTGAGAGGCCCATACAATACAAAACCACATAAATCACCCCATTTAAAAAAACTGCACCCCTCAAAGTATTTAAAACAGCATTTAGAGAGTTTCTTAACCCTTTAGGCGTTTCACAAGAATTAAAGCAAAGTAGAGGTCAAATTTACAAATTTCATTTATTTTTGCAAGAATTCTATTCCATTCTTTTCTGTAACACAAAAGGTTTTACCAAAGAAACTCAATATTCATTGCCCAGATTCTGCAGTATTTAGAAATATCCCACACGTGGCCCTAGTGTGCTAATGGACTGAAGCACAGGCCTCAGAAGCAAAGGAGCACCTAGTGGATTTTGGGGCCCTTTTTTTATTAGATTAAATTTTAGGTAGCATGTCAGGTTTCAAGAGGTCTTGTGGTGCCAAAACATAAGAAACACCCCCAAAAAAAGACCATTTTGGAAACTACACCCACATGGAATTAATCTAGGGGTGTATTGAGCATTTTGACCCAACAGTTGTTTCATAGATTTTATTCGAATTTCGACGTGAAAATGAAAAATGTTAATTTTTTCAAATAAGATGTCGTTTTAGCTAAAAAAAATAAAATGATTCCCACAAGGAATAAAGTAGAAAAAGCCCCCCAAAATTTGTAAAAGCAACTTCTCCGGACTACATAAATACCCCATATGTGGTCAAAAACTGCTGTTTGGCCACATAGCAGGGCTTAGAAGGGAAGGAGTGCCATTTGGCTTTTGGAGTGCAGATTTTGCTTGATTGGTTTCTCTGCACCGTGTCGCATTTGCAAAGCCTCTAAGGTACCAGTACAGTGGAAACTCCACAAAAGTGACTCCATTTAGGAAGCTACACCCTTTGAAGAATTAATCTATGGGTGTAGTGAGCATTTTGAGCCCGCAGGTGTTTCATAATTTTTATTAGCATTCGCCAGTAAAAATAAAAAAAAATCTATTTGTTTTCAAAAAGACATAGCTTTAGTTCCAAATTTTTCATTTTCTCAACAAATAAAGGTAAAAAAGAACCCCAACATCTGTAAAGCAACTTCTCCAGAGTACAGAAATACCCCATATGTGGTCATAAACTGCTGTTTGGGCACACGGCAGGACTCAGAATAGAAGGAGTGCCATTTGGTTTTTGGAGCCCAGATTTTCCTGGATTGGTTTCTTGGCACCATGTCGCTTTTGCAAAGCCCCTGTGGGACCAAAACAGTGGAAACTCCCCAAAAGTTAATCCATTTGGGAAACTACACCCCTTGAGGAATTCATCTAGGGGTGTAGTGAGCATTTTGACCCCACAGGTCTTTCATAGATTTTACTAGAATTGGGCAGTAAAAATAAATGTTTTATTTTTTTCCAATAAGACGTAGCTTTAGCTCAAAATATTTCATTCTTAACAAAAACCTAGGGGTGTAGTGAGCATGTTAACCATGCAGGTGTTTTCCAGAAATTAGTGTCCACTCGATGTTGCAGAGTGAAAATGGCAATTTTTCCATAGATATGCCAATATGTGGTGCCCAGCTTGTGCCACCATAACAAGACAGCTCTCCTGTATTTCCCAGTGTTAGAAACACCCTACATGTGGCCCTAATCTTTTGCCTGGACGATCGACAGGGCTCAGGATTGAAAGAATACCATGTGAAATTGAGGCCTAATTTGGTGACTTACAAAGTATTGGTTCACAATTGCAGAGGATCTGATGTAAAGTAATAAAATAAACCCCTGAGAGGAGACCCCATTTTGGAAACTACAAGGCATTTATTAAGGGGTGTAGTGAGCATTTTGACCCCACAGGTCATTTCCACAAGTGATTGTGCTGGGGATGGTGAAAACGTAAAAATACAAATTTTTTCCCAGATATGCCATTTCAGTGGCAAATATGTCATGCTCAGCTTGTGCCACTGGAGACACACACCACAAAATTTGTTAAAAGGGTTCGCCTGGGTATGGTGATACCATATGGGCACAGTGTAGGGCTCAGAAGGGAGGCATTTGGCTTTTGGAGCGTGGATTTTGCTTGGTAGTAGTTTTGTTTGGAGTTTTGCTGGTATTTAAGTTTTTAATGTGGGGGCATAGGTAAGCTGTGCGGAGTACATCACAATCATAGTCAGGTGGTATAATAAAAAAACAATACAATAAAATAATCCATAGATGCATGTTACGCTGTGATGCAATCCTTTCTGCATGTTCCCCTCGGACCTGCACAACTGCATATTTTTTCTTTCCTGACTTATGGGAGCCTTGACTTTTTTTCTTTTTTTATAGTCGTAGGGGAATGGGGGCTGCTTTTTTTGCGGGATGAGCTGTAGTTTTTATTGGTACCATTTTGGGTGAATTCGACTTTTTGATCACTTTTTATCCTATGTTTTCAGAGGCCAGGTGACTAATAAACAGCAATTCTGGCATAGTTGTTTAGTTGTTTTTTATACAGCGGTCAGCATGCATTATAAATTACATGTTAACATTATTCTGCGGGTGAGTACGATTCCAGCGATACCTAATTTATAGCACTTTTTTATGTTTTACAACTTTTTGCACAATAAAATTACTTTTGTAAAAAGAATGTATTTTTTCTGTCACCATATTGTGAGAGCCATAACTGTTTAATTTTTTCATCGACGGAGCTGTATGAGGGCTTGCTTATGGAAGACGAGCTATAGTTTTTATAGGTACCATTTTTGAATACATGCAACTCTTTGATCACTTTTTATTCCAATTTTTAGAAGGCAAAGTGACCAAAAAACAGGGCTTTCGTTTTACGTCGTTCACCGCGCAGGATAAATAATATAATATTTTTATAGTTCAGGCCGTTACTGACGCATCAATACAAAATATATATGGTTTATTTACTTTGTGCAATAATAAAAAACTTGATAAGGGAAAAAGGGTGATTGTGTTTAATTTTATTACTTGAAACTTTATTACACTTGTTTTTTTAGTCCCACTAGAGGACTTGAAGGTCCAATTGTCTGATTTATGTTCTAATACATTGCACTACCTATGTAGTGCAATGTATTAGAACTGTCAGTCGTTCACTGACAACAAGCCGATTAAGCTTCCATAAAGGCAGACCAGGAGGCAATTATTAGGCATCCTGTTGTCATAGCAGCTGTCGGCAGCCCTGTGACCGCATCAGGGCTGACAAATTGTTACAAACCAGTAAGATGCAGCGAACACTTTCGATCGCTGCATCTAAAGGGGTTAATGGCAGTGATCGGAGCTAGCTCTGGTCCCTGCTATTACAGCAGTGTGTCAGCTGTAACATACAGTTGACACCCAATGGCGATGATGCAAGCTCAGCTTCTGAACCCTTGCCATCGGAACCGGAAGCCTTTTAGGCCTTGCCTCCAGACGAGGCCTAATCTGATTCTGTACTAGGTAGACCGGGAGGCCTGTGTCGCCATTGCAGCCATCGGCACCCCTGCGATCTCGTCGCTGGGGTGGCGATTAGCTGCAAACACCTTAAATGCAGCGGTCGCTTTTGACTGATGCATTTAAAGTGTTAATGGCGGGGATTGGAGCTAGCTTCGGTCCCTGCCATTACAGAAGGATATCAGGTGTAACATACAGCTGACACCCGGGGATGATAGCACGGACTCAGCTTCTGAGCCTGTGCCATTCATTTCTCATAAGTATACGACAAATTGAGGGTAGCCCTGGCTTTCCATGACATATACTTGCGACAAATGTCAGGAAGGGTTAAAGTAATTCTCTCGTATAGTCATGTTATTATTTACTGTTGGCTTTGAAGCTTCCAAGTATTGCTGTTCACTCAGTCAAAGGAAGGTCACATAAATGGGCATGGGCCTCTCATTGGATTCTCTCTGCCCTCTCATGACTCAGTTATGTATTGCCCATGGTTTCATCCTTAGATGTGTTGAGTATAGTAATTAAATTCAGCTTACAGTATACGTTCCTGGTATTTATCAACAATGTTAACCTATAGAATCTAAATTGATGTTTTCCCTTTTACAGAATACATTGTACATTGCATCTGTGTTTTTTCTTTGTTGACTTGATTTATTTTAATTGTTGTATCTGTACATCATGACACCATGTTCGATTCCAAATACACTTCTTTATCACCTACTTTATTTTCTGCATGGGTTCCATTAAGTAAACAAGGATTGACATTTTGTAATTACCTATTCATTGTTCTATGTTAAGTTAATTTGTTCTCCTCTTGATGGTCTTTAAGCAGCTATTATTTTCCCGTTAGTCTTTACAAATCGTCAATTAAAAGTTTAGCTTGATGAGGTGTAGAAATGTCGGGGTTTTGAAATGACAGCCTAAAAGACTATTAATTGCAAAATAAAGCAAAATGTAAAATCATTTTGCTAGAGTCATTCTTACTTGAATAAGTTTTTAAATACAAATCTGTGATAAAATACATTTACTGCACCGTTCGTATACTTTTGAATACTCGCATAAATATTCAATTTCTTATGCATATAGTTTTTATAGTTAGAGTTCTTATACATACAGATGTAGCAATCTTTGACTTGACTTTTTTAAAGCATTAGATACACAGTGGCAAGAAACTACAGGGGTATTCCCATCTTGATAAATATACCTATAAGGCCTTATTCACACGAACGTGTCCGTTTTGCACGCGTAAAAAAATGCAGCGTTTTTCTTGCATTGCAGTTCTGTGTTTTTTACGTCAGCAAAAAGAACTGAAGGAGGTGGTTTTCTTTTTCTCATTATTTCTTTAGCAACTGTTGCATGAATCACGGACAGCACACGGAAGTGCGTACTTGTGCTGTCTGTGATTTTCACGCACCCATTGACTTCAGTGGGTGCGTGATGTACAAAAAACACAGAAGTATAGGACATGCAGTGAGTTTCACGCAGCGGACACATGCTGCGTGAAATACACTGACTGTCTGAATGGCCCCATTGAATTGCATAGGTCCGTGTGACGTCCGTTGTTTTAACGCGCATAACACCGACATGAAATACACTCGTGTGAATAAGGCCTAAAGCTTAACAACATAAAATTAGGCATTTTTGTAAATACCTTTTTTTTTTAATGCTGTACTTTGCGAGATATCATGGCTCCATCTTACCGACAGCTTCTCTTTGTTTATTGCTCATTGCCTAGGGATCCGGCCACTGCTGATTTCCTTTAGCGGTGGCCGCGCTTGCACAATGATATCCTCTCTGTCCTTAGGAGAGGATGTCAGTTTTGTTGTTAACACGCATATCAGCGCATGTGCATTAGATGCCGGCCCGGCCACCTCTCGGGTGGATGCATCAGTGGTCGGCTCCAGTTGTTACAGGTGTTCACACAGGTGGGGGGGAATGTTTCCGCGAGGGGGGCGGATGCAGCTTATCGAGAGGAGGGGCGTTGGTGCCGTGAGGGGGGGAGACAGGGGTTTGCAGAGGGGGGGCGTTGTTGCAGCGAGAGGGTGTAAGGAGCTGATCGTGAGGGGGCGGTGGTGCTGCGAGTGGAGTTGTTATGGGTGTTCACACAGGTTGAGACGATCGTTCTCCCGATGCTGCTAGAACTATATTATCTAGCAACGTCGGGAGCGCGCACAGTGCAGAGTGGCTTGATTGACATCGAGCCGCTCACGCCCCCTTTTATAAAAGATAACCAGCACTAGCTAAGTTATCAAGTTGGAAAAAAGGTAGTCAGGGAAGGAATTTTTTTTACATTTTATAAACACTAGATTTAGAATTTTATTTAGGTTTAGGATGCATTTAAAAAAAATATGACTCAACTGGGGAATAACCCTTTAACTTGACTTTTTGAATGGTTTTCAATGGCTTAAGTGATAAGTTATCAAGATTAGGATTGCTACATCTGTACAGTTCATAGTTTACATCAAGAGAATGAAAATTTGTCCTGGTCATGTCATTATCACATAGGTGCAGGGTTCAATACATGAGGGAGATCTAAAAACTGAAAAGAGCTGAGCACCTGTGTGATCATCATATTACTAGGAATGACTGCAAGCAGAGATCTTAAAAACCGCTAGGTATTAATGCACAAACGAATTAGAAAATTGCACAATTTTTCTTTATACCATGAATAAGCTGTAAGTGCTTGAACCAAAATAGTTAAAGTTAAAGGTTAAGGTTAAAATATTTTTAAAACTGCTATTTTGCAACAACTTGCACAGTCGGACATTCAAAACATATTTATTATGCTAGTTCAGAAATTTTGTAGGTTAGGTTATTGCAAAACAGAGTTATATATAATAGTGGTTTACAGAGACCTATACCTGCCACCAATCAGACTTCCAGATAATGGATTATCTGGACATTGGTGTGAGCTCTGTTGTTTTGTAATTTGCCAGGATGGAAATATAAATGATTGGCATAGTGGCACAGTAAAGCCCTACTCGTCTCAGTATTGGGTTTTCCCCTTTGAATACCATTTGCAGACATGGAGGAAAATTTGGGATACAACTGAATTACGGATCCTTACAGAAGCTGGCTTTGTGAAAGACTTTCCTGATCTGACAGGATGGTATCCGATCCTGATCTTGGCACTAAAATACACAGTTCATGCACCAAGCTGTAATATGATTGTGTGTATGAGCTCTGAATCTAACTTCAGAAAGATATTGCATTTCTGTAACTCAAAAAAGGACAACTTTTAACATACAGCTAGAAGTCTAGACAAGTTTCAAAAATGTGACCCTAATTACTTTGTGTAACTGAAAACAGGCCATACCTACTAATTCAACTGTCTAGACTTCCCTAGATAAAGGGACCCAACTCTATTCTTGTCAGATATTATTTATTTTGAATCTAAAGTCCCATATCCTAAAGGTCCTCTTGGGCCGTGTAAAGGAGCGCAATCAAAGAAACTGCTCGTTGATCAGTGCTCATTTGCTCCTTTCACAAGGAGCAATGCATGGGGGATAAGCGATCGTTACCATGATCGCTCGCCCCCATACATTTCTATCATGTGCTGCCGACAATGATAATATTTATGTTGCATAAACCATACGATCAGCCGATGATTCAGTGCTTGCTCGTTCATCGGCTGATCATTGCCCTGTTTACACAGCGCAATGATCGGGAATGAGCGTTTATATGAACACTCGTTGCCCAATAATTGGCCCGTGTAAAAGGGCCTCAAGTTTGCATGATCATGAGGCCAAGATTGAGATATCTTCTGCTTAAATCTACCCTGGATGTAAAACTTGGTTAATCTACGACTAGGGTTTAGTATTACTTCAAATGGGCAAATAAAGAAATGCTCTTTGAATCTTTTTTCTAGTAATTCTAACTTAAAGAGGCTCTGTCACCAGATTCTCTAACCCCTATCTCCTATTGCATGTGATCGGCGCTGCAATGTAGATAACAGTAACGTTTTGTTTTTTAAAACGTTCATTTTTTTCCAAGTTATGAGCTATTTTATATATATATGCAAATGAGCTTTGAAATGGACAACTGGGCGTTTTTATTTCGTTATGTCCAACTGGGCGTGTATTGTGTTTTTAACTGGGCGTGTTTATGTGTATGACGCTGACCAATCCGTGACCAGTCAGCATCATACACTCATCTCCATTCATTTACAAGCAGCACAGCGTTCTTACTAGAACGATGTGCAGCCAGAAACACAAGTGTCCTGATAATAAATACACATGACCATCCAGCCTGGACGTCATGTGTACTCAGAATACTGACACTTCTGAATCTTTTCTGTGAGATTGCAGCAAGCCACGCGTAATCTCTTGCTGGAAATCTCAGAGAAAAGATTCAGAAGTGTCAGGATTCTCAATACACATGACATCCAGGCTGGATGGTCATGTGTATTCATTATCAGGACACTTGATTAATGTTAATCTAGTGTCCTGATAATGAATACACATGACCATACAGCCTGGACGTCATGTGTATTGAGAATCCTGACACTTCTGACTCCAAAGAGAAACAACATCTCGTTTAGCTCCGTAATCTCGCGAGATTTTGTTTCTCTTAATGCAATCTCACAGAAAAGATTCAGAAGTGTCAGGATTCTGAGTACACATGACGTCCAGGCTGGATGTCATGTGTATTTATTATCAGGACACTTGTGTATGTGGCTGCACATCGTTCTAGTAAGAACGTGATGCTGTGTGTAAATGAATGTAGAGGAGTGTATGATGCTGACTGGTCACTGATTGGTCAGCGTCATACACGTAAACACGTCCAGTTAAAAACACAATACACGCCCAGTTGGACATAACAAAATAAAAACGCCCAGTTGTCCATTTCAAACCTCATTTGCATAAATATAAAATAGCTCATAACTTGGCCAAAAATGAACGTTTTTTTTAAAAAAAACACCTTACTGTTATCTACATTGCAGCGCCGATCACATGCAATAGGAGATAGGGGTTAGAGAATCTGGTGACAGAGCCTCTTTAAAAACAAATCAAAAACATAGAAACCCCTCAAAATTACCCAAGCAAAGTCTAAAGATCAAAATTGACAATTTAATCCCAGTATAGATTTTAGTGCTCTATAGTCTTGTGTCCCCTTTAGTGGCTCTATTGGTCACCACAGTAACAGAACATGAGTTTCTCATCCCTCAGACCTACTTCCGCTTATGTTTCCTGCGGTGAAAACTCCATCTAAAGTTGAGTATTCCAGTTTTTGGGTGAACTTTTTATTGAAAACCAAAAGTTTGATCTAATTATATGTTATAATTGTGATATATGTGTGATTAAAATTATGTTGTATCATAGCAAACTGAAATAGAAAATATATAGAAAAAGTTAGAAAGTTTCACTCCATTTAATATAAAACCCAGTATAAATATACATTAATGTAAGCTTTTAAAGAATGATACTTAGCCCTTCTATACCTTATCCTACTTCCAAAAAAAGGAAATTTCAGTTATAAAACCACACAAATGAAAGATTTGAAGCCACAGAAAGCATCAAAGGAGTGAATACACTTTGCCCACCTCAAATAATATTTGAGCTTCCTCCCCTGTTATCCACTGTTATTTTGGGTAACATGAACATCAGGCCAAAGGACCTAGTCTCTTTTATTCTCTGACACCAACCTCTTTTCTTTCCTGTGCAGTGTACGCTTATGAAACACGGCTGTCATTCTGAAGGGTTGGAAGTCTATGCAGTGGTATTATCTACAAAGGACAGAAGAAAAGTAGAGTAAAAGGGCTAAATAGTGTGCAGCTTTCTTCTAAAAATGCCAGTCTTCAAAGGCAAACCAAAAACCAAGGATATTTTATACGTGCTCTCCTGCTTAGCATGTAAAATAAATCTACAGTAAGACTAAGCAGTCCTATAAGGTTTCAAAATATATATATATATTTAACATTTTTTAATCATTACCCATTTTTTCCATCCTGTGTGCATGCTACACGTACGTCTAAAAATGTACAATCAAAGGGTAAAGTTGTTAGAGGGTACAAAATATTGTCGGTAGGAGGTTGAGTGTATTCCAGGATCTAGGGCATAGAGGTCTTAGATCAGCAGGTCTTTACCTCCATAACATGTCTCTGATTCTTTTAATATTGGGAAAAGAATGAATACTTACACTAGATACTATTCTAGGACTTAAGGACACAGTGTTTACTTTTGTGACAATTCATGGAACAGTATTTGAGTGTTATATATTAAGTGCAAATATATTATTAATTTTATGTATTTTACACCTTATTTAAAGTGGTGAATTAGACTTGATAAAATACAGTATAATCGACATGTACAGTATGTAAATCAGCACAACGTTTTATACACCAGTATTGCACAAGTGTTTGAGACTTTTTTTTCCTGGTTCCCTATAAGGGAATCTAGTCCCACATAATAAAGAAAGGCAAAAGAGAAAAAGACCCATACATTACAGAATTGTTCAACTTGCCCACATCTCTTAGCATAACAGTTTATAATGGGTTCTAGCACTTAAAGGGAATGTCCAGGTTTTTATCATCACTTTATTTTAAGTCCACAATGTTGTGCTGATTCATTTTGTAATATATCTTTATAGGAGTTGGAGTTTTGTTTTTTCTGATAGAGAGCTCCAAATCTCCTGCATAGACATAGAGTTAAACTATACAAATTCAAGCTGCCTGCAGTCACCACTAGGGGGAGCTTAGAAGATTACTGCATACTGCACATATTTAATAATGAGTTCAATGAGAGCTGTGTTCAGTAAGCGGTACGAACTTATGGCTGCCAGAATTGTAGAATTCACTCTACGACTATAAAGGGGAGTTGGAACTCAGTAACAGTTCTATTAATCAGCAAAGGATTTTGGACCTGTGTAGATAAAAATATCAAAATAAAGGTGGACATGTATTTTACAGATCGAATGTTACTCTTTTCTGGCCTAACTTAGTTTAGATTTTGTAAGTTTTATGAAAATCCTGTTTTACTAACATACATATGTATAATCAGTAGTTCAAAGGAAAATGGTCTTGTTGCCAATGGAACCCAATCAGGCTATAGAGTACATATTTTAGGGCCACATCCACCTTTTCCATGATGGAACATGAACCTGTGCAGGATGGGACGTAAGGGAAGGGGTGCAAATAAGCACTGGACCGCCTTTCTGGGAAGCAGCAACAGAAATGAACTAATTTAACATTTTTGCCATAGCGTACCGTCTTCTTTGTCTACATCCTTTGTCTACATCCTTGATTCTTGCTCTAGATTTTGATTGGTTTCCCGATGAACACCATTGTTTTTACAATTTTTATAGCTGACCCCCACTGTGCTTTTAGTTTTGCACTTTTTTAATATTCCACAATCACAATCTCTGAAGTGAATTAACTGTGTGATGTAAAGGGTTTTCTGACAAGAATACAAAAAGTTTCTATTTATCAAAAGTTTATACATCTATTGGTTCAAAATAGTCATTGTAATTCAAGCATTTTATGGTGTAAGATTGGTAATAAGCCTAGGACTTGAGAGTAGTTCACTATCAAGTCTCCTAGAAGTGAAAGGGTTACCCATCATGCTTAAATACCTTATTTATTGTGGCATTTCACTTTTGTTAAAAACCTCACATGTTGAAGTATGCATCCCACCAAATCCATCTTCTGCATTTTTCTTTGGTGAGAGTGCTCTGTTCTTAAAATATATATGAAGCCGGTACAGTTCTCTTCACTTCAGTTTCACTATCTAGATCCTGTTAACAGCAGGCGCAATAAATTATTAAGGGGCTACTCTGATGCTATATTTCAATTTTTTTCTTAATTTTTCCTATGAAAAAAATCATTGCATTAGTCAGAGGAGAACAGCGATAGTGTGCGATGATGAAATTGTAAAAATGAACGGTCACATACCCAACACCCATGATTTCCTGCATTATGTGGATGATTCATGTTTCTGCCGTGTGCTTGAGGATTTACAGTAGGTAGTCAGGAAATTATAACTAATGGTGGAGAGAAATTATTGTATTGAGGTGAAGAGATGGAGCATTTAAAGTGGCTGCATTGAATTACCAAGGGTCAGAGCCACTTCTGCTCCCCAAGGCAGCGTATATTTAGCATATTATGAATGAAATGAGCTACTACTGAAAATTCAAGTTATTTAACCCGGTAATTTACGGGGTGATCAGTCACAATATTGTAGAGGGCAATTGGAGAATTTATGCTTAAAGACTATATACAACTTTAAAAACTATTTTTTTAATAAAAATGTCTATCTGTGTGATTGGTGCAACTTTGTATATACATTTTATTAAAAATTATTATTACTTTTTGAGATACAGCTGCTTTGTATCCTGTATACAGAGCAGCTGTATACAGCGCTGAAACCGGTATCCATCAGGTCAGCGGCACTGACCGGTTCAGTAACAGCGGGAGAGACACGCAGAATCGAGCGGTTACCGATCACATTTAAGTTCATAACTTAGATGTGATAGATTACAGGTGGATCCTGTGTGTCAGGGACATGTAGGAACTGCTGTCACTGAACCTGTCAGTCCTGCTGACCTGAGAGATTCAGGTGTTAGCGAACGATACAGCTGCTCTATATACAGGATACAAAGCAGCTGTATCTCAAAAATTAAAAAGATTTTTTAAATAAAATGTATTTCCAAAGTTACATCAATCACACCGAGATAAATTTTTATTAAAAACATTTTTTTCAAAGGTGTACAAAGCCTTTAAACTTCTGTGATGTTGGGAAATGTTATCACTTTTAGTAGGTTTCTCAATATTAAGTTTGTATTTGGGTATGTTCATTTAGGTTCAGTGAAGATTTCTGCTGTACCTTAGTTTCCTGTAGTATTTAAGGTTTATAGTGTACCTGTTGTCGAAATGTAAAACAGTTGTTGTGCCTGCAAACATATATCTTCATCCTGTAATTGGTGTCAATCGGTAGTGCTATATCTTGTCTAATACAGAATACAGTAACTCTCCGGAGCGCATCAGAAGTCATGTGTTAGCCCCCTGTACTTGAGTCACAGGTCCAAATAACTGTATCAAGAATGTTATATGGGGTTTCCCAGCTCTTACATATACGGCTGATGTACTTCTTACAAATACCAGGCAGTAATGTATTTTTATAGTGTTCATATTGCTCAGACACTGTGCACAAAAAAGTAAAATGTACAGTAACCCACCAATAACTACAGAGCAGGCAATGAAAATTAAGTCTCGCTACTTGTAGATTGTCATCAACATCTTCTTAGTAACATTTCCTCCATGCTTGAGGTTCTTGCCTGTAATATGTCAATAATTTTATAAATTAGAATCCGGTATGTTGAATACGCACATCAGTGTATTTCTTTAAATGTGTGACATAAATAAAAACTAGCTCAGATGTGAAGATGTTCTCTTCCTATTAAACGACCCTTCTGAGCCATCAAGATGGCAGATCTTGATTTTGTACTATACAGAAGCTTCATCTTTTTTATTTTTTATTTAAACACTTACTGGGTTACTTCATTATTTAACAATGTTTCTTATGTAGAAGTAGTAAAAATAATAGCAATGATAGACTGAAAATCTGGGGCCTACTAAAATAATTCTAAGGCAGATTTTACACCATGTTCAACGTGTGTTTGCTTGGGTTCCGTCTAGATACTTCGGTTTCCTCCTACACTCCAAATGCATACTGATACTGTAGGTTAATTGACTTCCTATGAAATTGGATTTATTATGTCTAATATAAGGAAATTAGATTGTGAATAAGGACACGGACTGACATGAATGGCAAAAATCTACGTACAGCGCTGAAGAATATGTTGGCGCTATATAAACAACAAGAAATAAATTCAAAATATGAAATAAATCATGTTGCGCAGTATTATTTGAAATAGTCTGTTTGCTATGAATTATTCAGCCTTATGTCTAAACAGTTTAAATTACATTGACTGCCATAAACAAAAAAGTATTCCGCATAGTATATGTTTTCTTTATCTACAATTGCATTAAAAAGACAGTCAACTGTGTTGTCTAATTCAGTTGGGGCTGCAGGACAATGAAATATCCTGGTCAAACCTATGCCAAAAAGATAACCTTTTGCCATACATTTGACCATTAAAGTCTATGGGCATGCCAGCATATACCTCGGTAGATTTACCCGGTGTATGCACCGATCTTGAACAACATGGTGTGAATCGAGTCACCCTAATACTTCACTAAGAACCAATCATATTTGTAGGGTATCAAACATTTTAAAGATAGCATGGTTGGTGGTTACCCAATAAATGGCTGATTTATCTTTCATTGTCTGTAATAAGCGAATACTATAGCAAAATAACCATAGCTATATTAAGTCTTTATGTTCAATCATAACATACAAAGATCAGCCATTACATTAAAACGACCTGGCTAATATTGTGTAGGTCCCCCTCATGCCGCCAAAAGAGCTCTGAACTGTCTCGCAAGGACTCCACAAGACCTCTGAAGGTGTTCTGTGGTATCTGGCACCAAGACGTTAGCAGTAGATAAAGGTTTCCCAGCAGAACATTGCCCAGAGCGTCACACTCCCTCCACAGGCTTGACTTCTTCCCATAGTGCATCCAGGTGCCGTTTCTTCCCCATGTAAACGATGTACACGCACCTGGCCGGCCACATGATGTAAAAGAAAAAGGGATTCATCCGACCAGGCCACTTCACCAGTCAGTGGTTTTACGGCTGATCGGTGTGTGTGTGTGTGTGTGTGTGTGTGTGTGTATATATATATATATATATATATATATATATATATCTCATATGATATCACAGATATTTGCCTTTAATACATATATCCTTATTTTATCATGACAATTTCATCTTAATGACTATAAATGAATGTCAGTGGTATTAGTAATAGACCTTTTTAATCATCATTGCTAAGTGGAGAGCAAATGGAAGGAGTAATTCAGAAACCTTTCCTGGAGAAATAATCCAGTGTGATTTCTCTTTACCTCCGCTGTCACTCATCCTTACGTAATGGAATGGAATAGTCTATGCCTTTAACATCCCTTTCCTTTAATCTCATTAATGAAGTCTAATAGACTCCTGGAGACATAGCATTGTGTGGACTGGATGGTTTAGGGAATGCATTTCCCTCTCAGTCTTTCACCAACACAAAATGTGTGAGAACTATCTCAGGCTGAAATCTGATGTTATTGGTGAGTGCAAATGTTGTAGTAACACAACACAGTTTGTCTTAATGCTATTTGTATTACATACCTGATGGATATAAAACATATTGAGGTCTATATATAAACATATAATAAGGCTATATAGTATATAGTGTGATTAGTGTTTGGCAAGCAGTCATTTTGTTTGTTTTTGCTTATTTACCTTAATGTAGTATGTGTAAATATCAGTAAATGAATGTATCATATAGACAAGTAAAACATCAAACACATACAAAGTATCTATTCATATTAGATACTCTGATCTAGTTAGGTCACCTTATAGTGTGATTATAGAAGTAAGAGGGATTACTACTGATCTGAAGTGTATAGATGTTCAGCTTAGACTAATCAATAAGTTTATAGTAAAAAATCTATTTGGAGCATTTGTTTAGAAATGTCAAATGTTTCTCACTAGTTCCTATCAGGTGATCATGTAGACTCAGTCGATTCCGTCAGAGCAGGTAGAAAAGTCAAACTGAATCCTATTAATTCTTTTCCATCGCACTCTGCAAACGTCACACAACAAAATTAATGAATGGCATCTGCGTCCCTTTGTGAGCACTTGTTTAATAGGGTAAATCTTCTAAGAACATAGTAGACTTTATTGTAATATTATAAATATTAAGCTAGGATGTATTCAATTATGCTATTATTGGACATAAGCTCCAGGATCTACTAGACATGATCTAATTTACCATGAATCTGTATTTTTATAAGACCAAAACGAAAATTTTATAAATCAGAAGCTAAAGTATATAAGGAAAATATAATGTTTTCTAGACAATACCAAAAGCAATGGGTTGGTTTGTTTATCTCCACTACATATGTAAGGTTATTATAAGTAAATGCGCTAACACTTTCAAGGATTTGATTTTGTCTGCAACTAGTGCCATTACATTAGACAATGTCATCCACTATAAGAGGCATATTTAAAAAAAAAAATATATTATAAAATGGATTTTATTTATATTTTTGCTTTATTATACTGATATATTGTGGTGTATTGTATATTTAATTTTTTTTTATTTTATTGTTTTAAGCTCCTATCAATGCCAAAATGAATTATCAGACTTAAATAATGTCATTGTGAGGTTAGTGGTGACATTAGAGGACTTGTCATCTCTCCTGTCATGTCTGTGTTAGTAAATACTTGTATTCAGTATAATAGAACAATGCATCTTTTCTTATAACTCTGTATTGTGCCGTTCCTCAGTTTTTTCTCCTAGAAATTTATTAATAAATTTATAATTGGGTTTTAAAAAGTTGGGGGGGGGGGGGGTGTCCTTACACAGTCTGAGAGTGTCCAATCAGTGCTGAAAGAATGAGATTGTGTAAGGACCCACCCCTTTGACAAGGAAAACGGTAATACATAGTTCTTAGTTTATTTATACATTTTCAGGAGGAATAACAGGGGAACGCCACAGTGCAGAGCTCTAAGAAAATATGTTCCAGTATTGTTTACATGGGGAATACAAGTATATACTAAAATAGACAAGTCACGAGAGCTCTCTTTAAGGGAGGAAATTAATGTGTTATGAGCATTCTAGTGCATGCTTAAGAAAAATAAAAAACTAAGAGACCGAGTCCATAGGACAGTGTTTTAGTACCTTCGAAGTGCCCTGGAAATCTTGTGTAAAATAAACTGTGGTGCTTACCCATGGTATTCAATCAGATTACAGATCTACTTTTTTAAGCCATGTTGGAAAATGGAAGAAGCAGCCAGATTGTGTGCAACTCAGATTTTTCTTTGTACAATATTTTGTAGCTCCCCAGAAGCGCAGGCAAAAATATGAAATACAGTGTTTGTCAATTGTTAGTATAGTCAGGCAGTGTCTGTAAATGGGAATGAGTGTCTGTGATAATATATGTTATATATAACAGCTGTCAACACATTCACACTCCTTTTGTATTTTACAATCATAATTTCTACCATATTTCCTACTGACATAAAACACTAATGGGACCTAATTGTACTTAATGGATTTAGTCATTTATACAAAGAAGCACAAAATCTCTTGTCCAGATGTAACATTTTTAAATGTCAGGATGTGAATAGTTAAATTCAGCTCTGATATTATTTGTGAAGTAATAACTCTGACAGCTAATAGCTGCTAGTGCAATGACATCTGTTACTATGGCAAGATGACTTCCTTCCCTTCGGACTACTGCTCTCTCTATTGTACATGGCGTAAACAATGCCGAGACCTTCCTCCTAGACTCCGAATACTAGATGTCAGCAGAGTCTGGTGCAGGGAAGTGGATAGGGTCAGTCGCAGGTAGACTCATGTGACATGTATTACAAATATGTATTACTGTCCACTCTCTGCAACACAATGTAGTAGGAAGATGGGCATCTAATTTATGCCCGTTGCACATGAGTTGTACAGAGGAGTGTATGACGCTGACCAATCAGTAACCAGCTTCTTTCACTACACAATCACACTGTAACAATGGGCTGGAACAATGAGAAGTGTATGAGGCTGATTGGTCACTGATTGGTCAGCCTCATACACTTCTCTGTACAACACCCAGTTGGTAAAAAGTAAAAACACGCCCAGTTGTCTATTAAAAAACTCATTAGCATAAATCTAAACTAGCTCATAACTTGCTCAAAAATTATAGTTTTTCAAAATATAAACCACTGCTGTTATCTACATTACAGCGCCGATCAGATTATGTAGGAGATAGGGCACTTATAATCTGGTGACAGACTCTTTAAGTCATGTGCTGTCAATAGAGTTTCTTCCTCCCTCACCGTGGCGGTCACAGCTACAATGCAAGGGAAAATCATTGAGACATACAAAACTTGTATCTTTAAGCACTGAGATCACTCAATACATTCTATGTAACCAGTTATCAAATACACAATTTAGGAATGATTTTTCTGTCGGAAAGCAGAGCCATCCAGTAATGGAAACTAGAGCTAAAAAGGGACAACCGCTATAGTTACACATTTTAATTATCCATTGCCATAGCTATAGGATGGCAAGAGGGACCTTGAAGACCCTGAAACCTAGGGGACTGCAGACATCATTGAAGCTGGACCACATCACAGGCCACCGTTGCTCAAGCTGCAGACTACTTCAATAATTGAAAGCTGGCCCATGAGTGCAAGAGGAGTGAGTTGATGTGACTGTCAGTGAGGATTTGTTGGGCTGGGAGGAGGGGGGTCAAAGCTGAACTTTTGCACCAGGCCCATGAGCCAAAAGTTACACCTCTGGTGACATCCATGTCCAATTCTCCCAAATAACAATTTAGGGATTGAAATTTAAAGAGGTACACCCAGAATCAACATTTACCACTGATCCACAGGATAGGTGATAAGTGTCTGATCACTAGGAACGTGGTCCCAGGCCCCTGATCCTCATCACTACATGATCGCAGTGGGGAACACATTGAATAAAGCAGTGGGCAAGCTGTTTCTGTCAGTTCTATAGACATTGAGTGGAGCGGCAAGGCGCATGCCCAACCGTCACTCCATTTAAGCTCCTTCTTACTGGGGGGGTGGTGCAGTGAGGAGGAATGGGGGGCTCAGAACCCCCCATTCTAGGGATTGGTGGGGTGCCAGCGGTCAGACACTTATCATCTATACTTTGGATAGGTGATAAATGTCGATTCTGGGAATACCGCCTTAACTTTGGTGTGTTGTCAAATACTAACACTAGAAGTTGTATTTATGGGAGGTTGTTTAGACTTATTAGTCAGACTAAAAGTGTATTAATACAGGGTTACTGATTACAACCCTGTATTAATTTGTTTGCACACTCGTCAAAAATGACAAATCAGCTCGCACATTGTCATTAATTATTAGACTCCTCTGTTTAGAAATGTTTGTGTATTTCATAATCCTGCGATTGTTGGATCCCATTGTGCCGGATTAATGGATTCTAACGTATTATATTTGACATCTTGCACAGTAAAAAGGAATTTTAGCATATGATATAATGTTATAAAAAAATATATCGTTTTGAGTGTTTGCCATGCACAGTGTCATATGCCAGCCCTTAGGTTGCGATCCGGTCTATGCATAGGTAGCTATGTGAACATGAAACAACCACTGTGGTGCTCGAGATCTCTGCTTGCGGAACGAATGTATATTAGAACGTTAACATGCTGAATCAAATGACAGCTATTTCTTGATCCCAGAGAATCCTTTCACTGTCACAATAATAGGAAGTCACGTTTGAGCACACACTGCTGCAAATACGTCACTCACTTATCGGTGTGAGCACGTCTGGTTTCTTTTTGTCCAGGTGTATTGAAAGAGCTCAGTCATCATTGCTCAAACAGCAGCAGCTTATATAAACAGTAGGTAATGCTGCTGGAGATTACATGCAGAATGCTGGATCTGATGAGCTCAAATATAAGATAGGCTGTGCACTATAATATTTGGGATTAGAATCCTAATCTCTTTAGGGAAAGTTTGCAGTATCAGCAGAACAGACCTACAGCTCTATTCAGAAAACTCTGCTCAAGTCATTTCTTTATAACCCTAAAACATGTTTTATTACGTATTTCACCTTAAATCTTAATAGGAAGACGTGATATTAAACTTGACAAAAGACAGATTATTCATAAGTGTAGATGCTGATTGTGGGATTTTTCGAGAATATTTGCTTATTTGACTAATGATGCTATTCGGATAGTTGCTAGATGTTTTACTAAACCCTACATATATTTCATAATGGCTGACTACCATTTTCCATTGCTAAACATGAAGAGATTCTCTTGCCTTGCATTATAAAGTTAACCGTGCTGTAGTCATATTGACCAATTTTTTTTAAAATAAATTTCCTTCAGGGAGCATTGTAAGGATTATGCTTAGTCAGGCGTGATGTGTTCTTCCCTCTGCTACCTGTCTCCCTTGAGTGGTGGATTGCTCTTTATTCTGCTCTTGGCATGAAAGATTAACATGCAATGGAGGCCCCCTGTACAATCTGACCATTTCCCTCCTGGCAGTACATGTGGGCTAGTTCACTCCGTGGCTATTTCCTGCCTAGTGATAGAGACTAAGTATGATCAGAAAGAATTCGAAGAAACACTACCGTTTTCTCATGGGTAAAATAGCAAAATGTTCATTGCTCATTTACTGTAGCAGCACAGTATTTAACACGATTCCTTTCATATAAAGCCCACATTTGTCAACTATAGAAAAAAAAATGACTGGATAGAATTCTCTAGATAAATAAAGATGGACATTGACATGAAATAACTATCTCCTACAATTCCACCTTAAACATGCTTGTTTCGGACAGTCATATAATTTCTATAGTGATAGCAGGATAAAATTGGTAAAGCAAAATTTTTTTACATCAGAAAACAAACAGCACTAAACATCTATATGTGTACACAGCAGTATAACATTCTCTACTATGATACTAAAAAAAAAATTGAACTTGAATTATTTTTATGATCAAGTCCAAAGACGTGTTTGGTTTATTGATCACAAACATGTTAATAAAAAATAAAAAAAAAATATATATATATATATATAGCATAAGCTGAATTAAAGGGGTTGTCTCATGAAGACATCCCTGTACATATGTCCTATTAAGTGCTCCCTTCTACAAGCCAGAACAGAGAAACGCTCCTCTTCTAGCAGATGTGACCTATCCATTCATTACATGGACAGCCATTCACTTGAATGGCTGCAATGTAATGCTACATTTCCCCTGTAGCGGGTGATTCCTGGGGCTTAGAGAAGCTGGACCTACAGCAATCAGCTGATCGCCACTCCACCTTTTATTCACAAAAGGGTTGTCTTCATGTGACAGCCCCTGCAAGATAACATAGCTTGGTAAGATCTGACACTTTTTATACACTGGAAAATGGTAAGCATAGAAGCTTTACGTCAAACATGCATGACATATTTTTGGCCATATGAAATGATCAGTCTTTTAATTTCACATAAGGAGATTTCCACGTGATGAAATGATCCTTTTATTTACTATTGGAAAAAGAAATTGGATACAACGAGAAGGAGAAAATGTCTCATTATCCATGATAGATCTACCAAATACTGTGATTAAGTTTTACTTCCACGCACATCACAGCAAAATGTGAAATTTAGCTAAAAGGGTAAAATTGAGAATTGGATGTGAGGAGCTCAAATCAGCCTGTGTCTTTGCAACCACCTTCACTTTTCTTCTTACCTTCCAAGAGTTCTTTGTGTCCTCTTGCATTGCGAGATCACTGGGTATCTCCTTCCAAGTGGCACTGATTGAGGTTTGACTGTGTAAATGGCTTGGCAGGGCAGGGGCAGATAGAGACTACACAGGGTCCCTATGCAGAACAGTGTATGGTCCCCTATCTTTCCAAATGCTATTTGGTGAGAGGGTGCTATTAATAATAGAGCACCTTCTTTTCTACAGAAAATACCTCATCGGCCTGCCTGTCCACTAGTAAGTTTGCGCCATGGATGGAAAACATTAGCTTAGTCCTTTCCATGTAATCTAATGGACAGCAGGGAACCCTATTATTATTATTATTTTTAAAGTAGCAATGTACCCTTTGCCTGCTTGGCCGATGTGTAGCTGTACAGGTAGCACATTAAGTATGTCTGCCCTTGAAGCAAAAAAAGAATGATACTGTAGTATTAGCTCCACACAGCTGCCTGATCAGTTGAGCTTGCAATCATCCGCCTGTGATATCTGAGCTGAAACTTTCATAGCGGTGTAGCTTTCATCGTTGAGTTGGTCAAGTACATATCCCTGATGAGTTCTGTATAGCCAGGTAATTTTGTAGTGTTTCTAAAGGAATCTTCTGGCAAACTTCTTTCGGATGTACATCATAGAAAATCTGCCTCTGTACTTTCGGAATGCAATCTCCAGGTCTTCGAGTGCAATCTCTAGGACAATAGTTACTGACTTCCTCTTGTCCCAGTATTTAAAAAAAAAAAAAAAAGGACACTAACCTGTGACTTATATAACCAGGGGACTTATATGAAAATTGGTAAGGACCGACATTTTATAACAAAGACCTGAAACACATCCTTTTAAATGCAATGTTGCCCAACCACGTTTATTCTTGTCTTTCAATTCACACAATGATGTTAACTCCCAAGCCCTTAGTACAGTGTTTGCAAAAAATTAGAACTCTGAACTTGACACTAAAGTTCGGTCTTCTGGTTGAAGCACAGATGAACATCTTTATACTAATATTTTCCCTTAAAGAGGCTCTGTCACCACATTATAAGTGTCTCTGTCTCCTACATAATCTGATCGGCGCTGTAATGTAGATAACAACAGTGTTTTTTTCTTTTGAAAAACGATCATTTTTGAGCAAGTTATGAGCTAGTTTAGATTTATGCTAATTGGTTTCTTAATAGACAACTGGGCGTGTTTTTACTTTTTACCAACTGGGCGTTGTAAAGAGAAGTGCATGACGCTGACCAATCAGTGACCAATCAGCATCATACACTTCTCATTGTTCCAGCCCAGCTTCTTTCACTGCACTGATTGGTCAGCGTCATACACTCCTCTGTGCAACGCCCACTTGGTAAAAAGTAAAAACACGCCCAGTTGTCTATTAAGAAACCAATTAGCATAAATCTAAAACTGTGCATAACTTGCTCAAAAATGATCGTTTTTCAAAATAAAAACCACTGCTGTTATCTACATTACAGTGCCGATCATATTATGTAGGAGATAGGGTACTTATAATCTGGTGACAGAGCCTCTTTAAATTATTATGGGACAATCTGGATTTCAACTTTTAATTATTCATACCCAAGTTTTACTATCAGTGGTGGTTGTTAATTGTTAGGCCACCTCACTGAAGAAAACAGCCGTTAGCCCACCATAGCGAGGATGGTCCAATCTGAATAAACTGTGTTTCACAATTTTTATTTATTTTTTAATCAGTGAAATGTTTTTGTGTCCCTTCTTTATCTTGTTCTTTTTTAAAGGGAACCTGTCACGTTGAATACGCTGTCTGATCTGCAGGCATTATGTTATAGAGCAGAAGAAGCTAAGTAGATTGATAAATAGTTGCGTGTGAAAATATAAAGGATAATCTGTAATTTATCGATTTAAATCTCTTCTAACTCTGGGTTTAAGAGTCCAGTGGGTGGTCCTACTTAGTGACTGCCAACTTTCTGTATTCACACAGTGAGCATGGATTTATATAAATAAATTACAGGTTATGTTGAATCTTTTAACACAAAATTATAAATCAATCTGCTCAGCTCCTCCTTCTCTATAATAGACTACCTGAAGAAAGGACAGCATGTTCAATGTGACAGGCTCCTTTTAAACTGGTTGTCCTATCTTGAAGGATAACCCCTGTACATAAGCCCTATTAGGTCATATGAAAAAGTCTTAGAAGGAGGTCCCATACTTGGGACCCCCTTTATAAGCCATAGCTGCAAACAAGCTGCTCCGGTAGATATGTACTCAATAGCCCCCATGTAATACTACAGTTCCCCTGCAGTGGCCGCTGTAGGGGAAATGAGCGGCCACCTGCATCTTTCCTAGTCAGGATCAGCTGACTACCAGGAATCTCAGGAGCCAGACTGACTGCAATAAATTGAACCACCACGGGAGTTCTCAACTCCTTAAACAAAATCCATTTTAGAGCAGACAATATTTAGTGGCAAGTGGTGCAATACATTGATATACTGCATTACTTTTCTGTCATACACAAATTTATACAATAACACCTTTATGTTTGCATGTAAGCAAAAAGTATTTATGTATTGGTCCTCTATAAAGGGAAAAAAACTGACTTGATTGAAGAAAATCTAATCCAACCTTTTCCCCTTTGATAACTC
This sequence comes from Rhinoderma darwinii, assembly GCF_050947455.1. NCBI lineage: Eukaryota > Metazoa > Chordata > Amphibia > Anura > Rhinodermatidae > Rhinoderma > Rhinoderma darwinii. The sequence continues at coordinate 377,994,056 of NC_134687.1, forward strand.
CACCTAAAAATTGTGCAACCCAAACAATTGTTCTAATTGTGGACAACTGTGATAGTCATTGGGGATGAAGCTTTGGTTGGGTGTAAAAACATTCTTAAGTGAATTGATGACAATGTGGTTTAGAAAAAGTGAAAACTCTTGCAATCCTACACGATTAGACATTCATTGTGAAGGAAATGTTAGAGACTGTGACACTCATTAACACTGCAAAGGAAACTTGGTACAGAGAGTGTTAGTTACAGTAATTTAAGATGTTTCGAGGAAAGCAATAGCTTCTTTTCACCTTGTGTATACAATTAATAACAGGAGTTTTCAGTTACACATCCCTTCAATTGTCCTTCTTTGACACAAAGGATAAATGGCTCTCAGGCAAGAACACAATCACTATGTTCAAGTATCCTTGTACGGGTGCAATTCAGAAGCAAAATATAGAAAGCCGTTGCAAGGCAAAGTTGTATAATACTTCATTACGTTCCTCATATTCAATAATCCCTCTTGATTATAAACAACACACTGGATAAATACACTGAAGTTGAATTGGACATTGATTGTATTAGATTTAACACTCTTTGTTTAAAGTCTTTGTTATTTCAATTACTATTATTATAACAAACAAGTAAATGATAATGTAAACAATTTAATGATATAAACATCAACCCGAAAAGCAAAGTATTAACATAAAAACTACAAAACAAGTTGCATTAAAATGTTTATTCTAACTGCAGAGGGATTAGAGAAATGTTTGTGCTGGGTCTTAGAGCATGCAAATATTGGATATTGCTATTAAATTATGTATTTGAATAGAAGCTTAAATCGAAGATCTATTTTTCTACTTATGCATTTTGAATGCTATATTTTGCTTCTTTTTAATCATCTAAATCTGATGCTTTAGGCCTCATTTACACGAGCGTGTGCGTTTTGCGCGCGCAAAAAACGCTGCGTTTTGCGCGCGCAAAAGGCACTTGGCAGCTCCGTGTGTCATCCGTGTATGATGCGCGGCTGCGTGATTTTCGCGCAGCCGCCATCATATTGATGAGGCTAGTCGACGCCCGTCACTGTCCAAGGTGCTGAAAGAGTTAACTGATCGGCAGTAACTATTTCAGCACCCTCGACAGTGAATGCCGAACACAATATACACCAACCTGTGAATAAAAAAAGACTTTCATACTTACCAAGAACTTCCTGCTTCCCCCAGTCCGGGCTCCCGGCCGTTGCCTTGGTGACGCGTCCCTCTCTTGTCATCCGGCCCCACCTCCCAGGATGACGCCGCAGTCCATGAGACCGCTGCAACCTGTGATTGGCTGCAGCCTGTGCTTGGCCTGTGATTGGCTGCAGCCTGTGCTTGGCCTGTGATTGGCTGCAGCTGTCACTTTGACTGAACTGTCATCCCGGGAGGTCGGACCGGAGTTATCGGTAAGTCAGAACGTCTTTTTTTTTTTACAGGTTCATGGATTTTCGGAGCGGAAGTCACTGTCCATGGTGCTGAACCAGTTTAACGCTTTCAGCACCGTGGACAGTGACTGTCTCCTGACGTCGCGTACCCGAACATTTTTTACCGGTTTCGGTCAAAACGAGTTTGGCCGAACCCGGTGAAGTTCGGGGCGCTCATCTCGAATTTGACACTCCGTTTGGATGTTTGTAAACAGAAAAGCACGTGGTGCTTTTCTGTTTACATTCAGGAGTTTGACAGCTCTTGCGCGAATCACGCAGTTCGCACGGAAGTGCTTCCGTGCGGCATGCGTGGTTTTCACGCACCCATTGACTTCAATGGGTGCGTGAGTGCGCGAAAAACGCACGATTATAGAACATGTCGTGAGTTTTTTTCTGCGCACACGCAATGAGCGCAATTCACGCATCGTCTAAACAGCCCCATTGACTAATATAGGTGCGTACGACATGCATGCAAAGCACGCGCGTCGCACGCGCGTATAATACGTTCGTGTAAATGAGGCCTTAGTCATTGACCAAGGATAGAAGAGGCTAAATAAAATTGTGCCCTGTCAGCTGAGCTGTCTCTTCTCTATTTTTCAGCACAAATTGAAGTGATACCATGCAAAATTTGTGGAGATAAATCTTCAGGAATCCACTATGGTGTCATCACTTGTGAAGGTTGCAAGGTAAGAGTAAGACAAAATGTCAAGTTAGAGTGCTGCATATATTAAGTTTTATCTATATATGTCTCATATATATTTTCCATACATTAATGGCATGCAGTCCTATACAAAAAAACACAAACATACATATATATATATTTGTAGAATATATATATGTATGCATATATATCTACATACATATATATATTCTACAAATATATGCTACATACAATTATCGGCTATGATTTAGCTACAATCGATTTTTCCACTTAATTAATGATATGATTACAGATTTTTATTCTATGTGTATAGATACATACACCAGTATATACCAATCAAAAGGTTGTGTGAAAATGTTAGTAACATTAAAAAACTAGAAATGTCTAAACACACATTTTTCTGCACGTTTCACTTATGTTTTGATAAATCAATACTACAAGGCTAGATAAGAAACTTTGCAATAAATCTTATTACAGAAATGTTTCTTTGTCCACCTAACAGATGCCTCTTCTCCCCTCCCCGCATCATACACTGTTCATTACTTTTGTATAATGTCCTCCATGCTGCTGTCTCTGTGTGAGATAGGGGAGAAGGATATCCTTTTCTCTCTGGGTGCTGTGTATGGGAGACATCATAGCAGTTAGTCTCCTCAACTACTTTTTCCGCTGCAAATGTTGGTGCAGATTTGGGGCAATTACGCAACGAATCTGCACCAACATTTGCATATTTGACAGGTAATTCAGACGTTGCAGAAAACACAGCGGACTTGCCACAGATTTCAGTTCTTGCATTGCAAAGGCTGAAATACGCAGTGAAATTCTGTTTCTTCTCCGCAACAGACAGTGCATGCTGCGGACTGAAAATTCCGCACTGCAGCCTATGGTCCACAGTGGAGTTTTCCGCAACGTCTGAACTAACTTTCCTAAAAATGTATAGAAACAAAAGTAAAAAACGGCCGCTGGAGAATTCCACTGCGGACTGTCCGCAGCGGAATTCCACAGCAATTCCGCCATGTGTGAATGTGCCTTTAGAGAAGGAGTCTGCAGAGGAGAAAATTGGTGACAAATACAGCTACAAGTGATATAATAGTTAGAAATAGTGTTATTCCTCAAGTACACACATACATGCCAACTTCTAAAAATTTGCCTGAAATGATAGTAATGCTTTCAAGAAGAACCTTAGAATCAAATAACATACAACATAACATCAAGTAACATACACTGAAGACAACCGTGTAGAATGTAAGATATGAATGGGCTTAAAACTTATAGATACAGGCTGTTTCTTTTTTTTTATTTATGATAGGTCTCATGATCAGGGGCGTAACTAGGAAAGACTGGGTCAGACATGTTGGTTTCTTGCTTTTCCAGCACCCTCCCCACCTATAACCCATCCTCTAAACAAACTCGTAATTCACAGTGCCCCAGTAGATAATAAATGATCCCTTAGTTCTCGACACATTAGAAGTGCTCCATCAGTAACCGTGCGCCCTTTGTGCCCCCACAGTAATAATGCCCCATGTAGATAGCACCACACACAGCCACCAGTAGAGTCACACACAGCCCCCCTGTAGATAGTGCCACAGTCCTCCCCCTTGTATATAGTGCCACATAGCCCCCTAGTAGATAGTGCCATATATCCCCCCTTAGTAGATAGTGCTACACAGCCCCCCCTCTGATATATAGTGCCACACAGCCCCCACTTGTATATAGTACCATAAAGCCCCCTTAGTAGATAGTGCCACACAGCACCCGCTTAGTAGATGGTGCCACACAGCCCCACTTGTATATAGTGCCACTTAGGCCCCCTTGCATAGTGCCACAAATCCCCCTTGAATATAGTGCACACAGCCTCCATTGTATATAGTGCCACAAGGGCCCCCTCCCTTGTATATAGTGCTCCACAGCCCCCTATAGAAAGCACCACACACAGTCCCCTGTAGATTGCGCCACACACAGCCCCCTGTAGATAGCACTACACACAGCCTCCTGTAGATAATGCCACACACAGTCCCCTGTAGATAGTTCCACGCAGCCATCCTCCCCTTGTAAATAGTGTCATACAGCCCCCCTTAGTATAGTGCTACACAACCTCTATTGTATATAGTGCCACACAGCCCCCCTTAGTATAATGCCACAGAGTCCCCCCTTGTATATAGTGCCACAGAGCTCCCTTGTATATAGTGCCACACGGCCCCCCTCCCTTGTTTATAGTGACCCACAGCCCCCTGTAGAAAGTGCCACACACAGACTCCTGTAGATTGTGCCACGCACAGCCCCCTGTAGATAGCGCCACACACAGCCCCCTGTAGATAATGCCAGACACAGTCCCCTGTAGATAATGCCATGCGGCCATCCTCCCCTTGTAAATAGTGTCATACAGCCCCGCTTAGTATAGTGCTACACAGCCCCCCCCTTATATATAGTGCCACACAGCCCCCTTGGTATAGTGCTACACAGCCCCCCCTTGTATATAGTGCCACAAAGCTCCCACCTTGTATATAGTGCCACACAGCCTCCCCTTGTATATAGTGCCACACAGCCCCCTTGGTATAGTGCTACACAGCCCCCCCTTGTATATAGTGCCACAAAGCTCCCACCTTGTATATAGTGCCACACAGCCTCCCCTTGTATATAGTGCCACACAGCCCCCCTTGTATATAGTGCTACACAGCAATCCCCGCCTCATATATGGTGATACATAGCAATCCCCCCTTGTATGTAGTGCCACTCAGCCCCCCTTAGTAGATAGTGCCACACAGCACTTCCTTAATAGATAGTGCCACACAGCCCCCCTCTTGTATATAGTGCCACACAGCCCCCCTTGTATGGTGCCACACAGCCCCCCTTGAATATAGTGCCACACAGCCCCCTCACTTGTATATAGTGCCCCACAGCCCCCTGTAGAAAGCGCCAAACACAGACCCCTGTAGATTGCGCCATACAGCCTCCTGTAGATAACGCCATACACAGCCCACTGTAGATTGTGCCACACAGCCATCCTCCCCTTGTAAATAGTGCTATACAGCCTCCCTTAGTATACTGCTAGACAGCCCTCCTTGTATATAGTGCCACACAGCCCCCTTAGTATAGTGCCCGACAGCCCCCCCTTGTATATAGTGCCACAGAGCTCCCCCCTTGTATATAGGGCCACATAGCCCCCCCTTGTATATAGTGTCACACAGCCCCCATGTATATAGTGCTACGCAGCAATCCCCTTTGTATATAGAGCCACACAGCCCCCCTTGTATATTGTGCTACACTTATATATAGTGATACACAGCAATCCCCCCGTGTACCGTATTTTGCCACATAACACCCCAAAAAAATATTGTACTTACCTTGCCCCGTTCCCGAGATGGATGGATCGCTGCACAGCCTCCGGGAGGGATGCTTGCGCAGATCAGAGTGAGGCAGTGACGTCATCACTCCATCCTGCGCAGGGAGTCTTCCCAGCGCCTTATAGGCTGCAGGCCTAACGTATTAATTTGTATCTGCGTCCTGAGGATGCAGATACAAGTGAATGTGGCTGTCACTAGAATGTAGAATGTGTCACCGGGCATGAGGGTGCCTGTGCCGCCTTGGGCCCCGTAGCAGCCGCGGGCCCTAAGAGGATGGGGGCCCTGGGCAATTGCCCAGTTTGTCATCCCCCCCTGATGTCGGCCTTGCCTGTAGTCTAGTAAATGGCAGAGCAGAGATACACCTCCCTTCCCTGCTATAGCGTTCAATAGTATCTGCTTCCTAAGGACGCAGACACTATTGAACGTGGCATCATATTACCGATCATTCCTCCACATACATTATGACCATTGGTCCTTGTAAATGAACCTTACAAGCGCCGATCAACGTGCTCTATCATCGATCGGTGCTTGTTTTACCGGCCAGGTATCGCTCAGTGAAAAGGAACTTAAGCCTAGCCATGCACATAAAATATCCGTTGTTTGAACAGTCTGAGAACTATCTCCCCTGACTCAACATAAATATGTCTGGTTAGATCATCAGAGCATGGATGTTCAGCGAGAGGGGCAGAAGTGACTGCCAGAAACCACTAACAGCATTTATTTCAGGGGAAAATAAAATATTGGGCATGCAAAAGTTCAACATGCTCAATAGTTTGTGGACAAACTGGCTTCCCCCATAACACATTTATGCCGTGTATATGGTCAGCAGAGAACAGGAGGGCATGTACAATATAACCTCTCTTTGCTTCTCCTCGCTTTCTTGGACAACCCTAGCCGTTTTGTTTGTTACAAAGAGAATCGCAGGCTATATATGTCAATGGTTTAATACATACCCAAAGCACATACGCATAGCAATGTGTATGTAAAGAATGTCTAGATACACTAGATAAGATCTGATTAGCATGGTTTGTGCTATGGCCACTATTCATGGTACTAAAACCTGGAGCGACCGTAGAATCAGATTCTGATACATTAAAATAGATTATCATGGCAAAATCACGGTCAGGGTAACAAATGTTCCTATCATATCAATTGTCATGAGTAAGCTGAAGATGAAACACTGTAAGGCTTCGTACATCTGCGTCAGGGTCCCGTTCCGGCGTTCCGCCTGAGCTTTCCGTCAGAACGGGACTCTGACTGAAACAAACGGAAACCAAGGGTTCTATAGTTTTGACAGAATCAATACCGTAGTCGACTGCGCTATTCATTCTGTCAAAACAACGGAACCCTTGCACAACTGAGACAAACTAAAACCATTGGCACCAGATCCGTCACCATTGAAATCAATGGTCATGCAAACCTATGGTTTCTGTTTGGTTCAATCAGGGTCCCGTTCTGAGGGGAAGATCCAACAGAACGTCAGAACGGGACCCTGACGCAGATGTGAACGAAGCAAGAAGTGATTGATAGTTTGCTGTCTTATGATCAGATGTAGAGAGGATTGGGATATTGTCTAATATTCTTTTTTTATTATTTCTCTAGTAAATCAGTAAAGTTATTGATCTGGATTGTGTATAAGAGATGATCAAAACACAATATAGTATACATGGTATAAAGTCATCTGTGCAATATTGTCAGTAATCAGATTATGCATTATGTTTTTAAATATATTGAATGCAGTAATTTTTTACTATTTTAGATAATATTAATTTTGGGCCTTTTCCAACACAACAAGGCCTTATAAATTCAGAAGGTAGTTACATGCTCACTTCCAGCACATATCCACACAACGAGGAAATTCATCTTTCTGGTATAGTGGTTGGAAACTTGCAATTAGTTACTTTCTGCCCCTAGTGGCCAACTATGCCCTAGTGTATAACACAGACACTGCCTAATAATTGCAAAGCTATTTAGTCCAATTTCCATACGACTGTTTTGGGCTCATTAGCCTTCAGCAGTGCAAGACATGGCAACAATGGCCCTATTGGCAGAAGCTTGGCATAGAAATATTACGTGGCTGGAGGTGAACCCATTACGGTTGCTGTTGTTTTATTATTATTATTATTATTATTATTATTATTAAACATACAGATGGGTATATGAGGCATCTATCATTTCCCTTTTATTTGCTACGACTTTTCATTAGCAGTTATTTGATCCTGCAAAATTTTGCTTGTGTTAATTAGCTCAATGTCAGGAATATCTTTTCTTCTAACCACATTGAACAAGAATAGGTGAAGAAGTAGGTCAGTCCAGCTGTTCTACCTATCAGGTTATGTAAACTTTGTATGCTTGTTATGTAGTTCCTGTAAAAATGAGAGCAAAATTAAGCCGAACCTGAGATTAGATTGCTCTTGAAGGTATCAAAGCAGCACTGCAGAGTTGTGCAAGATGTTTTTTATTTTATGTGTCAGTATTGTATAATTTGTATCAGCACTGCATAATAATATAAAGACATATTTTCGAAGACTGCTATATCTGCTGTTGGGTAATTTGACGGCATTTGTAGAGTAATATGCGCTATATATCCCAAGGGGTGCATACCTAGCGCAGGCTACTAAAAGTTTTAACCGGCACCATTCACTGCAATTTTCTGACCACCTTTCACAACAATAGATCAACATAAATGACAGTTTTTTTTATAATTTCAATTTGTTTCAGTTAGAGCTGATTCACGTAATTCACGTCCAATACAATTCAGACATTCAGTTTTTTTCATGCAGCGTGTGTCCGCTGCATGAAACTCACTGCATGTCCTATACTTGTGCATTTTTTGCACATCACGCACCCATTGAAGTCAATGGGTGCGTGAAAAAAATGGACAGCACACGGACGTCATCCGTGTGCTGTCCGTGTTTTTCACGCACCAGTTGCTAAAGAAATGATGAGCAAAAAATAATACACCTCCTTCACTTTTTTTTGTTGACGTAAAAACCGCGTAACATACGGATGACAAACACACGTTAAAAACCCAGACGCGCACCGTACACGGATGCCACACGGAACTGCAATGCAGGAAAAATGCTGCCTTTTTTCCGCGCGCAAAACGGACACGCTCGTGTGAATTAGGCCTTAAAGTAATGGTTGGTCTTTATCAATATGGCATTCAGAACACACTCCATTTTTTTTAATTCATATATTTCCGTTATCATGTTCCACAAGAAATTAACTTTGATGGGTTTTAAAAATATATGAAGTTTGTATAAATTTTATCCATTTCAGAAGTCATGTAGTTAAGCTATGCTTTTCATCTCTAAGTAGTATATTTGACCATATACAAACAACTTAAAGAGGTTTTCCCACCACAAATATACAGTATATGGCATATCAATAGGATACAACATAAATAATTTATGGATTGATGGGTGTCAAGCAGCTAAAGTCTCTACCCTTCTCTACACTGTGGGTTTAATGCTCCCTACTTGCATAGGATAGGTGGCCACACTGGTACAAGCATTGGTCATTAACAGACAAGTGAAGTCCATCTTCCTAGAACCATTTACTTATTGGAAAAAAAAAAGTAAAATTGCAATTGCGGCATAGAAGTATTCTGTATTCCTAGTTTTTTTATTTATTGCACTAGTGATGTGAACATTGCCTTGGAGATTAAGACAAATGTCTATAAGACATGGACGGAAATGGACGGGTGTGGTCGCTTGGCTGCGTCCATGCCAATTTTTTGGAAATGATGGTGCATAACTTGCCCTTTTAATAAATTCTTCTCTTTAGAATACAAACTATATCTGCAACTGGCAGCAGTTAGATTATGCAAAGAAGGATAATTCTAAAAAAGTGTATCTGTTTTCTGCATTTAGCAAAAATGCTGTGAATCCAGTTTAGAAAAATGGTTATTTTGCTAAAATTATAATGTAAAACTTGATTGTGTAAAGATAAAGCTCTTGTAAGGTGAAAGGCAGAAGGTTATATGATAACAGTGTGGGCAGCATTTTAGAAAATTGCCCTTTGGTGAGATTAACGTGCAGATAAGTACATGAAATATATTAAAACTTAACTAAAATTAAGGTCAACAGGAGAAATGTATGGCTAGTGTGGTAAAATAAAAGTATGACGATTATGTTGAATTCAACATAAAAGTTGATGTGTCTTTTATAAGGACACTAATAAATACTCTCACCGTTTGCTAAGCATTTGTATTGTACCCTGTAAACTGCCAATTTCTGTGTGGGGAGAAGCTGATTGTAGTGTTCTTCAATGGGATTACTTGCGAGGAAATGAAGGAAAGGGTCTGGTCCAAGGACAATATACTAGTTATTTACTAATAATGCATTGGTAATGTGTGACCTCTATGTCTGTCCCGCACTATATAAGGTAAACATTGTACAGGGTGAATGGTCATTTACTGGTCACATGATGAAGCTGGTACTAAAGTGTCCGATTTTTTTTCTTATACTAAATCTATGTAGTCATGACTGTTGTCACACATTTATCCTGATCTTTAGACTGTAGCTCAAGTATCAGAATCTAGCTAGAACTAGTGTGAATTGCTACATAAACCCCTTTAACGTTTTTATACTGGTTACATTCGACAACCACATATGTTAGTTTAGTAGTGGGAAGGTAATAGAAATGGCTGCCAGACACCTGTTGTGCCAAATATCTCGAAGTGAAGCAAAGCACCAAAAAGGTTTACACCCAATCTATCGGAATCTTTATTTGCACCAACAGTAGACATCTTGTGACTGTCGTGATATGTTTTCTACATTATTTCTAAGATAAACTTTCCAATGTATTAGTCGGCATTCACTTTTCACAAAATCTAGGACAGTTTTGTGTTCACTTGGTATAGGCTGATTGAGAACTCTTTTAACAGTCCCTTCCTCCGTGTGTTCTCTGTTTGCTCTTTTTGCATCACTACCTAATTGCCTAAATCATGTAATAATAGTGTAGTACAAAACATAGCCTTATTTACCCTTCACAAAGCTACGTGCTGTAGGCTGATCCAGCAGAGCCATGCTAGCATCACAATAAAAGTCAATGACACACTTTTCAGAAGTAAACTCCTTTTAATGACAGCAACATAAAGTATTAAAGCTAACAAGCAAAGCCATGTAATTGGAAGAGAGGGAAAACAAGTAGTACCACTTAAACTGATGGCGTATTAAGAAGCAATCTGTAAATGGCTTTAGAAGAAAAGAAGAAAAAGCTAGAGGAAATGTAAAAGTGTTAGAACAGTTATAAATGGGAGGATTCCTGATCACCGCGTGGACATACAAAGTACAATTATGGCATCTGAATGTTTTCCTACAGTTAAGAAACTTATTGTAGGTTAGATACACTTACTAGGAAACTGCTGTGATACATCACCGTTCCTCTACTAGTTTATTGGGTGAGCTACAAAGTTTTTTACTGTACTAGGTCATGGTTAATGAGCCCACTATTCTAAGTATAAGCCTAGATACAGTAGACAGAACAGACCTTAAAGCAGAAAACTATGTGGAGATATAAACTTTATGTAGAAGAAGTACATTAAAAAACTAACTTTTAGTTCCCGTTTTCTTTCATCCATGGCACACTGCCTCAACCATATGCAGTCAAGTCCTTGCATATGTAGTCCCTCTAAGACCGTGTTATTGTTACCAATGTTGTTCAACATGATCAATCTCACTCACTACAGTCAGCACCTACATCAAAACTAAGGGGCTGGAAATTCTATATTAGAGAGTAAAGTAGAAAAAAAACAATATTCTTCGTAATATTATTTATATACAACATCACCATATTATGGATGAAATGGAATTGTGCTTCATCTTTATTACAGAATTGAATGCACAATTGTAATTTAATACTCTATTGTATTAGGGTTCTCAGCCCTGTTTATCCTATTATCTTAACCCAATCTTCCATCCCAGAAATGCCAATTGTTCAATACCTTAAACTCTTTTTTTCTGCCCTCCACCCTCCTGTATTTTATCCAGTGACCTCGCTACGTAGTTTAAAGAAAGGATTGACTAAATAGTTTTAGCCTGCAACTATTTCTGTTTGCTCAAACCCCTTCTCTGACATGCTCTCTATCAGTTTTCATTTCATTTTCACTGACTTTTTTCCTAATTTCCAAGTCTCAACTCTTAATAAACTCATCTCCTCACCCACTGTATGTAGGAGTGCCGAGAGGCACTGTCCTTGCTCCCTCCGCTCTTCTCCATCTACACTTATGATTATTAAACACTCAACAGCCCAGTCATTAGTTCATTTGGCTTTTATTGTCATCTATATTGTTTACTGCTAAAGGGTAACATTTGACTATACTATCACATTTATTTAAACCTCATATCTCATATACTACATCAACGAAAAAAAACTTTTCTCATTTGTCCCTCCCTCATGCATGAGACTAACCAAAATGCCAGCCCATGCGTTTATCACACCACCATGTAGCATCTTCTGTTGTAAATATGTCTGATTTAACTGATGACAGTGTCTGTACAGCGCTGCAGAATATGTTGGTGCTATATAAGCAAGAGGAAATAAATATACCTTTCTATTATTGGACAGAACCCCTATTGTCATCATAATTGCTTGAATTCTTCATGGCATGGATTTAACAAAACATTCATTAGAGATTCTAATAAATGGTGACATGATAGATTTGTTGGCTACTTCGTCATGTTGCGAATGACAACACAGTCAATGACGTGGGGTGCAAACTGACGACAGATATATATATATATATATATATATATATAGCTCCCAATGTACTCATTTTTTTTTTACAGATATACAAATGTGTCCACCCTTACCTTTGCTTGAATGTGGTCAAGTTTCTCATGAAACCAATTCAATCCAAAATTTCGGCATGCTAGCAAAACCCGTGACAGGCTGCAATTCACATTACAGCCACTGGATGTCCACACAAAGACACATATAGCATAGACATATCATGACAGAGTATCGCAAAATCATGTTTTTTTCGAAGCTAGTCATCTCGCGCCGCACATCTCAGGAAATGTTGAGATAAAAGGAAAGGTAAGGAAGGACACATCTGTATTCAATTACATACTATGCATTGAGAAATGCTCTTCTACGTACATTTATTTTACACGTGATTATTTAGGTTACCATCACCTTCCTCCGGTCAAAACCAGGCCATTCTCATTATTATGCAATACTTAACCATTTGAATACATAGAAATGCTACATCTGTATGTATAGCTGTCAAATTACATAGGGAGACATTTACTAAGACCAGCAAAGCGGTACTATCATTACAAATTAAGTGTTGCATGTACTGTACACTCCACCATGGTATACGTTTCTGCAAAATTTCAGATCAACAGAAAGTAGCAGAAGACCTTCCTAAATGATTTGCTTTTAGTGGCTAGTGGAAAACCTTGCCCCTTTATACCGGCACAAGCAAAAAGTGTTGCTTGGATCAGTAAAAGTGTCAAGGGCTGGCATGAATATGGCATCCAGTTTTTATATGCCTCTTTAATAGAGTTTGATCACTTCAAAAGTTTTAGTCTGTACTTCATTAGATCTGCCTGCATTATATAGAGCTAAGTTTTAGGCTATATAACATCCTATTATAAGTCGTGTAAACCAAAAATGTTAGGCAGCAAATTATGTACAAATCAATAGCCTCAAAATTCTGTTTTTCTTTAATGCTGGGGCAATCTTTCACTACGGTGTTTCTAATTAACATGAATAACAAGCTCATACTTTATTATATCTTACTGTTTCAGGGATTCTTCAGAAGGAGTCAACAAAACAATGCCTCTTACTCTTGCCCAAGGCAGAGGAACTGTTTAATTGACAGAACAAATAGAAATCGCTGCCAACACTGTAGACTGCAAAAGTGTCTTGCCCTGGGAATGTCTAGAGATGGTAAGTCAACTACCTTTTTAAAATTGTAGGCTTTTGAAACTCTCATCTAATGCAGTGAAGATGCAAAAGGTGCACGGAAAGAGCAATATTTTTTGTATGAAGTACAGAATTGGAATTATGATGTTTCAGAAGGTCAAGCAACCTCCCTGTGCAGGTTGGTTTAGAAAAAAGTAGCTGAGAATTTGAAAGTCTTAAGTCTTACTGTTAGCTAGGTTCAAGCAAATCATTTTCAATAGGTAAAAAGTTTTAAATACCCCCAAAAAAATTTTAAGCGATATTGGCCAGTTAGTTAAAAAAAAAAAGGACGTTTGAATTGGCATAAAGAGGGCTACTGTATGCTCAGAACTCACAATAAATTTTGAATTACAGTCAACTATGAAGTATTAAAATTAAAATTTCACTTGCTCTAGCATGAGAGGATGGGGAAGCAAAATGGATGTACTTAGAACACATATAGAGGATAGGCTTTTTTTTTTTTTATCCAACCCTTGGATTATAACATAGCAGAATCAAGAGGAGAAATCCTGGAAAGTATTGTTCATAAAGGTTTTTTGTTTTTTTTACGTTGCAATCCACTTTACATAAGACTCCACATTTAAGGGCCCTTTAATTTTGGAAAAATTAAGGGTGAACAAAGAAAATAGTTTTTGTAGAAAAGGAGAGATTTAACTAAGAATTTAAGATGTAGAGGGGTAATATTATTACAGTAAGAGAGAATGAATGATGTTGGTCTCAATAGGCTGTGGGAGGGGAAATCATGTGGTTAGTAAAAAGTTTGTCATCAAGGTACAAAAAAGCATAATAATAGTTCAGAGGGTATAAACACCAAATTTAGGGGAGGGAAGAAATAGGGTAAAAAAAGATTGTGTAGGAGTTAAAAAAAATAAATATTATAAAGCGGGGTGTGAGGGACTAGGGAGGAGAGGAAGGCAGAGTACATAGGGATTGAAAAGGAAATAAAAAGGTTTTAATGCAACCTGTTGGATCTCTGGAGGAATCTATGAAAAGTAATAAACTATAAAATAACATTCATTTGAATTTCGACAAGGGGCAAAGTGGTGTGGGCCCACAGGAAATATCGGCCCCTTAATACCATTCATACAGTCATACATGGTTTTTTAACCTGACTTAATTTAAAAATATATTTTTTTTTTATATTTTACCAAGCAACTATTTATGAACAAGAAAATCCTTCAAGTGATTAAATGCACTAAACTGTAATTGGGAAAAGTACATATATAATAGTGCCTGTCATCGTGCCCATAAAAAGCTAGCCACAATGCCTCCGGATACTAATTAGAGTGCATATCTATATGATACAAGCCATAGGGCCCATAAAATACCAGACAGTTTATGTCAGTCTTTGTGTCCAAATAATGTCATATATGCTGCCCATATTACAACATCACACAGTACTACAACAACAGTGCTCATAAGAGTGCCACAATACTATTCATAGTGTCGGTAATGCACCGTATGGTTCAGCGCATCCAGGTCCCTAGAGACTTCTAGCGTAAGGCAAGGCATAACGATTCAATAATGTTGTTCATCTGGCGACTACTCACAACTACCTAACATTGGAAATAAAAATGACCTGCTCCACTGTCACCTAAAGAGATGCCCCCACTACACCAACTTTTCAGCTCATTCTTCAACTCATTTTGCACATATTGGGCTGTGGGCTTACCTACCACTGATGCTTTCCACTATTATCCAAATCGCACTTGCTTTTAAAGCAAACTATATAAGTAATAGATACAATACAATGATTTTAATGATTTCAGCACAGCCAGGAAGGTGTTGCATGCCATTATAAGATGCTATCATAGTGCTAAGTATATTTGGAGCTGTTTTCCCTAAAACAAGAATTTTTGGGTGCATTGGTGAAAAAATGGATTCAATTAAATACATAGCATTTTTCAAGAATTCTCTTACTGTTTCTGCAACAAAGAAAACAAAAATATATAAATATAGTATGGCATTGTTTACAGTGTATATATTATATCGTTTTTTTCCAGTATTGGAACAAGGGTATAAAATCATTGAAAAAAAAATGAAAACCTTATGTAAATGCGTTCTTTAAATGAAAGCAGTTGATCAATTGTTCCAGACAGACCCTAAGGAGCATTCGATAAAGGACTGTTACCATTGTCATGTCTGGTCTATTGATTACATCAGATACCAGTTAGAATTTGGCAGCTAAACAATGAATGAGTTTAACAAGCTCTTTAAAGCAGTGCACTCTCTTCTGGTCTTTGTTGTGTTGAAGCATCTCTGTTCAGGCCAAAGAATTAGCAGAACAATTAGTCTCTTCACCACAGACATCACTGTCTCTGAATGTTTCATGGCCGAAGGTTTCAGAACAATTTGTACAAACATGAAAACAGTGGGGTACTCAATGTAAGCAAAATCGGCATTTTATATTGTTCATAAAAATTGGTTTGTTAAAAGCCCAAACAACTGCTTATTGTTACTAGCTGTTTTTAAAAATGTGCTTTCACGAAAATATAATTAGCCTATTATATGTTTTGTATTTCTTCCTGTTGAACTACTATGCAAGCTATGTTGTTTATTGGAAATTATATTTATTTGTGTGAGCAATGCGTCATCCAACAATCTCAATAAAATTGAAGAATGAATAAAAAATCCCTTAAAAATTATATCAAGAACTGTTTCACACATGGAACATCGACCTCGACCCCGTCACAATAATGTGGAATTGTGTCTGGGAGCCATCTGATCAGCTGTTTGTAGAGGGGGGAGAACTAAAAGTAAATGGATGACATGGGCTTTGCCCACATTCACTAAACAGTGTTCACCACTTTTTTGGCACATATTTGCTGGAAATAAGGAGGTATACTTTGTACATTAATGTGAAGAGGATTTGTTACCAGATTTCACAATACAAACTGCATACATTATTGAATAGATCTCTTAGACCTGATAAAGCTGGTGTACTTATTTTGAAAATCTGTGTAAGAATGTCTGTATAATCCTTTTACAAAGTTTTCCTGCCTTATATTAAAATCATAAAATGCTAATTTTAATAACAGATGGGAAAAAATTGAGAAAGTATTATCCAGCCATTCTGGCATGGATTTTCGAAGTAAGTATACCAGCTTCATCAGGTCTAAGAGCTCTATATAATAATGTATGCAGTTTATATTGGGAAATCTGGTGACAGATTCTCTATATTCATTTGTGTCAAAGAGATTTACTGGTTGAGCCACGTGCATTGGCGTTAGGGTTGTGGGTGGAGTTACTGTTCAGCCATATTTATAACATATTTTTTTTTTAAAAAGTTCAAAAGTCACTTCTGCAAGCCACCAAGCTACGAAACTAATCCAATATCAGAACATCCACAAAATTCACAACTTGAACAAACGGCATGCAGCAATAAATACATTTGTTGCAAAATAAACTAAAAAAAAAAACGCTGCAAAAAAAAATACACATAATAAACCCATATCAATACATGTGTGCTTGTGTCTTCTGTGAGTTTTCTACAGTACTTCTGAATTCACCAAGTTTCACCTTTAACTAGTAAAAGTGCCTTGAGCAAGAGACCCCCATCTAGGAGGCTGTGACTTCTATATGGACACTGTGGCTAGAACGATATTATGAGACTACGGCTAGCACTATTATATAAACCAAGGCTTCTCAAAAATGTTCTACTGAGGTATTACCAGCCAGAACAAGATGATAGGCCTCACCATACATGGTCAAAGTAAATGGCAAAATGTCAAATATTGCTCAATTTACTGTTTGCCTCCTGAACCCAGTATAACATTAACATAAGCACAAGTGGATTCTAATAGATTTCTAAACCAAAGGTTGCAGCAGCCAGGGAAAGGACTGTACAGCATATGATCACTTCCGTGAAAACTGCCCCCCCCCCAAGAACTGAAACTCTGATATAGACTCTGTGGTGGCACTATTAGATGCGAGCTTTGATTTGCAGTAATATATGCATGGTATGGCTAGTACAATGTGGGGACAATAACTGACACTCTTATACGGGCACATTGACTGGTGTTATATAGACACTGTGGTTAACACTATGATTTGGGCACTGTATGCAACTTAGGTGAAAATTTTGGTATATCTTGTCCTGCCAATCACACTGGTCAAGACTTATTAAACAAGTTTATGAGATTAGAAAAAAAGGGTCTGTTTTTTTCCCATAAACAGTACCATGGGCCGGGTCTGGTATTGCACCTGTGCCCCATGCAGTGCTTTGCTTGCACCATATTAAACTAAATAAAGTCCTCCTTTTAGCTATTAATGCCTTAAAATGAAAAGGCTTTTTGTATAAAAATTCTGTGCATACAAAATCTATTGATCTCTATGGATCATAAGGCATAAGCTCACTAATTGTAGGTCTATAATTGATCACAATGCACATGATCACTAATTGTAGGTATGTAATGGATCACAATGCACATGATCACTAATTGTAGGTATATAATGGATCACAATGCACATGATCACTAATTGTAGGTATATAATGGATCACAATGCACATGATCACTAATTGTAGGTATATAATGGATCACAATGCACATGATCACTAATTGTAGGTATATAATGGATCACAATGCACATGATCACTAATTGTAGGTATATAATGGATCAATGCACATGATCACTAATTGTAGGTATATAATGGATCATAATGCACATGATCACTAATTGTAGATCTATATGGATCATAATGCACAAGCTCACTCACTGTATGTGTATATGGATCATTATGATCTTCACTAATTGTAGATCTTTGTAGGATATTAAATTTATCTTTTTTTATGTCTAACTTGTTCTGGCGTTTACTAGTGAATTACATTCTATTTCTATGATTTATCTGAAGATTTATTTGATCCATTATATCCATAGGCTGGAGACAAAGTGCTTTTTTTTGGGGCTGCAACGTGTCCTTACCTAGTCCTTTGGTTGTCACTTTTGCCCAATATAATCCAATAAATCTAGTGAAAGATAAAGGTTGCGGAATGCAACTGGCACAGTGGCAACAATATATAATTTCCCAACATCTTTCCATATGTAATAATAGAAAAGGCATGAAAGGAATTATAATTTTATGTTTTTATAACAATAACATCTACTTTTGTTTTTATTTTTTCTAGCTGTAAAGTTTGGGCGAATGTCAAAAAAACAGCGAGATAGTCTGTATGCCGAAGTCCAGAAACACCAGCAACGGTTACAAGAACAGAGACAACAGCAAAGTGGAGAGGCAGAGGCCTTAGCCAGGGTATATAGCAGTAACATCAGCAATGGTCTAAGCAATCTCAACAATGAAACAGGAGGCACTTACTCCAATGGACATGTCATTGATTTGCCCAAATCCGAGGGTTACTACAGTGTGGATTCTGCACAGCCCTCCCCGGACCAGTCAGGCATAGACATAACTGGAATGAAACAAATAAAGCAAGAACCTATTTATGACCTTACGTCCGTACCAAACTTATTTATGTATAGCTCTTTCAACAACGGACAGATCACACCTGGAATAAGCATGAGTGAAATAGGTAAGATGATTTATCTGATGCTCATAAAACAGCTGTGCTCCTGAAGATTTATGATATAAGAAGAAAACTATTTATCGTAAGGAAGTTTTTATTCTATTTACAGAATCTTCTACACTGCTCCATCTCCACCATTGCTAATAGCTTATTTCTATTTCTGCTTATATGTGTTTCTTCTACCATGTATGCACATGTGTTCGTTACTTAAAGGGCTTTTATGCTTTCAGTTACCTTCAAAGATATTTATGGTGGAGGTCCATGAGCTAAGACCCTAAATGTCTTCCAGAAGAAAGAAGCCAGGCTATCGATAATGTGCCTGAACTCCTTTTTATAGTTTTGCATAGCAGAACTTGGATATCTTGATTACCCATGATTGAAGTTAGCAAGAGATAAAAATGAGGATTATTAAACAGTGAAGAGAAATTTGAGTTTCCAGGACTCGAGTGTTTATTTCATCAGGTTAAAATCTAAATAGCATAGAACAAGAATTAGTGGGAAGATGCTTATGCATTTCAGACCAAATATATGGTCCTAAGGCATAGCCAGGCTAACCTAGAACTCATTTGGGTTTTCACCACAGTCTCTCATTAAAACATTTAAAGAATTACTGATGCTTAAAAAGCACCTGCCTCCTCTCCTGACATGTCTGTTTTAGTAAATAATTTGATTCCCCATGAAATTACAATTCTTGAGCATCTTTTCTTGGAATTCTACGTTGTGCCGTTCCTTTGTTATTACTCTAAAAATTATGAATATATTGACAACTCGCGGTTACCAGTTGGGGGTGTTTCCCTACTCAGACTGACAATGTCCAATCAGTGCTCACAGAGTGAGACTCTGTAGGGACACGCCCCTTTGATAAGGGGAATGGTAACACCCAGTTGTCAATTTATTCATGAATTTATGGAAGAAACGACAGAGGAATGTGTGGAAATGTATGAATAAATTGACAACTGGGCGTTTTTATTCCTTTTGTCAATAATGTGTGTCCCTACACAGTCTGACACTGACAGGAATGCTCGGCCATTGTCAGACTGTGTAGTGACTTGCCCCATTGAAGTGGAATTGTAACACCCTGTTATGAATTTATTAATACATTTTCATGACCAATAACAGAGGAATAGCACAACACAAAGTTCTAAGAAAAGAAACTCCAGCATTGTTATTTCATGGGGAATAAAATGTCAGGAGAGAAAACAGATTGCTGATACGTCATGGTGCAGGGGAACAAGTATGGAGTGGGCTCACACAGCTTGTCAGCTGTGTATGTCTTTGTAAAAAGGAGTAAAACATTAGAAAAAAACTATATAATTTGGTATTGCCGTAATCGGATTGACCAGCAGAATATAGTTAATTTGTCATTTTTACCGCACGGTGAAAGACGTAAACACAAAACCCAAAATAAAATGGAGGAATTACAATTTTTTCCAATTCCACCCCACATAGATTTTTTTTTCCAGTTTACCAGTACATTATATGGTATTTTAAATAGTGGCAATAGAAACTACAACTCCTCCCTGTAAAAAACAAGCCTTCACACCACTGGCTCTTGGAAGGCGGGGACTGAAAAACTAAAACGAAAAATCATATGACTTGAACTTCAAGGAGTTAAAATCTGTGTGGTTCATTAAAGGTAATGTATACCTTTACAACCAATTATTTACTTATGCAATTCATCTAAAGCAAATCTGCAAATAGCTTTCATAAAAAATATCCTTCCATTTTGTGTCTCTAGCACTTATAAAGAATTATATGTGTATCCATAGATTACATACAGACCGCAAACAACTTTTTGTATAGTCTGACCCTGTAGTCATACTTCCTTCCATCTGTCTCATGCTCCTTGCTTACTTCTTGTAGTCTTGAATGCAGGGTTTGACTGAACAGGGTTTGTTTGTTTGTTTGTAGTCTGTAACCATGAAGCCTACTAGGTCTGCATAGGAGCTGTATAAAAAAACATGGTAGCACATTTTTCATCAAGATTATTTGCAAAGTTGCTTAATTTTTGGTTGCAAATGTGTTCATACACTTCCTTGTTTGGGTAGCAGGGACCTAAAACAAGCCCCTGTAACACAAAGTATTGTATAGCAGATATAACCACCTGTTAACACTGTTTGAGGTAAAGGTTTTTAGGGATTCCACTGTTGATTAAAAACACAAGAAAGAGATGTGTTTACCATCTTGTTTTATATTTGGTAAAGTCTTTTTATTTCTATGTGATATCTCGTGTATCAATGCAAATGGCGCTAATAAATGAGCTCTTACGTATTTTAAAGGAACACAAAACATGGAAAACCCACCAAAAACCCCCAGACATTTCTCCCTTTATCTCCTCCTCTCCCTTGATCATATTTTGACTCATATAGCAATTGAAATTGAGAGGTATATATATAATTTTCTGTGTGCATCAGGAGATCAGCCATTCTTCCTCCTCTTATCCAAGCGCCACCCACTAGACATTTGAATGCATGTCAATGCAATGTCAATAGAAAACAGCTCCAAAAACGGCCGCAAAAAACGCCTCAAAAAACGTTTGTGGTTTCAAAAACTGTTGAAAATCAGAGGCTGTTTTCCCTTGAAAACAGCTCCTTATTTTACAGCCGTTTTTTGTTTAGAGTGTGGACATACCCTTTAGGCTATGTTCACACAGGGTATTTTGCCGAGTTTTTTGACGCGGAAACCGCGTCGCAAAACTCGGCAGAAACGGCCAGAGAACGCCTCCCATTGATTTCAATGGGAGGTGTCGGCGTCTTTTTCCCGCGAGCAGTAAAACTGCCTCGCGGGAAAAAGAAGCGACATGCCCTATCTTCGGGCGCTTCCGCCTCCGACCTCCCATTGACTTCAATAGGAGGCAGGAGAAAGCGTATTTCTCGCTGTTTTATGCCCGCGGCGCTCAATGGCCGCGGGCGAAAAACGGCGCGATAATTGCCGCGAAAATCGGCGTGCAGGGAGAGGAATATCTGCCTCAAAGTTCCAAACTGAATTTTGAGGCAGATATTCCTCCCCCAAAATACTCCGTGTGAACATAGCCTAAAGGGTAATTAAACTTTCAGAAAACTTCTGAGATGTCAAAGTGACAAGTCAGAAGTTTTGATTGGTGAGGATACGAGCACAGAGACCCCCACCGGCAGAAACGCTCGGGTGAGCGCTGAGCCGCTTGGTTTCTGGTCGGATTTTCTCGGAAAGCCGATGTAACGGTGTACAGTCTCAATAGAAAGTCTATGGGTCCGTACACTGTTACATCGGCTTTCCGAGAAAATCTGATCAGAAACCAAGCGGCTCACGCTCAACCGAGCACTTCTGCTACTTCGTTTTAGCGATCAGTGGGGTCCCAGTGCTCGTACCTTCGCCGATCACTATGACATGTCAGAAGTTTTCTAAAAGTTTAGTTACTCTTTAATTTTAGAAGTTATTTATTATATATTTTCTGATGCAATTTACCCCTACAATATTACGAGTTTACACATGAAACTATTATTTTGAATAATAAAGTCCTCTTCCGTATAAAATTTTTGGATAAGTATGCCATGTTTTTAAATACTGTAGTTCTTTTGTATTGAGTGACATAGGCTGAGAAACAGCTGTTATGTTTTAAAATCTATGCTCATCTAATCCTGTGGTCACATATATCAGTGTTCTTGTACAGTATACTCATGAATGGAGTCTGGTGGGGTAGACAGAGTGTCTGCCAGCAGGACAGTATTTCATTCTGATCCACCACCTTTTTAAAAACATTTCCATGAGATCCAAGAGGTATAAATGAAGTCTCATTTAGTCGGCCTTCTGCTGCAAATCAGTGTACGCTCAAATCTCTGCTCTTTCATCCTAATCAATAAACATGAGATAGCGGATAACTTGTTGAATGTCTATGCATTGTTAAGAACAGAACAGGTTGGCAGAAAATGTTCCGGGAATAAGCACTTAGTCAAAAGGGAATATTCAAGTGCGTTTTGGCATCCAAATCCATGTAATATATGTTGTCCCTATGTATTTCTTATTATTTGCAGTCACATAAAAAAAAATAAATTGTTAATATGTCTAGACAATGGACAATGGACAATGTCTAGACAATGTCTAGACAATGGATATGTCTTACTAAAGAGTATCACATTTGCAATGAGTTACAAATACTGTTAATAGGTTCATTGATGTTATGTAAAATGCTGTTAAATGGGTATTTCCAGCACTGGATGTGATGGCGTATCACTAGGATATGCCATCACTTTGTCATTGTTGGGGTCCCATTGGACTTGAATAAAGCTGTGTTGCAGCTGCTGAACCAGTACTGTGAAACCTTCATTTGCAGGACCGGTCTGGTCCTGGCAGTCGGACCCCCACCCACCAGAATGTGATGGCATATTATAGTGATATGTCATCACTATCTGTAATGGGAAAAAACCCTTTAATGCTAGTAAGTGACTCCTATTGCTTAGCTACAGCATGTCCTTATCATCTGTAAAGACGTTTATGGATGGACACACACATTCTTTATATTTCCTCAATATACATATTTCTGTGATCTCAGAGAGACTCGTTCTTGGCACAATGGGGCAGATCAATATGTCGTAGCTTTAGAAGTTGAATAAAAGTGACTTGCAGGGGACTTGTGCTATATTTATCAAACAGCGGCATTACCAAGAGATGCTGGTGACAACATTTCCTTTATGAGTATTGGCAGATGCAGTGTTGTAATGGAGCGAGTATGTGCATTCAAATCATTATTCACTTCCGTGTTCAAACATATTCACACATATACACACATTTGTCGCTTTTCAAGACAAGTTAGGATGTAGACATTGATGTATTTGGTGTTTTGAATTCAAAAATTTCTACTTGCTATTGACCAAATATACTTATTATTTAAGTATTTTGCGGAGGGAGGAGTATTAAACAGCTGCTAATAAACTAGACACTAAAGTAGTCACTTATCATTTGATGAAACAAGAGATCGGACAGGTAGAACCTGCCATGTCCTTGAGTTATCTGCATCTGCCAGTCCCCATCTACATGTTAACCCTCTAATAAGAGCACACAGTCATGTAGCAGCTGCTAACAGACCACTATCGACACCATCCTGTATGAAAAGTTCTCTTGCATAACTTTGCAAATTTCATCTGATGTTTTCTCAGGCTCTATGCAAATGATCTCTATTGTCTCATTTGCATAACTTCTTTCACACTGTACCGCCAACTCCCGCTTTTTGATTGACGTCAGTCTGGGCAAACTTCAGCAAAATCCTATTCTGCATCAGCCAATGAACTACATATAGTTACATAGTTACTTACATAAGTTGAAAAAAAGACACATGTCCATCAAGTTCAACCTTTCTCAATCAATTATACATCATACATTGCTGGATTAGGGCCTGTTCACATCAGTGAAAAAAAGGAAGAATATCATAGCACCAGAGAAAAAGATAATAAAAATACCGGGTGCAAGCCTCAGTGAGACTTGATCCAAAGTCTCTTGGGTAAGATGCACATACAAGAAACAAGGCAGCACATCCAGGAAAACAGGGACATTTATTCACCCACCAATCAGTCCAAGCATTGAGAAAGGTCCAGTTGGACTGAATCGTTGCATTGGTGGATGAATAAATGTCCCTGTTTTCCTGGATGTGCTGCCTTGTTTCTTGTAGGTGCATCTGTTTACATCAGCGTCTGGCTTCCGTTCATGGCTTCCAATCTACCTTTTCGTCGGAGGAACCGATGAATGGAAAGCCAAACGGAAACCATAGATCCATTTGCATTATCATTGATTTCAATGGTCGTGCTTCTGCTGCAGTTGGTTTCCGTTTGTTTCAATTCCATAAGGATTCAGTTTTTTTCACGGAAACAATAGCATAGTCGACTGCACTATTGTTTCCGCAAAAAAAACGGAAACCTTACAGAACGGAAAAAAAATGGAAGCCAACTACAACGGAAGCATTACCATTGAAGTCAATGGTAGTGCAAATGGAGCTATGGTTTCCGTTTGGCTTTCCGTTCATAGGTTCCTCCCTCAGAAAGGAACGGAAGCCTGGCGCTGATGTGAACCCAGCCTTAATTATAACTCTCAATGACATTCGTCATTAAATAAACATCTAGCCTTTTTTGAAAATGCTGATATAGTATCTGCCATTACTACCTCTTAGGTCATAGTTTGACAACTCTAAGGGTATGTGCACACACACTATTTACTTCCGTAATTGACGGACGTATTTCGGCCGCAAGTCCCGGACCGAACACAGTGCAGGGAGCCGGGCTCCTAGCATCATAGTTATGTACGATGCTAGGAGTCCCTGCTACTCCGTGGAACTGCTGTCCCGTACTGAAAACATGATTACAGTTGTCCTGCAGAGAGGCAGGGACTCCTAGCATCGTACATAACTATTATGCTAGGAGCCCGGCTCCCTGCACTGTGTTCGGTCCGGGACTTGCGGCCGAAATACGTCCGTCAATTACGGACGTAAATAGTGTGTGTGCACATACCCTAACTGTAAAGAAACTTTTCCTATATTTATGTCTGAAATGTCTTTCTTCCACACGCAATAAATGTCCCCTGATCCTTTGTAAAGTCGTTATAAAGAACAAATTATCTGCTAGTACTTTGTATTGACCACAAATATATTTATAAACGTTAATAAGATCACCTCTAAGGTGTTTTTTTTTTTCAAGCTGAACAAGCCCAATGTCTGTAGCCTTTCATTGTAAGGGACACCTGCCATCCCATTTAATAATCTAGTCGCCCGCCTTTGAACCTTCTCCAGTTCCCCTATTTCTTTTTTACAATTTGGAGCCAAAAACTACTCACACTGTGAATCGCTGACACAGCAGTACCGGCAGTTCACAGTATTACAGCCTTCTCCCATTCACTTCAATGAGAGAAGGTTGTAATACTGTGAACCGCTGCTACTGCTGTGTCGGCAATTCACAGTGTGAGCAGTGACCGGAATGAAGGGGAAGCAGCGCTCGGCAGTCAGAACCCGATCGATCAGATATTGATGGCTTATCCTGAGGATAGGCTATCAATTTTTAAGGACTGGACAACCCCTTTTAACCCTTTAGTGACCGCTAATACGCCTTTTCACGTCGGTCACTAATGGGCTTTATTCTGATGAATAAGCCTTTTTACGGCACTGCATCAGGATAAATAAACAGAGCAGGGAGCTGTCAAATCTCCCTGCTCTCCGCTACCAGATGTAGCTGTAGGTAACGGACAGGCAGTAATACACTGCAATACAAAAGTATTGCAGTGTATTATAATAGCGATTGGATGATCACATATTAAAGTCCCCTAGTGGGACTAGTAAAAAAGTAAAAAAAAAGTTTAATAAAGTTAATAAAAAAAAATGTGAAAAAAAAAATTAAAAACCCACTTTTTCCCCTTACAAAATGCTTTACCATTAAAAAAACAAAATAAAGTTAAAAAGTTACGCATATTTGGTATCGCCGCATCCGTAACGACCCCGAATATAAATCTATTACATTATTTAACCCGCACGGTGAACGCCGTAAAAAATGAAATAAAAAACTATGGAAAAATTGCTGTTTTCTGTGAATCCTGACTTAAAAAAAATTTGATAAAAAGTGATCAAAAAGTCGCACCTACTCCAAACTGGTACCAATAAAAACCACAAGTCTTCCCGCAAAAAAAAAAGCCCTCATAAAACTGCATCTGCGGAACAATAAAAACGTTACGGCTCTTCAAATATGGAGACACAAAAACAAATAATTTTGAAAAAAAAGCGTTTTTACTGTGTAAAAGTAGTAAAACATACAAAAACTATACAAATTTGGTATCGTTGCAATCGTAACAACCCGCTGAATAAAGTTATTGTGTTATTTATACCACACAGTAAACGGCGTAGATTTAGGATGAGAAAAAGTGTGGCGAAATTTCAGTTTTTTTTATTCCCCCCCAAAAAAAAGTTAATAAAAGTTAATCAATAAACTATATGTACCTCAAAATGGTGCTATTAAAAAAAACAACTTGTCCCGCAAAAAACAAGACCTTATACAGCTATGTCGACGCAAAAATAAAAAAGTTATAGCTCTTGGAATGCGACGATGGAAAAACGTAAAAAATGGCTTTGTAATTAAGGTTTAAAATAGGCTGGTCATTAAGGGGTTAAGTATCCTAAAATGTTTTACATTGTGAGTAAAAACGGCCACCTTACTATAAATCCGGTCCACAAGATTATTAATAAAGAATTGGGCCTAACACCGATCCTTGTGGTACCCCACTGCTGACTTTAGCCCATTTTGAGTAAGTACCATTTATAACGACATCTCATATTGTTACTAAATAATAACTCCTCTGCACAAGTTTACATACAGTGCCGGAAATATTGAACTAAACTTTGCAAATATTTTTTTTTTCCGGATTTTGTTATTAGTCTTGTAATAGCACTTTCTACATTCTTACATGAACGGTTGGGGAGGTGGAATGTTGGTGACAGGTTCCCTTTGGCTGGGTTCACATGGAGTTTTTTTGCAGGCAGAAAATCTGCCTCAAAATTCCGTTTGGAATTTTGAGCCAGATTTTGGTCTGCCTGCACGCTGATTTTTTTTCACTGCGTTTTTCCTGCTCGTGGGAAAAAACCACCTCCGCCTCCCATTGAAATCAATGGGAGGCATTTTCGGCCGTTTTTTGGCTAGTTTTCCGACG
The DNA here is from genome assembly GCF_050947455.1 of Rhinoderma darwinii. Lineage (NCBI taxonomy): Eukaryota > Metazoa > Chordata > Amphibia > Anura > Rhinodermatidae > Rhinoderma > Rhinoderma darwinii. The sequence goes on from NC_134687.1 coordinate 378,021,580, forward strand.
CGGTTTCCGCGTCAAAAAAATGTGTCAAAGAACTCTGTGTGAACTGACCCTTAGAATCCACATTGGTGCACTGCATACACATACATCCACACACACACATACCAAGTATACATATGATAGTACAGCAGTTACCCAAATGTTAGGATATTCTCATTTGTTAATCTAACCTTAGTTTGCTTGATTTACACAAACAAAAATGACGGCTTTGTAAAAGAATGAAAGGTAAAAGTGAAGGGAATGAAGGCAGGAAACCAGTAGCACATTTCTTTTTTTACATTTTCATTAATTGTTTTCCATCCTACTTAACATATTTGCATTGCAATTTGCTGCTGCATTTGCAATTAGAAAATAATATTGTTTGCTTATGATGAAGATGTTTTTCAATATTTACTTTCAGGTCATTTCCTCTTCTAGTTATTTTGGGTAAAATATCATTCAGTATTTCTACCCTTGGAATTAGATCCTTAAACATTATTTAAAACTGTGATGTTGTTGTCTACGGTCTTCTTAGTATTTTGTATTATTTAGCACACAAGGCTAAGGGGCTGTTCACATCTGCGTCGGAGGCTCCGCATGCTGCGCTAGAGTTTATGGTAAATCGACAGAGGAAAGCCAGCAGAACCCATTAAAGTCAATAGCTTCCGTCGGCCTCCAATGGTGTTCGTCCTAAAGAGGAACCGTTGAAACCTCTGATGGAACAGAACAACGGAATGTCTTGACACAGATGTGAACAGGGCCTAAAACATTGTTCATTATGAACTAAATGTTGTTATGAACATTGCCGCCTAGAAGTATACCCAATTCCTGTAAATAATAAAACCACTTTATTTATTCCAAGGAGGATAAGCAACACTTTTTACAGAAGGATGGGAGGCTGACTGACCCATAGTAAAATGTTACTGGTTCATGCAGATCACTCCTTCTTTCCCATCTCTAGTAGGAGAGATCTGCAGGGCTATCAAGACTGTTAACCCTTTACCTGATTTTCTAAAATGAAGGTGCTTGTGGAAACATGCCAGTACACACCACATTGGGGTATGTGGGCAACTTGAGCTGGCCTCCATTTCCACAGGCCCTAGAATGGATTTTCTTCAATACATACATTTCTGCAGCACAAGGCTGCCACTAGGGGGAGCAAACTGAAGAGGGATTTATACAGGCTCACTGAACTCGACACTATATACAGAAATGTATGTATTCAAAAAATCTGTGCACACATAGAAACGTTCGCAGAATCATAGAAACGTAACTGAGAAGTCAAATACTATTTAATTAATCAGTGTAAACTTGGATATCGATGTAGGTAATAAAAAATTGAATTATGCTAATACTTTAAAGCAAAGTATATTTTTGGTAATGAGATTGTGCTGGAAATAGCATGAGAACAGAATAAAGCTGTCCACACACATTAGAGAAAAAAATGTAGAAAATATTCACGATGGTCAAAGGCTGGCTGTTATCTACCAAACAGTTGATCGGTCTAGTTGGATTTTGAACAACCAATTTTTATCTGTATGTGGCCAGCTGAATATATAGAAGTAAGAAAAATCCACAACTTTTGGCCTGTTTAGAAGAAACTACAGTTGTGACTATAAGATGTTTGTGGAGTATAATAATGAGGACGTGTGTCATTTCAAGGTTCCTTTTACTATATGATGTTTATTACTATATGAGTGATTATATCCTGACGTCAGAAAATGCAAAATGCAGTAAAGAATAAAGTAATCCACCAATTTTACAATCCACCCAATAAACCAACCCATAGATTACAATCGTCAAATCAGTTTTCCTCTTTTTCCATTACATTTACCAAAAGTAAACATCAAACAGTGAACATATGAAATAAAATTAGGATTTCACATGTTTCAGAATAAATTTTGATGAATTGACAAGATAGATTTGCACATTTCCTTTTTTTCAGAATTTTAGCTAAACAATATAAAAAGGAAGAAATTTCATCCTGAATTTTAACTTCCAAATAGAAGTCTGTGTAATCATGTGTCTGCTGATCTTTTTACTTCAATAAACTATTCAAAGACAGAAAAATGTTATTGGTTCTGAAAATATTTTGTATCTAAAAAAAAAAGGGGCAGACTCTTAAATCCTAGCAAGTATTTCCATTTGCTACCTACATTCTATGGAGAAAATTATTTATATTAAGATATACTTAGGTTCTATATTTTTGCCTCTGGTATACTGAAGATAATGGCCCACATTTATTATTCAGTATTACGCCTGATTTTGGCAGAAATTACACCGTTTAAAAGTCACATGTAAAATTGCACCAAATTAGCTCCAAAATTAGTCACATTTATATTCTAACTCCAAGAAAAGGAAAAAAGAAAAGTAAAGGTGGTCAAGCTGTAAACATACTTTAAGACTGGTTTATCAAAGGCACAAACTAGTGGCTCAAATGTACGGCTGCTCATAGCAGGTGCAGAAATACATTCAAACAGGCAGTTAATTCCAAATCCAACTTTATTAAGAGGTGTGCGCCTTTTAATAAATTAGGCACCATCCTCGCCAACTACCCTCACTGACTACCCTCACCACTTTATTGGTGCAAAATACACCATTATTAATAAATGTGAGCCAATCTTTCTATAGAATGTGCATTGTTGTTGAGGGAAGCTACAAATAACACAAAGGGGAAATGTATTAATTGTTATATGAAAGTTTTGGATTGTACAAAAGGTACAAACTTTGTAGCTTTCAAATTAAACAGCCTACCCCAAAATTATTATTCATTAAAAGAGATGATCGAATCAATTCCAAACGAATCAAATTTGGTCTGAATTTAACAAAAGTTTCAGATACGCCAAAACTTTTGGGGTTTGCGGCACATGAATCAACAAAATGGCTACAGATTGGAAAAAGGAAGGGGGGAGAAGAGGAGATAAAAAAAAAATCCATACTCACCTCCAATAGCGACGTGTCCTTGCTGGCCTAAGATTACATGCTTTTGTCCCATGTGACTGACGCTGTTACGCGCCCCTGGCGGCCTCCTGAGATGACATGGAACAAAACGACATCATCTCAGGAGCCTGCCAGGGACGCATCGCAGCACTGGGCACATGGGAAAAAACAACATAATCTCAGGAGGCCGACAGGGGCGCATCGCTACGAGAGACCAGGGGAGGGGAGTATGTTGTTTTTTTAATTCTTTTAGGGGTTGGATTGCAAGTGCCCCAATTGCACTGTTTGAATATTAGGAAATATGCTTTGCTCATCTCTTTCCATTAACAAGTACGAAGACAGGGGAAGCCCCTTCACTCACTTAATATAGTTACTCCACCTCAGTTATAAATTATAATATTAAAGTACAGCTTCCTAACAATAGAGGCTTTCAATGCATCTAAAATAAAAAAAATAACAGCTTTGCCAATAAGCTTTGTGTCTACAGCACTATGCAGACATGTTTACAAACAAAAGCTATGTAGTCTGCAGTCATACCCCAGTTCATCTGTCCACTACATTTTTTTTAAAATATATATATTTTTTAATACATATCAAAGACAATATAACAATTCTAAAACAGACAAAATACACAATATTATTACCCTCCAACCTACCCTCCCCACTCAGCCACAAGGGGGGAAAAAACGGACTACTTGTTAAACCAAATGTACGTTTGTAAGAGAGGGAGTGTGACGGCAGTATCAGACTACACAAATAATGTTTGTAGTCTGTTAACATAGCGACACATAGGTCTGCATTGGAGATGTAGACGCAAAACAATAGGATATTTTAAGTTAAAACAATTTGCAAAGTTGATTCATTTTTTATTTTAAAAATTGTGCATGTGGACCATCCCTTTATCCCTAATGATGAATAGAGATATTAATACCATCACAGAATTATATTCAGAACCAGGTAAAATTGTGAACACATTACTATATTTTTGAGGATTCAATTTATTTTTTCTTGTAATGAACCCCAATAATATTCACCTTGTTGTGCTTACACATATTTGTATAGTGATTGTTTGATTGAAATCATTTTCACAGATCGAGTTGCACAAAATATCATAAAGTCCCATTTGGAGACGTGTCAGTACACAGTGGACGAGCTTCATCAATTAGCTTGGCAGACCCATTCTTATGAAGAAATTAAAATATACCAGAGCAAGGTATAGTATACAGAACTGCAATCTCTTACAAACCTGAAGTGATTCATTAACCAACGCAAAAATATAAATGTGCGGTAATATTAAAAAAAATCGCAACGATGAACTCATGCTATTAGAATTGTAACAAAATATCACAATAGAACTTATATGATGCATGTATATAAAATACTGCCAGTTTTTCTGAAAGGCTTTATCGTGTGCCCAATTCACGACACCAGTAAAAGTTGCCATGGTGAATTGCACTCTTCTTGACAGTGATGTCAATTGTAAAATATCAAGGCCCATAAGGCTTTTTGAGAAATATCCAGAATCAAAACCCACTGAAAATGTCACATTGTATCTATGTACATTTGATTAACCATCATCCATCTCCTCAGTTTATTCACGTTTACAACAGTCCAATGAATCAGGTTTATAAACATGTGGCAGTAAGTCTTATCCTCAACCGGCGGAGAGGTGGTTTCTCATCTAAAGAAAACCTCCAGATAAATCTTATGTATATTTTTTTACTATTGTTTATTCAAACACCACTGATATATTCCGCAGCACAGCACACATTAACATCAGTATTTATCAGAGAATTATTCACGGAAAATAGCTATATCCTGATATGATATGCTACAATATGTGCAATCCCTGGTGGGAGGGCTGCAGGGAATTTGCAGCAGCCCTATAGTCTTATTGTCAGCATTGCTCCTGCATTTAAATGCAGCAATGTCAATAATAACACAGAGGCTGAAAGAGGGGGCAGCCTACCAAAAATCAAGATGGGCACCTCATGTACACTTGGTCTTACCACCCACAACGGCCTGGTTTTTGCTTCCCACCTCACACCGTTTCCATGACGATAGTTCACCATCCTTTGTTTGCAGTTTCCCTGGAAAGGGGAGCCCTGTGCAGGTTCTCTCCACTTAGTAGCAACGGGAATAGGACCTCTCTCTTTAAAGGCCCCATAGCAGCAAAAGTCTACTAGTTTGAATCATCAAGATTTGTTTCAGAAAATAGGTGCCTTGTCCCTTTTTATATTATTTTAAGATTGTGCAGTTTTAAAAACTGTATATTTTTTAGATTAAAAAAACAACAAAAAACACATAACACATCCCAATTTGTTTTAGTTACTAATATGTATTGGCTATTATATGAGAAAGTACAGTGCATATATGACTGTGCATGTACTTTTATTAACCAATGACCAGTTTCACTGTATACTAACTTACACAGTTGCAGCACCGACTCCTGGTCTGTTTAAGAAATATTGACAGTACTAGACTATTAGGCCACGTTCAGACGTGGCGGAATTGCTGTTGAATTCCGCTGCGGACAGTCCGTAGTGGATTTCTGCAGCAGCCGTTTTTTACATTTGTTTCTATACATTATTAGGAAAGTTAGTTCAGACGTTGCAGAAAATAAATCAGGCGGCGGTGCAGAATTTTCCCTCCGCAGCATGCTCATTACATTGCGGAGAAGAAGCGGGATTTCACTGCGTATTTCAGCCTTTGCAATGCAAAAACTGAAATCTGTGGCAAGTCCGCTGTGATATCTGCAACATCTGAATTACCTGTCAAATATGCAAATGCTGCTGCAGATTCGTTGCGTAATTGCCCCAAATCTGCACCAACATTTGCATCGGAAAAATTCTGCTACGTCTGAACGTGGCCTTATCATATCTGTTGCACATTAATTCAGACAGATATGTACACATTATACTTTATAATCCCATTATATTATCTTTGATTGTTATACACGCTGTAGAGAAGAGAGAAGCAGTTTATTACCGCTTTCGCTTTTCTTCTTCAGCTTACAGTACACAGAGCTCTTTAAATGCTACTGTATTGGACAGAGTGGTCATGTGATGTCCTAGTCACAGTGAAAAATAAATGGGAAAAAAAACACAGTGCCACCTCCAAACCAATCTGTACACATTACCTGGCCCAATCTCCCGAAAATATAGATATCATCACCTAAATTACCGAAACAAAATGAAGTGCCCATTTCAATACTTTATTTTAGAGTGAATTTTAATAAAAAAATACAAACACTCTGGTTGTTAAGGGTTTCAAAATATCTAAATTAGTAATATTGTTACCCATTAAGACAACCAAAAAATGTCTTTTATGCTTGGTGTTCAGTGTGAGTTAATTGTTACTTTACACTTCTAATTAATACCTGTTAATATTGGTGTCTTACAGTCGAGAGAAGCGTTGTGGCAACAATGTGCCATCCAGATTACCCATGCAATACAGTATGTTGTGGAGTTTGCAAAGCGAATAACAGGCTTTATGGAACTATGCCAGAATGATCAAATATTGCTACTTAAGTCAGGTAAGCAGATGGCATTCAAGCTCACATTTTATATTACTTGTATTTTTACGGAATATGTGTTATGTAACAGTCATTCTTATGTGACTACTGAGCAGGTGTTAACAGTTCCACAATATTATTTGATACAATGTTTAGAAATGGGAAACATATGTTCCTCATCTTTTAACCCCTACCTTATTTTATAAGATATAGCAGATCAATTTCATGGTTTTCATTGAAGTTATATATTTCAGTTTATGTTAAAGAGTAATTTTCTCAAAAATATTTACGACAAATTGTTTCAGCAGAATAAAAAAAAACATGGTTATTAAAAATATATTATACTTCTTCAACTGTATTAGCAGTTTAAAGGCATTGTGCCCTGATTTAAATCTACTTACAGGATCTACCATTAATGCAGCCAGCTTTGATGCATGTCTTCAATTTGCTCCCCCTAGTGGCAGCATTGCACTGCGGAAAATATATATTCATAAATCTGCATTAAAAGAAACACCTATAACAAAGCAGTATTAAAATAATTAACATGCACTAAGGTTCATTTGTCTAATGAAAAATATAATGATGGGGACACTGTAGATTGGCCATAGTTAGCCAAATATCTCACAGTTGGTGCAATATATTCCCTCCCTTGGAGCTCCTGCTATGCTGGCAGTTACTATAGCACATGGAGGTGGCAATCTCTTTTGAGCAATTTGATCAAATTCCCTGCATGGCCTCTTATTATTGGCCTCATTGAATCGGGAAGGAATATCGGGTTCTGTGGGGACAGCTTTCGGGTCAAGCCAGAATATAAAACTTTAATTATTCTGGCTGAATAGTATGACGGTGTGTATTTATTGAAAACAGCTAGATAAAGGTTAATTTTAATGAAACTGTTGACATTATACACATTTTTTTTACAGTATGTAGTGTGTAACATGTGCAAAGGGGACTGAGCGTCTGAAATGCTTCTTTGGAGAAAGGTCATATTCTACTTATCTCCAGAGAACTTTAAACAGCTTGTTGCAATAATAAATCGTGCTTTTCTGAATATGACATTAATATTGCAAACGGCACATCACTTGGCCGTAATTCATATTCAGAATTATTGCAGCTGTATCTGGACAGAGCATGGCTTTTTATAAAAAATAATAATAATAATAATTCCATGTTGCTTAGGCCTCATGCACACGACCATGCCCTTAATCACAGCCTGCGATTGCGGGCACCGACGGCCGCTGGCCGCATTTTCGGGGCTGTTCTCCCATACAAAGTATGGGAGCACGGCCCGTAAAATACGAAAAGTAGGACATGCTCCATAATTCCCGACACGGTTTCACGGCAGGGACACCTATCTATAGCGATATGGAAAGGTGTCCGCGCCCAATAGAACTGAACGGGTCCGTAATTGCGGACCGTATTATGGTCCGCAATTATGGAGATTTTTTACGGTGGGGTGCATGGGGCCTTAGTTGGTTCCAAAGAGTATGATAAGTGGTCTCTTGTCTGTGGTAGATTAACAATAATTAAGTAAAGCAAAAAAGGATAATACATATATAATGCATTAGACAATTTGTCTTATCAACCGTCCAAGAATGTTGGATTATAGGAATAATACCTATATGTACAGTGAATGGTCATAATTATGGGATCTATTGGATCTCTCGTTATCTTATCTGCTTACAAATTTCCAGATTCAGATACCAAGGCTACTAGGACAGCAATACTATAAAAACCCATCTCCATTATATTCTAAAAAGAGATCCCATTATGCGGAGTAGCATTGCGCAATTTTGCTAGGATAAGAACAATTTGTACCTTGTTCTATCCAAGCAAAATATTCCTGCATGTAAATGCAGAGACCATACTAACACCATTGTTTATCTGGACAACTGTCGTAATGTAATATAATAATAATAATAATAATAATAATAATAATATAAACACAACCTTAAGTTGATTGTGTAATTACAATACAGTATATGATTATTGGACTTAAAGTGGTACTCCACCTAAATGTATTAATTTAAAAAACATGATTAATGTATCAGTACGAAATGGAGCAAGCTGTAGTTTAAAATGGTTTCCATTTTTTTGACGGAATCAATAGCTCAGTTGACTGCGCTATTGATTCTGTCAAAAAACCGGAAACCTTACGGTACGGAGACAAACGGAAACCATTAGCAATGGAAGCATTACCATTGAAATCAATGGTAATGCAAATGGAAGCTATGGTTTCCATTTGTCTTTCAGTTGACTGGTTCCTCCGACGGAAAAGTCTGACGAACCCATCATCGGAAACTGAACTCTGATGTGAACGCACCCAAAGGCTCAAGTATGTTTAATTCAGGGAGGGATGTACCTGCTTCATTACTGTACCAATTTATTTGACGTGTTTTATTTTTTATTTTTTTTGCCAGGCTGTTTGGAAGTAGTTCTGGTGAGAATGTGCCGTGCCTTCAATCCATTAAACAACACTGTTCTTTTTGAAGGAAAATATGGAGGAATGCAGATGTTCAAGTCATTAGGTGACTAATTAACTGTACATTTTTATGTATTTATCACATAAAGTTTTTGTATTATTTTCAGTATAATCTGAAAGTATTAAAAAGTGATAGTCATTGTGAGCAAATGTACAAAACCATCATAACCAATGGGAAAAAAAAATCTGACCTGCAAAATATCTTTGTTGTAATAAATAGTGTTGCTTTTCTATCGAACATTCATAGCAAATACTCCATTATGGGAATAGGAGGGTTTTATGTTGTGTTTTTTTACATTATAGAAGGGTTCTCTAAAGATGTTGCATATGTGACATTTATTTTTCAACACATTGTGCAACATTTCACGTTTTACTGCACATGCTCCAACATGTATCACTTAGACGTTATTCCCATACATCCGTATGCCGGCTTTGTGAATTTGGTGAACTTTTTATAAATGTGCCCAACAGGATACTTTATCCACATTGGTTTACAGCTACAGCCTTAGGATTTGGGGATCGCCTTGAATTTGCATGACATTCTGTACAGCCATATATATTTATGAGTCTTTTTTGGAGATAGATGAGGTAAAAAAAAATATAAATTCTACTTTAGAGAACAGGCTATTATTGATAATATTTCAGAATACGGTTATGGCCATATTTTTTTTTCTTGTAATCTATTAGATGTCGTCCCCAGGGCTTCATTTGTAATCAACAATGGAATTCTGTATATGCACTTTTGGTCTACAATAGGTGATTGTAAAAAGCCTTCGCAGGTCCTATCTGCATTATTATCATACTAATTATCATTTCAATTATTCAGTCAATTACACCGGAATAAAAGCAGTCCTAAATACTGTAGTGCTGCACTTTCATGGGAAAATATAACCGCTGGTAAAACAGTATAATAGACATAAAAAAAACTCTATTTTAAAAGACTATTAGATCTAGTCTTTTTGTTCTATCTCTCCACAGGATGTTGATTGAAAATGTGAAATTTTAACTAACCAAAATACTATTTTCTACCAGCACCTGTTTCCCTGGCAGGACTACAAGCTGTGTTCCACGTAACATTGAGCCGTGATTAGCATCTAGTTCTCACTCTGCTTTTCTTGGCCTGCAGGTTCTGATGATTTAGTGAATGAAGCATTTGACTTTGCAAAGAGTTTATGTTCACTTCAGCTGACGGAGGAAGAAATTGCCTTGTTTTCTGCGGCCGTACTGATATCGCCAGGTACTCATTTTGAAATGAACCACAAATATGCCTTGTTTATGTCTGTTGCTCTAACCTATTTATAAAACAATGGGGTAGATTTAGTAAGACTGCTGTTTCATACGCCAGTCTTAGCTATCTACTCCGCTGGACAGGTGCGCCTCTTAAAAAATCTGTCACATCTTCTTGCTGGCTGCATGGCTCAATATATGTGGTCGTGCAACATCCATCCCCTACCCCCACTCTACCGAACATAAAATAAACACTAAGCCTACTCACCTAACCTAACGCCTCTGCGTGTCCCCTCGAGCTTCCTCAGCATGCAACGATTTATACAAGGACCTGATGCCGGGCAGTGTCAGGGCCTTATATGGGACGCAGCATTCAACCTCATCAGTGCTGTGTCACATACAATGTCCATGTCAGGACCTTGTATGAGTCGCCACAAGCTGAGGGTACCTGGAGAAAAGAGGAGCAGCGAGGTGAGCATAACATTTTTTTATTTTATTTATTCAATTGATTGAAAGGGTGGGGGCAATGTACGGGCATGGACCTCTACCTTGCTACGCTTTAGAGGGTGACATGCCTTTTTTCACAAAAGGGCCAAGGGTGGTGTAAAAAGACCAAAAGTTGTGTTGCAAATTGCGACTTTTGGGCCCTTTTGTGAATTTTCAAAGCCAGAAAACTGTTATAGAAAGTTTGGTAAATTCCCACAATGTTTTTAAATTACAAAGAATAAAGTCTCACAATCAGTCCACATAAATAAGAATTATCAGTGGTTGACTTACTGAGTGGAGTCACGTTTGATTGCAGATACAAGTCAAAAGGTCTGATCTAATTTAAACATGTTAGGAAAGTTTAAAGATCTAAATTGAGCCCCCTGCTGGTGTTGGGTCATAGCATCACACCCAACATCCTGGGGCAGGACAGTTGTGCTCTAGTTGCAACCCCACCCTGCCTAGTTTCTTCTGGCAGATCTTTCTAAGGGTATGTTCACACGGCAGCGTCTGTTACGGCTGAAATTACGGGGCTATTTTCAGGAGAAAACAGCTCCGTAATTTCAGCCGTCGTGACATGTTGAGGCGCTTTTTCGCAGCGTCAATTCCGAACGTAAATGGAGCTGTTTTTCCATGGAGTCAATGGAAAACGGCTCCATTTAACGTCTGAAGAAGTGACAGGCACTTCTTTGACGCGGGCGTCTATTTACGCCATGCCTTTTGACAGCGGGGCGTAAAAAAAATGACCGTCGGAACAGAACATCGTAAGACCCATTCAAATGAATGGGCAGATGTTTGCCGACGCTATCAAGCCGCATTTTCGGACGTAAATCGAGGCGGAAAACGCCCGAATTACGTCCGTAAATAAGCCGTGTGAACATACCCTTACCCTTATCCTCCTTACTTGTTTGGTGAAGGCTCACAAATAACAGAAAAGGGGATAGGGCTAGCCTGAGCTGGAAGCCCTTTTTTCACATGTTCCATAGCAGCTGCATGGGCTTTAGTATGTATACCCTTAGGCTGGGTTCCCACATAGCGTAAACACTGAGGAATTTCAGCAACAGAATTCTCTGCGGAAATTCCGCAGCATTTACGGTAGCAGCAAAGTGAATGAGATTTAGAAAATCACATGCCCACGCTGCGGAACAAAACCATGCAGAAAGTGTCCTGCGGTGCGTTTTTCGAGTCTGCAGCATGTAAATTTATACTGCGTGTTCTATGGCGAGATGCTGCGCGTTTGGCCCATAGACTTTAATGGGGAGAAGAAATTCGGCAACAAATTTATGTTGTTGCGGTTTTTACAGCGTTTACATAAAAAAACGCTGGAAATCCGCAGGTGCACGTCTACTTTGCTATAACCAATGTTTATCGCTAGATACTCAGGCAAAACCGCTAAGGAAAAACCACAGAAAATCTGCAGCATACCCTATGTTCCCAGACACAGAATACGCTGCAGATTTTCTGTAACAGAAAATGTGCAGCAGAATCTCTAGGAAAACCAAATAGTGCGTTTTTCCTGCTCATATTGCTGCGGAAACCCTGTGTTTTTTCCACAATGGTTTTACCTGCGTCTTTAGTGTTAAACATTGGTTATATCAAAGTATACGTGCACCTGCAGATTCCCAGCGGTTTTTACTGCATTTCCGCTGCGTAAACGCTGTAAAAACCGCAACAACATAAATTTGTTGCAGAATTTCTGCTCCCCATTGAAGTCTATGGGCCAAACACGCAGCATCTCCGCACAGAATACGCAGCATAAATTGACGTGCTGCGGAATTGAGAAACGCACCGCAGGACACTTTCCGCACTACATTTGTGCATTTTTCTTCCGCAGCGTGGGCATGAGATTTTCTAAATCTCATTCACTTTGCTGCTACTGTAAATGCTGCGGAATTTCCCCACAGAATTCTATTGCGGAAATTCTGCAGCGTGGGCACCCAGCCTTTATCTGAGTTGTCTTCTTGCGTTTAAGTTTATTTATATCAGTTCAGCCATATCTTATTCTCCTACACAGTTATGCCAACTATTTCAGAGACCAAAGGGGTAGTTACCCACAAACTCAGAATGACATATAGTCCATTGTCATGTACATTTAATAACATTGCAGATTTATATAACATTCCGGGTCTGTGGGAAGCAACACCAATGGGCACTAATAGCTGCCAATAATGGATGTCACCCAACATGTACAGTATAACAGTGTAGGAGACGAAGATATCTTAAAAATGGCTGACATTTTTCCAAATTATTCTTATTTTGAGGATAAGAGCTTATAAAATGTAGATGGTTTACATGTAAAAAGTTGTACTATGTAGGTCATTGCACAGGGAACGACCCTAATACAGATCTATATTGCATTGTGCTAATTCAGCCAACATATGTATTGGGTATGAGCTATGTCAGGAAGGGATTACACGACACTTGTATGTAAACCTCAGATGTTCCGTTTAACCATCTCCAGCTTATATATATTGACTAAAAGAGAAGAATTAGACCAGGCTCTCAAGCTCATTTGTTCTTAGTTCTCTACAATATAAATAACCTCCATTTTAGTCTCTTGTATTGTGGTTGTCTAGAAAAGTGTCGTAAACTCATCGAAGCCTCTTCTAACAATAGGAGTTGTTCCCTCTGCAGAGTAACACATCCTCCTTTTCGTCAATACATTTGTTCTAAGTCTCCAGTCTTCTTACATCAAATCCTCTTTCCTTGTTGCTAACTAGAAAGCATTAGAGACAGGGAGTGAAAGAGAATCCTTCTGGGGATATTCTTATGATTAAATTGTTTAACCATAGACTGTCACGGTGCATTTTCATTTAGCCGACTGAAAAATGTTTCTTCTGAGAGACCAGCTTTTATAATCCAAGTGAAGTCAGAGTACTAATCCATTCCTTTCTATGTGCATTTGTTTTGCCTATTACTCTGGTTGTACCGAAGCCTAATGCTTTATCAAATATGTGCAAACTTGCCGCAAAAACATATAAAAAAAAAGTCGTAAGGATGTAAATTACAATTATTATTTTATAGAGAAACCTTGCCTTGAAGATGTTAACTGCTTGTGTCTGCATGGGACTTTGCTCCTTACTTTACTTCTAAAAAGCAAGCGTTTATTATCATCAGTAAATGTTCTGATATTATCCTGACCACTGACTTACTACTGAATTCTAATCTCAAGGTCATTTTTAGAAGAGACAAAGGACGATAAGGGACTATAGCAAGATGAATATTGGCACCCCCACATTCCATTCCCATTCTCAGTAGTACCATATGTATCCTAAGCAGGAGCCTTTTTCTGGGATCCTGGATTTAGGGTGCCCCAGAAGACCGCAACAGCCAGAGCTGTCATTTTTACAGTAGAGATGGTGTTCCCTACGAGGGGGCGATTTTTTTAAGGAATTCTCCCATGGTAAAAATAATTGAGAATTGCTGGCAGTACCCATGAATATCCATGTTGTGAAGCATCTCATTGAGTGAAGTTTTGGGGGTGGAAGGCTGGCAAAGGGTTAGAGTAGGACTGGGACTCCGGCTTGTTTCCTGTGAACTCACTGGCAGTATTTGAGTTAGAGTACAATGCATATTATAACAAATGAATGGGGCAACTAATCTAAATGTTGCTTTTATTTTACTTATATTGGTGTATGCATCCTTTTAATACTATGCAGGTATTGTAACTCACCTTATAAATCTTATTTGTTTTTATGTTTTATTTTTTTAGAACGGCCATGGCTCATAGAACCGAGGAAAGTTCAAAAGCTTCAAGAGAGAATTTATTTTGCACTTCAGCATGTGATTCAGAAGAACCACTTAGATGATGAGACATTGGCAAAGGTATGTGCTAGTCATAAGAAGTGCATTTTCATGTAGAAATATAGCCGTGAAATATGGAACTTAAATAACACATGACAAGTGTCTAGAAAATATTCTTCTCGAGACTGTAGGCTTTGTGATAGCACATAATTGTGTTAAAAAGCATCAGAGTTTTTATTGAAATCTGGGATTCGAAATGGCATACGGTATATTTTACATATGTGTATTTTCAAGGTAGCAGACTTTTTTAAGCTTTTTATTCTGCATATTACATTTACTTTATTTTATTTTTATTTCTTGCTGTTTAATTTTCTTTGTAATTTTACATTAAAATAGATTTGTATATATCTTTTAAATCGCATCAAATATACCTTTAAGTTAACTTCTTGTATGACATAATTCTATTATTCCATTTAGTCGCTTCTTATATCTCATGTGTAAAAACATTGGGAAATGGCCAATATAACCACTATTTTTCACGGCGGCCGTTGAGGGTACTTATGCCAGAGCGCCGCCTTTTCACGGCGCTGTGTCATAAGCCCGGCACGGGTGTCCTGTGCCGTCTAAAGCGGGTGTCGGGCGGTCTAAGGACATCCGGGCACCTGCTCTAACGGGCGGGATAGATTTCAACATCGTTCTTACCCGTTTAACCCCATAGATGCGGCGCTCAATAGCAAGCGCCGCTTCCAAGTGGTTTTGGAGGGAGGGAGCTCCCTCTCTCACCACACCGGCACTCTGCAATGGCAATCGCAGGGTGCCGATAGCTTCTATGGCAGCTGGGGACCTAACAAAGGCCCCCAGGTCTGCCTGTAGTGTATGCCTGCTAGGCCATGCCTGAGGCATGACCTAGCAGGTACCTGTCAGTTTCATACTGACAGGCAATAATACGCTGCAATACAGAAAAATTGCAGTGTATTATAAAAGCGATCAGAAGATCGCATAGTGAAGTCCCCTAGTGGGACTAAAAATAAAGTTATCCAAAAGTTAATAATAAATAAATAAAAATCCCAAATAAAAAAAAAGAAAAACTCACTTTTTCCCTTAGAAAATACTTTAATATGAAAAAAAAACAAAACATGACACATATTTGATATTTCCGCGTCCGTAATGACCCCACCTATAAAGCGATTACATTATTTAACCCGCACGGTAAACGCAGTAAAAAATCAAATAAAAAAACAATGCCAGAATTGCTGTTTTCTGTTCATCCTGCCTTCAAAAAAATGTGATAAAAAGTGATCAAAAAGTCGCATGTACTCCAAAATGGTTCCATGAAAAACTAGAAATCTTCCTGCAAAAAACAAGCCCTCATACAGCTGCATCGGCGTAAAAATAAAACAATTATGGCTCTTAAAACATGTCGACACAAACAAATAATTTTGAAAAAAAGTGTTTGTATGTAAAACATACAAAATCTATATAAATTTGGTATCGCCACAATCATAATGACCCACTGAATAAGGTTATTATGTTATTTATACCACACGGTAAATGCCGTAAATCTAAGACGCAAAAAAGAGTGGAAAAATGTATGTTTTTTTTCCCATTACCCACCCAAAAAGTTAATAAAAGTTAATCAATAAATTATATGTACCCGAAAATGGTGCTATTAAAAAATACAACTTGTCCCGCATAAAAAAAAAGACCTTATACATCTATGTCGACGCAAAAATAAAAAGGTTATAGTTCTTGGAATGCGACGATGGATAAACTTAAAAAATAGCTTGGTCATTAAGGTCTAAAATGGGCCGGCCATTCAGGGATTAATCTCTGATCATCACCCCACAGTCTATTTTGATATTTTTTTGTCTTACTTTATGTGCAACTGGAACAACATAGTTTTGAATTGTTGACACTTGATACCCTACACGCACAGACATATATATATATATATATATATATATATATATATATATATATATATATATATATATATATATATGTAGATAGAGAGAGCAGCTCCTATATTCCACAGTATTGTATTGTACAAAAATTGCACTTCAAATTACTCATTGGGGGAGATTTATCAAAACAAATGCAAGGGAAAAGTTGAACAGTTTTCAATAGCAACCAATTAAATTGCAGCTTTTATGTAAAAAAGAACCCTTGAAAATGAGAACTGAAACCTGATTGGTTGTCTTGGGCAACTACTCCAGATTTTCTTAACGCTCGTTTTCATAAATCTCCCCCTTTGCCCCGGTAAGGATTTTAATGTAGTTTCTCATATCAGAAACATGCACACTAGCCTCTAAAAAAAAAAAGTGCACTTTGGATTGTTGCAGGTTCCCCTTAAATACCCAAAAGCAATTGGATTTGATAGCAGGATATTTCTGGTGAAAAAAATAAATAAAAAAATATTGGTTGGCCCATAACATGTCACAATATTCAGTGAACAGGTGACCTATGCCAGTCTCTTCTTTATGAACTTTTAAAGTGTAGCTAAACGTTTGACAAACTTCTGACATGTTACAGTGACATGTCAGAGGTTTGGATTGGTGGGGGTCCGAGCACTGAGACCCCAACCAATCGCTAGAACGAAGCAGCTGAAGTGCTCGTGTGAGCGCTCAGCCGCTTCGTGTCTGTTCGACGGTTTCCGAAAATAAATGTATTTGTGTACGGACTCAATAGAAAGTCTATGAGTCCGTACACCGATACATCGGCTTTCCGGAAATAGCCGAACAGACACGAAGCGGCTGAACGCTCACACGAGCGCTTCTCCTGCTTCGTTTTAGTGATTGGTGGGGGTCCCAGTGCTCGGACCCCCACCAATCCAAACTTCTGACATGTCACTGTAACATGTCAGAAGTTTGTCAAACGTTTAGCTACACTTTAAATATGGCTGTGTTCTTACATTTATTTCCATTAAAATCATCTGAGCCCTCCATGGGGATTAAGTATGGATTGTCATATTAATCATCTCTTTCATTTCTTTACAGTTAATAGCCAAGATACCAAACATAACCGCACTTTGCAACTTACATGGAGAGAAGCTGCAGGTATTTAAGCAATCTCACCCAGAGATAGTGAATACTTTATTCCCTCCATTGTACAAGGAGCTATTTAACCCTGAATCAAGCACTGGCTGCAAGTGAAGACATTGGGATTTTTCACTTAGCTATGGAATGCATCACTACTAAGACAAAAGAAATGTGCTCAAAAGGACTGACGGAAACCACAAAAGAAACAAAAAACAAGCATCACTACAGCAGCACTAGGAATGTCCTGCACTTACTAGAATTATTTTTCACCGCTACAGTTTGAAGAATGTAAATATGCACCTCTGAGTGGGGCTCTCTCTCTTCTTCTTATTAACTGTTTGCTTTTCCTTTGGAACTGACCGATTAACACTTTTGCTGCCAGAGGCTGCTGCAGAAAATAATAGGTATTGCAAAGCCCTCTGGTAGCCGAATCATTTATCTTAATATATAGAACACTGGGTGTATTTACTTTTTTTTTTATATATATAATTTGAGAGACAACAATTTATAGAAATTTATTGTAGATATCATTATGAGCATATACTTCTACAGTATTACTCTTCTCTCTGGATTACCGTTTCATCTCTAATTTAAGTGAATTTGACTTCTTTCTATGTTTTAGATGCATGTATAGATGGTAATGGCATATATATATATATATATATATATATATATATATATATATATATATATATATATATATACCAATAACTGCACCTTTGCCGTGGTGTAATCCTGTACTTACACTCAAATTCCGCTAGTTTTCTTTCTGTCTTTCTTTGATGATGTTGTGTTTTTCCCCTTGAATTTATGTATTTAATTTATGTTTGGGCAATCAAGTTTCAATCAAAGAAGCCATTGTTTGAACAATAATTGCCAATGTATTGTATACTTACCAAATGGTAAAAATGTCACATTGGGTTATGTACAGTAAAAAGCATGCCAGGTGTGTAATGATTGAAAATGACACAACACTCCCATACAGAATCAACAAAAACAATTGACAAAGTTGAAAGGTGGTACAGGCTCTTGTATATTATAAAAGAACAAGTTATAGTTTTGACGGAGAGTGGACATTTTTATTGAATTGTTCATAGTATGTACCTCTGTACTTCAGATATACAGCTGTTCTTGAACACATAGAGACAAAATAATTGCACTGATAGCCTGAATCCTTAAACCAAGAGATGCTTGCATCATCATGTAAAACAGGTTTAGCGTCACTTAAGTTAGCTTGGTAGTGTTCATGTAGGCTTACAAAATAAATTCTAAATATTCTGTATATGTTGACATACAGAACATACAGAATTAATGTTTCCTCTACTTAAGAAGGTGTAGCAGCAATATTAATTGGTCTTGTGAGTAGTAGACATGAGACTTTTTGAACCCTACTTCCTTTTTAACTTGATTAACTACACTTTTCTTTCTATTCGTACTGTAAAACAGTTCTATCAGTTAGAAAGCACCACGTAGGTGTCAGCTACACAGTCCTGTATCTTGCCTAATAATATGTAGCATATAGAGCAATAAATATACAAGTTACTGGAAATGTGTAGCTTTACTGAGGTCATCTACCAATGCATTTATACTCAATGAAACAGTCATTATGCACTCGACATACCATTATCATAATAATGACTTTCCCATGATACTGGAAATATTAAGGAAAAGTATAATGGGGCAAAGGAAAATAGTATAAAGAGTTTTCTACATTTCTATATAGAATAAAAAAGGCAATGTCATTGATCCACACAACTAAATTTATCCACAAACTACTAGTAACATAACCACAAATTGTAAGATCTGCCCTTGAGCAGTTGGATTTTCCAAACTGTGCTGTTAAAAATAATTCTATCCACCAGAGCCATACTGAAAAATATAGAAGACTGTCTTATTTCTAAAGGAGAAAATTACCACAGCACTGGACCACAAGTGGGTGCACGCCTCAATATTTTGTTTATTTCTAAAGGAGGCTCACAATTACGGATACAGCATATAATGGGTTCTGTATATTTATTTGGAAAGATAATTCAATGTAACACCAGTTAAAACAAAATTAATACTTTTTGTTTTTATGGAAGTATAAGATGCTAGCCAAACCCAGTGACCATTATCAAATCCTTTTAGGTAAAAGTATCTTTTTAACCTTGCAAACCCTTTTTACTGGGGCTACACCAGCCAGAACATGGTGATACCTGAGCCTTACCATTTTTTTTCTAAGTCCATGCCGAAATTAAAAATGAATTTTAAATTATCTTTCATTTGTTTCTGACACCTAGTATAAAAAAAGAGTCAATTATGTTGTTAAAATTTGCTTTCCTAGCTTCGCCTCATTAACATTTAGTGGGCTCCTCACCATTGAGAAGCATTGCTTTAACTATAGATCAGGGCTGGACACATCGCAGGCCCAAGGTAAGTAAGCGACTTGAAATAACTTATTGCCAGGACAATACAAAATTCGTATTGGTTCCTAGGTTGTGACGACAAATTAATTTTCCTAATGAAGAGGGAAGTTGTCACCATAACAAAAGGAAGAGCTATTAGTGTAGTATGAGGTGTCTGGATTTCATGGATGCCTGATAGAGATGTAAAACAAGATAAACAATATGAAAATAACAAAGTAATAAGAGACTTATGTTTTTTGCGTGAATTTTTTTTATTCCTATTACTTATCAAGATGTGGTAAAGATCAGTCATTTATATACAAAGATATTTACTACAGACCATCCACTACATTAACCTTAGATGATCTAATAAGCCATCATTATTTGTAATCATTTCTTGACCCCGTCTTCATTGTGACAAAAGTTTTGCTTACAATGTGTAATGGCTATTTAGTAAGTAATTGACATAGCCAGGGACTGTAAAGACAGATGTATAGCATGTCTTCATTTACAACAAGGGCCTAATCCTATTTAGAGTAAATGTCACTTCTGTGAGCCTTTTGTTTCAAGAATTACTTCCAAGGGTCGTATTCCCTGTCAATGGTAGACTATTTTGCAGATTGCTTAAACACCAGGGCAATAGAGCAGTGGTCAATTAAACAATTTGTTTAATAGTTCCCATTCATATACAGTAGTACCACATAGACGTTTAGATTTATTAGAGGCTAAAATAATGTAGTATGTAATGATTTGCCTTTTGAGTAAATTAGCACCATATTAGCCTCTGCAGCATTATAAAATGTCTAGTTGTGATGTGTTTCATATAGAAACATTTTTATTGCTCTTAACAAAATAGCAGTCTTGCAGATAAAGAAAATGATCACAGCAAAAGTATCAAAAAAATCAAATACATATAGTTAAAAATGCTAAATATTTGACATACTATACCTAAACACAGACTTATATCTCAAACATGATCATTTTTCCCATCAGTTTTCCATTAGATAACTCGTGGTTGATCCTGTTTTTAAAGAGCAGGGTTACTAAGGAAGCTAAAAACAAGCACTTTTTGAGAAAAGCACAAAAATACCTGATTGATGTTATGACAAAAAATACTATAATAAAATTAGCACACATTGAATAATTGTATTAGTAATGGCTATAGGGTTGCATGTTATTAAAGATGAAGGAATTGTCTATTTATTGTTTAACTTCCTCAATCTTGGTAACATTTAATATTCTTGATGACAATCACTGCTTGATGCAGAAGTTGCACTGTTGATGACCACTCAGGGATGTTTATTATTAAATAATGTGAAGTGGAGTTAAGGACATATGCAACTTTCCTTCAAATGACCATACTCTCTAAGCAGAAACTGGAAAATAATCAGGAGTAGAAATCCTTATACTAAATCTACAAAAACCTCATGGTCAAAGGATTATACAAGCCAAGTCCTTGATTTTCTTAAAATACTGATGGGAAACCTTTTTAGCGTTTCCTGAAGCAATATTGAATTTGCCTTGCACTATGTGGCACTCTAAAAATGTGTTACCATTTTTGAGGGAACACCGAGTTCAGTTTCTCGAACAAAAACTGTTGCTTTCATGTATAGCATTCATATTATACACGACAAACAGCCAGCCATGTGTATCCATTGAAAAAGTTGTTTGACTGGAAAAATTATTGTTTTTCTAATAGTCTGTTGCGCACACATGGTAATGCAGGGGATGTACAATGGTCCCCATGAAATAACAAGTTTGTGATGTGAGGTGCGTATCACATGTTGGTGTTTTGCTTTCATTATTTCAGAATAGGAACAATTTCAAAATCTAAAAAGACATCTTTTTTTTAATAAATAGTTAGCGAGAGGCTTACCAAGGTGGTAGTACAAAAGATGCCTTTAACTTAGAACATCTATTAGATGCCATATCACTGAAAAAGGCCATACTTACTGGTACTAGGGCAGGTTATCACTTCCCAGATGGCAAGGAAATGGTCGGACAGGTTATTAGATGCCCTCATCTTTTAGATGCCCCAAAAAACACAAACCAGTTCCAAAGTGATCCATGTACATACATTGACTAAGGGGGACCATGTTACCACATTCATGACACCAGAGCAGGAAAGGTGCCATGGATGTGGTTATGTGGTCCCCCTCTGTTAATTAGCCAAGAGGGCTACTAATTTACATACATGGCACATTTTTCATCGGGGTGTGATTCCCAGGACAGCCATTAGATGTATTACGTTAAAAGGGTCTGTCCTAATGACATATTCCCGTCAATAACTACTAACTAAAGGTAAGTGTAGACAATAGTAACAAAGCTATTGTTTTATCAATCAGTATTAAACATTTGCCAGACATGCAGTGCTATTTGTTCAGCACTTTGTTTATTAGTAAATCGTACATCGAAGCATTATAGGGCGACTATAGTGCTAATACTTCTCTGTGAAGAAACCCTCAAAAAATGGTGGTCCTCCTACCTTAAATTACTTCTATTGGCTAGATCTTTCATCTGTGACCTGCATGTGTTGTAAGGACTGTTTAATAGTCGTATTAAGAATAGGATAAAGAGTAGAAGTATTATTAGTAGAGCAAGAACACCATAGTTAATTAATATTGTGAAATTACAGTTACCTACACTAGTTAAAACCTTAGGATGATGCAACTTACCACTACATACATTACCAAATCAGTCATGTCCATAAATTACATTAGTGTGTGTGTATATATATATATATATATATATATATATATATATATATATATATATAATTGTGTTGCCTCCCACTGCAATCTAAATTCTAAAGATCAGACTACATTTTGTCCTTGATACATTTCCTTTTAGCTTAACCAGAAAAAGAGTCCATACTTACCAGAACTATTAAATGCACTCATCATACAATTGTAGATAAGAATTGCTTAAAACTCCAACTAACTAGCAAAATAATACAGTTTCTATGCCAAATCACCTACTTAGGCATGACAAGCTGTGAGTAGCTAAATAAATCTGAAGTACATTGACATACTACTTAAATTAACCGTTAAATAATACACAAAAACTTTTAGTCCAAAGCATATGGGACATTTATTTCATTCAAACCTGAAATGTCATATATCCATTCAAATTATTAATTCATGTTGGTTTCAGAATACAATTTTATTTACTTGGGCCCTGACAGCCACAACTAGTAAACTGAATTTATCTGAAAGTCAAGTCACTGCCAATGAGCCTCATATGTTGGATAATGACACGTGGGCACTTTTTAGTGAGGTCAACATCACCAACCAGCCCTAGCGCTTTTCCAGCCGACATCTTACCACAGCCCTTCATTTATGATCGGTTGGTTGGTTGGTTGGTTGGTTGGTTGGTTGGTTGGTTGAATGATTGACTTTGGAGAGCGGTTCTTCAATGCTAGTGTGAAAAGAGCTCTAGTATCATTACCCATAAAGCTAATCTTATGTTACTACAAGCAACTCAATCGACATCTGCATGTTTTATGCGGGGGTGAATTGTCATTGAGTTCCGTTATTGCTACATATATATCACGCCCAATGCATGCACTTGGGGACTGTACCAGACAAACACAAACTGATGGAGAGTGGTTGGTGTCATTTATACTTAGTTTGCACTGTTTGAATTCAATGGCTCGTAATTGTGCTTTAAGATGGTTAAAACACAGCAGCAATAATTGTAAATGCACAGTACCAACTTGTTAAAATTGTGGATATATATGCTGTCTTTTGTAATTTTGTGTAAAGAATATCTGCCGCTTTTTATTTTTGAATTAAATGAATGATTAACAAAATAGCTCATTTGTTTCAGAAAATCCACATTAAGGTCAGATTCATAAACATATTTCGAATTAATTTCCTCTCTTCTCCACTTTACGATCTGTTTATTTTCTCCTGTCTGAAGTAGCAACCTTCAAAAGGATTATGAAGCAGGCAAGGACAGATGGGAGACTACAGAGAGCAGACTATACCTTAAAGGCTGGTCTGTCTTAAAACCCAGCTCATAAAAATCACTTGTATCTGTCTTGATTAGACTGTGAGCTTAGCAAATCACAAGCAAGGGGATTATATTGTCAGCCTCTTTGGGGAATAAAATGCAATTCAATGTATTCTTCTTCTAAACCAATCAATATTTCAGATCATTTTACTATTTGAAGAATATGAGCAGTGATTATATTCTAAGGTTACTAATATTCCAATCTACTGTATTATATGTGTGTGCTATAAAACCCTGAACCTATACTGCGTATGAAAATGTACCTGCAGATTACCTGTGATTTGTGACTTTTTATATATCCTCTTGCAACATTTATGGTTGAATTTCACATTTCTAAATGCTTTATCATGCTAAGTAATTATTTTTTATTTATTTTTTTGCTGCCCTGGGATGTCAGCCTTTAGGGGCCAAATGCTATTCAGACCTGACATACCTCAGAAATTGGGAACAACAAGAATGATTTGCAGTGTAGCCTCCATCCGTGGAGCAGTGAGGAGCCATGAATTTGGGGAGCAGTACGGAGCCATTTTGCTTTTTACCTCAAGCTGCAGAAAGTCTAGAAGCACCCATAGTTGCAAAAGGTCATATACAAGGTCATATACAAGCCATCATATTGAAGTAATCTGACAGTGGAATATAATTTTTAATGGGGTGTATATTTTTTAATAACATAATATTTTCTAATAATAACAGAGCATGTGTAGTTTTCTAACCTCCTAATACCCATTTATAAAATATGGATCCTTAGCATCTATTTAAAGGACCACAGTGACAGGCAATTGTTTGTCAATAACGTTGACCTATACATGGAATGTGTCTATAGAGGTCCTTGTACATATCCTAATCATAGAGAAGCATCACGGCAAAGATGTATCTATTATACATTAATAATTGGGAGGTTAAAGCACTGTACTTGCCATTTATTTTAAGATTATTTACCAATCAGTATGGAACCCCTTTAAATAAAGTTGCCAACCTGTTCAGATTTGTATTAATTGGATTCACATCCACATGAGAAAGTGATCGCTGGCAGTGATACTCAATACATATGCAGTAATACCATGTTCACTTCCAAATTGTAGAAATGTTGTTCCTTGCTGTTCACTTCTTAAATATTTCATCTATTCAAGGTTTAATTCACATACCTCAATTGTGTTTTGCAATTTGTTTAGGGAATAATAGAAGATGATCTTGAAGAAAGGAGCAGTGTATAGGGAAGCTTTATCTGTTTTATCTCTTCGGGACCTCATCCAGTTTTTCTTTTAAAGGGGTATTACCTTCTTGTTCTAGGCTAGGATATGCCACCACTTCTTGATTGGTCAGGAGTCCGACCTCGGTGCCTCCCGCTGATCCTGAAAACAGGGGTCAGAAGCTCCTTCGGCAGCTTCTCAGCACAGTGTGGGTACCGTCCACCCGCTGTACAGGAAATTGCAACACAGCTCCATTCAAGTGGTTAGGGCTGTGTTGTACCCCCTTTACAGTGGGTGGAAGAGAATGGCACTGTGCAGGCAAATACTGAGAAGGAGCTGCATCACTTAAAAAAAGATCTGTCATCAGATTTGACGCTACAAACTTCATACATTATTAAATAGATCACTTAAACCTGATGAGATGGATGTACTTATATTTAAAATCCACGCAAGAATGGCTGTATATTCCTTTCCATTTTATGAGACCAAGTATATGCATGATGTAATCTCATTCTCCTCCCGCCTAGAGCTGACCAGACCCTATAAGAGTCCCTCCTCCCTGCACCATGCAGAAATCTCGCACATGCTCAGTACAAGCTGCAGGTTCCCTGGCTCGGCAGTGAGAAAGCCTGTCTTCCAGCAGCAGTTTTAGTGTGGAATTACAGCTTTTAACTCCATCCGCTTTTTTTTACTGCAGAGCCAGGGAACATGCAGTATGATACTGAGCATGTGTGAGATTTCCGCATGGTGCAGAGAGGAGGGACTCTCATAGGATATTGTCAGTTGTAGGTGGACGGAGATTGAGATTATATCATGCATATACTTGGTCTCGTAAAATGCTGATTTTAAAATCAGGCAGGAAAGCTTTGAGAAAGGATTATACAGCCATTCTGACATGGATTTTCAAAGTAAGTAGTCAGAGATCTGTTTAATAATGTATGCAGTTTGTATAGTTAAATATTGTTATTGCCCCCTTATTGGGAGGATTGGTGGGAACCCAACTGACTAGGAAGTGATTTCATGTTCTAGCTAGTGATAGGCCATCTTTTCTGTGGGGAAAGCCCCTTTAAATCCCACAAGCGAAAACCATGACCCCTATGTATTTAATAATAGTGAATGAGAACATGATGTCTTATTTCTTATGTATGAGTCTAATAATACATAGATCATGTATTTAATGAAAGCACAAATTTTATAGAATTTTAAGTCAACTTGTCCCACCAACAAGTTTGATTCCTTAAAATGCTAATTTATTGATGATGTAAAGCCGAATAGCAAATGTTTTGTGAGTAAATATTTTTCTATTGTAGCATAAAGGACATTTCATCAAGGTCGCCCAAACATTATTTATATATCTTGTCCGCCAGGACAGGATCCTGGTAAATATAGCTCAAATCGACACCATATTACTGACTATGAGCACATTTGCAGCCTATGAGATGCTTTCTATTTTACTATGGAACATAATGTGTATAATATAAAGTAACATTTTGAAATTCAGAAAACAATGCCGTGATATAACGTTCTTAAACCCGTATATTTTCATTGAATTCCTTTTCACGTGACCTGTAATTAAATGCTCTGGCTTTTTTCCAATGATGTCTTTTACTGTTCAATATTTGCAATTAGGACTAGAGAACTCTGGGCTTTTGTAACATTTGCGTATTCATCTCTTATTTGATCACACTGTTTTCCATGCTGAATTAACTATTGATGAACAGGTCTATAGGTTCTTGGCTTCTAGCACCAAAGAGATAATACTACAGCAATAATATGTGGAATCATCATGGGCATGACCTGTTCATTGTAAAGCGAGACAGAAAGTTTAGTCCACCTTATCTTCTGCAATACAATTTAGCCATTTTCCTATAATTATTTAAAGTAGTTTACCTCATTGTATATGAATTATTGTAAAATGTTCTCTCAAATCTAATATGCAAGTAGTTGTGAACAGGACAAGGTAAGGAAGACAGCAATTTACATCCCACCCTCATTAATTGTGTATGGGCCTAAACACATTTCGTAAGGTTCATTATGAAGTTGAAGGGGCTGTCATTTTCTTATTAGGGCATCCAGAGTAGAATAAATTAGAGGGAGTCCCTCATTTTTATCTTCATTAGGAGCAGAGAAAGGCTACTAAGAGCATCTGTCGCTCCGGAGGACCATGCACAACAATACATTACACACAATGTCCATTAGACACGATGTAATATATCACTTCCCCACCGGTGGTGCTGCAAGGGAAATTACACACTTTCTGACAGGTTTCCCTGCAGCTTAGAGTGGGTTCCGCAGCTGTGATCAGTTCAATGTGGGATCCTTGTAACAACAAAGGATTTTCAAAAGTGAATATCCCCTTTAACTATATTGTTGTGCAAAGCAGTTTTGACTATCCATCCTGATAATGTACATTTTATAAATGATAAGATGAAATTATTCAATTCTCTCTGGCTCCAGCGTTTTTTTTCTTCATGTTAGTAATATTCCATATGAAGATCCAGGTCAATTTTCCATTCTTTTTTTATTATTATTATTATTAGACCTCACATATAGTTATTTAAAGTAAAAAACAAACAAAACATTATTGAAGGTGTAAGCTATGTATACCGTAAATACATCTTTTTTTTAAATTTTATGATCATTTACGGTGTCTGTGCAGGTCATCATTGTCATGTATACATATAGGAGACATAAATAACAAAAGCCAAAACATATGTGAAGGTTATATGAGAATAAACTCCGTAGAGAATCAAAAGATAGGGAAACTTTAAATATTACATTTTTGTTTCATTTTTTTTTTCCTGAAGAAATACCGGCCTCTTGTTTTCCACATTATTACATTTTTGGGGTTCTTTAGACCTGAGATAGATGCATTTTTCTCTCTGCCTGTTTTTGTGGATGGTGGATAGTATTGTAAAAAGTAGAACAGGCCATTTTCTTAGTCCCTTTAAATAACAGAAGAAAGATCACAGTATCATTGGCAATGAGATTTATTATTAATAGTAGTGGCGGTTGTTGTATTTTTATTGTATTATGGTCTGTTCTTCTTCTCACGACCCTAAATAGACTTAACTTATATTATGTTTTTTTATCATCCAGAATCACTGCATTGGAATATGATTGTGGCAGCGTTCGTGTATAATACGATTACTGTTCTTTCATTGACTGAGCAGCCCAGTCATAAAGCTAACAACCACTGCAGTGGCAAAATTTATGGAGATGTGATTTTTTTTTCCCCCCATTATCTAAAAATGTAAATATTTTAATTAATTTGGGGTAAAATAAATGTAAAATCTAAAATTTAAATATGAAGGAATTATTTTCCAGAGGCATCAGTTCTTTATCATGCACTTGAAATATATATACGTGCATGAAATAATTAAGTGAATTTGCACTAAGTCTTATTCCTGAAGGAATTATTGTCAGCTTATTTACTTAGCTGTACCGTAAGCCATATGAGGTCTTTACCAAAACAAATGTTAAATGCATTACAATGATGATGTTCTTATTAACGAAAATAGAACGGTTTGTAAAAGAGCATATTCATGGCAAGTACAGGATCTACTGTCATTTTCCTACCTACGGGTTGTTATTACTAGGCTTTATTCACATGGTAGAGCCACATGTAAGGAGCCTGTGGGGAAGCACATAGGCACTCCATGAACCCATGTGTGGTGCCTCCATACGGTATCAGTAATACAGCATTAGATTTTTTTTCTTTTAGATTCCACATAAAATTAGGAGGTATGGCATGGCCCCATAGACTTCTACAGGTGCCATATTACGGCTACATACAACTCGTAGGTTGTACGGAGCTGTAACACTATAGTGTGCATGAGCTCTTAAGATATAACTAAAGTTCCCATAATTATAATAAAAATGCACACATTTTTTCCGTTTTAAAGTAAATAAGTTCTCACAGTTTTATTTTTTTGCCAATGTTAAATATCATTGTACTTCACATATCTATGGCAAACACCTTTATTACATCGTACAAAATGTTATCCTGTAGTATCATCCTTTACATCACTATATAAAGTAGCATTTTTATGAAAATGTATAAAAAATAATAATAATAAAAATGTAATGCAAAATTTAATATTTCTTAAAAATTCACCTTAAATGGCTTTTTTCTCTCTCTCCATAGGCCATAAGTGTCATACTAGTATATAAATGTAAATAGTCTTTAAATCTATACATACGTTTAAAATGTTTGCAAGCAATGTTTTTTCTAATATCATAATTTATAACCACACAACAACAACAAAAAAAACAAGAAAACTGTATGACATCATAAACATACTATATACTGGGTGACTACTCTTCTGCTCCATTTGACATATGTAGAAATGTGACACATGTTCTATCTGTAGTGCCTTAATTGCATCCTACAGAAACCAAGACACAGCAGAGGATGATTTGCTAGTGAAGTAATCTCCAGCAATATACCAGACACAGGAAAAGCTATAATGATATTCAGATGTATCTTTAAGGCTCTGTTCACACTTGCGTTCTTTTTCATCAGGTTTCCATTGCTTTGTACAGTACAAATAATGGAAACCTCAGTAAGTGTAATAAAATGGATCCTAACAGATCATGACGGATCCGTCAAACTCATCATAACAGATCATGATGGATCATCACTCATTTGTCATATCTTTCTGGGACCATGCAAAAACGGAGGCCATTCTGCCAGTGTGGACATAGCCTAAACCATAATAATTGATGTCTGGGCGCCAAAATGAAGACGTCAAATAATTCAATAAATAGAAGATTCTTTTTTGCCGTAGCTCTGAAATAACTCAGATTAGCTATACCCGTCAGATTATAGTAAATTTCATACTGAGATTGGGATGGGCCAGGATTCAAATAGGAGATATTTTTATTTCTTTTTCTCCATT
The DNA here is from genome assembly GCF_050947455.1 of Rhinoderma darwinii. Taxonomy (NCBI): domain Eukaryota; kingdom Metazoa; phylum Chordata; class Amphibia; order Anura; family Rhinodermatidae; genus Rhinoderma; species Rhinoderma darwinii. The sequence goes on from NC_134687.1 coordinate 378,051,476, forward strand.
TGTTAAATGAATCAACACACACATTTAATATATTCTGCAATGGTCTTTTCTATACATTTACAATGCAAGGTACAAAAGGTGCAGAATCTGGCCGGCTCTATTCACACTGTGTTTAAGCCTTCGGTCAGATGTATACATCGGTAAGCATTTCCCCAATGTATACTTCCGATGGAAGACTCTGACGTATGCCACTGCATATGCATACAGTGGCATATGTTTCCCAAAGGTTCCCATTGAAATAAAAAGTACACCGTGCGGTATATGTTTTTTTACTGGATGCCTCTGTATTGAATAGCATAGTCAACTAAGCCATTCAATATAGATTATAGATTACTGCACTCCTCATTCCCTACTAGTCTTCCCTTTTTAATGTGTAGTGGTCATTCTTGATCATTCACAATCTATAGGATTCCTTCTAACTAGATTTTTAACCCTATCATTTCCAGGTCATAAACAAAATTTAGGAATCTCAGAGGCACCAAGAATTCAAGCAAAATTTCAATATTTCCGACACACCAAATAAAATTCTTCCTTTACTAGCTTTTAAACAATGACATTGACACATACGTGGTCATGGAGAAATCATTGCGTTTCTATTTCTTAGCTGTATAAATTGAAAGACAAGTTTATTCAATTAAAATCATAAATGATCTTGCAATTTAAAAAACAAGTTGAATTAATAGTCCCTAAAAATCCAAAACAGTTTGTTTCCTAAATATTTTTTGAGAAATGATTTATAATGATTATTATAACTAGGGGATTTAAAGCTGACCAATTCTATAATGAACCAATCAATAATGCATGATGTACAGATATGGACATTTTTATTATTTCAAAACTTTAACATGTCTTCTAGAGGTAAGGGCCAGATAAAGTTTACATTTTACTTTGATTATGTTCATTGAATTGCTTATTCCCAAATATGGAAATGTTAAATACAATAATAACTCATGTTTTTTCTCTAAATTATAACTATTTTTCAAAATCTACACCTCTAAATTTTAAAAATGTTTACTCATTTTACTTGCATTGTTACTTAGTGAGATATTTATACTGTTTTTGGATATTTTTATGGCTCTTACGCCTAGTCACTAGTAAGTCACTACAATTCATGTCTCCTAATAAAGGATCAATTTTGAAAGTAGGTGAAATTTCCTCAATATATTACTCATACTGTCAACTACAACTCTTACATCTCAGGATTGCAGATGTTTTATTTCCATATTCCTGAAAACTCTTGTACAGAAAATTACTCTCTAAAACGTCATAAAAAAACAGATTTCAGTATGTATGCTTTGTACAGTGAATTTTTTTTCTTTTTTAGAATCTAAATGTAAAATAGTGTATTCCTTTCTACTTGCCTGTGTGGCTTACAGCACAGTAATGTGATGTATTCAATGTTTCATTTACCCTTTTGTTGCTATCTTAGTTCTAAAGTCTGCTATAAGTAACTCCAAGTTGCAGGGTCTTTTTTCTTTTATTTTGCTTACTTTTTGTCCTAGCCTTTTTTTTTCTCATGGAGCGTCTATTTTAAAATGAGCGATTCATGGTTTATTTAGAATGTAATAGATTTTGGCTCTTGTCATGTAAATTATTAGTTATCTGAACTGTTAGCATTCATTATAAAGCACACATGATTTTTGAATGTTTTCTGTAAATGACAATCAATGTTCCTTCCTTTAATGCTGATGAAAATTAAAAAAATATATATATAAAACCAAAAAGATGCCTGGTATTCTTTCATTGTTAGTAAAAAGGGTAAAGATTAATATCATGTTGTTTGTGGTATGAATAAGGGGCGTATTCGCTCAGACCTAGGATTGCAGGAGTAATCCACTTACCAAAGTAGCACATAGATAAACCAATAGAAAACTATAATTTTAATAATAATTTTGGGGGTACCATAGGTTTTTCTGGTTAAATTTACAGTCTGCTAGGACTTTGCTTAGTGTGCTAATTTACATCTATAATATTGATGTAAAGTTGCTGGTCAAATGATGAAAGAAAATGTCAAAAATGTAAAATTATTTCATTAAAATCATTAGTCTTGTCTAAAGGGAAATCCCAAATTGGTTAACACAACAGTGGGGTTATATATTCACCTGGAGCTGCTAAAGACCATCCATAGAATACCAACTGCCACTGGACCTCACAAGCTAGTCACCAAGGGTGCAAAGGTGTTAAAAAAAAAAAATAAGTAACTCTTTATGGTTTTAGTATCTTCTTACACAGAAATTGGTCAATTTAAAACCAATGAATAATTATCAAAGAGTTTTAAGGAAGAATAATATGATACAATGCTATGGTTTATCGTCATTAACAAATATTACAAATTCTAGGGAAATTATATTATATTTTTTTGCCTGTGTAAGTTTAGTATGCAATCTATTGTTTGGACATGGTGCGGTCATAAGCAGAATCATCTGGTCCATCTATATACTTTAGTAACGGACAGGACATGTAGTACACAACATGAATCTATTTTAAAGGCATCGCTGGAAGCTCCTGAGCCTAAGGGTCCTATGACACGGCCCGACAAGTGCCGTGTAAACAAGCGCCGATCAACGAGACAGCTCGTTGATCGGCGCTCGTTTGCTCTTTTCACAAGGAGCTATTATCTGGAATGTATGGGGACGAGCGGTCGTTACTCCGATCTCTCGTCCTCATACATTTCTATCATGTCGGCAGCACGTCTCCCTGTTTACACAGTGAGATGTGCTGCCGACAACGATAATATTTTAGGCTGTATAAACTATACAATCAGCCGTTGAATGAGCATTTGCTTGTTCATCGGCTGATCGTTGCCCTGTTTACACAGAGCAATTATCGGGAACGAGTGTTTTGTGAACGCTCGTTTGCCCGATAATTGTCTGATGTAAAAGGGCCCTTAGAGCTAGATATTTAACTGGGCAACCCCTATTTGCCAATGCTGTCACATGTTGTTGCATACAATGATTTCATTGTATTGTGACATAAATGTTGGCTCAATATTCATTATACATTTGAAGTGTTTATTGGTTTAGTAAGACAACTCTGTTTAGCATAATTCTATTATGCGAATAAAATAAGATGTCATTGCATCCTATTTATTTATGTGTTTATTTCTGTTACATCTTTATAAAGTCCATTTATAGCATTGCTTTCCTCTTGTGGAACAGAGGGTCATTTGAGCTCCTAGACATTGAGTACCAGGTGAAATTGCACCTTCCACAGCCCCATAGCTAAAGACAGCCATACACAATAGTTGTCGCAATGTCTGTCCCTGGACTTTCCCATAAGCTTGTATGTTTATTTCAACAGAGAGAGAGAGAGAGAGAGAGAGGGAGAAGCCACTGCATGGCACTTATAGCAGAGGCTTATCTCCTCTGCCAGCGAAGGATTGGGCATGTTAAATTTCTTCTTGGCCAGCTTTAGTCACTGCCACTATATGGTTAACCTGTTATACACCTTATAGTGTTTGACTAAAATTGAAATCTATTATTTAAACCTATTATATAGAAGAGGCCTTCATAGTGACTGATAGGAAGTCATAACTCTACACTTTTAGTTGGGCGAATGTCATATCAATTGATGAAAATAATTGTTTTGTTCTACGGATCTTAAGCTACAAGGTAAAATCTTTTTTAATTGACCTTATTAAGTTAGCTATAAACAACATTTTTTTTAATTGAAAGCAAAAGGTAGACACTTGGGAGTCATAATAGCGTATTGGATCCTAACAAATAATTATACTATGCTGACTAGTACCCATTGCCAACTTAAATTACCGTAAAATCCTTAATAATACTCCTTGACATTAATATTACCCAGTAAGAGACTTACACCAATTCCCAAAAATAACATTACAGTGATCCATTAAAACAAGAGCTTGAGGTTTGTTTTTTTGATGAGGTGCCATATACCAAGAAAATTTAGCAAAAAAAAACAACCCAAAAAAACACAGTGAGAACCTTTGTTTAAAAGAAAACAACTTCTGAACGTGAGATTTGGGAATTAATTTATGTTGGAAGAATATCCTTTCTGTTTGATCTGATCCCCGGAGTGTTCTTATATAAAGTTTCTACTGAATATGCAAATGTTTCCTGTTTCTTATTTTTGTGTGTTTCTTGGTGTTGAAGTTCTTTTGACTGATCTACTTAAAACTTCCAGCAAAAAAGAAAAAGGAATCAACTTTTAAAAATACCTTTCTAAATCCTATTTAACTGTAAAGAAACTTTGTTTTCTTAGCTGAAATCATTGTTTATAAAGCTCTGTCTGTAGTCAAACAGGTAATGACAGTCTGATTAATTCACCTAGTCCCAAGTGATTTATAATCCCTGATTATTATTCGATTCTGATAAAATATTTCATGTCATGTCGACAAGATATGTTCATTAAAAAGCTATAGTGGTAATATCATATTCTTTGAAGTAAATGAACCTGATTTGAATGTAAGCATAACATCTCTGTTGGTTTTTATCCTTGCCAGCCATGAACAATAATGATTCAACTCAAACATCCTCAGGGGTCAAAGCGCAATTCTACATTGTACTGCCGCTGCCTAAGGCCTCATTTACACGAGCGTGTGCGTTTTGCGCGCGCAAAAACGCAGCGTTTTGCGTGCGCAAAAGGCACTTGACAGCTCCGTGTGTCATCCGTGTATGATGCGCGGCTGCGTGATTTTCGCGCAGCCGCCATCATAGAGATGAGGCTAGTCGACGTCAGTCACTGTCCATGGTGCTGAAAGAGTTAACTGATCGGCAGTAACTCTTTCAGCACCCTCGACAGTGAATTCCGATCACCATATCGAGTAACCTGTTTAAAAAAAAAGAGGTTCGTACTTACCGAGAACTTCCCGGCCGTTGCCTTGGTGACGCGTCCTTGGTGACGCGCCTCTCTTGACATCTGGCCCCACCTCCCTGGATGACGCGGCAGTCTATGTGACCGCTGCAGCCTGTGCTTGGCTTGTGATTGGCTGCAGCTGTCACTTGGACTGAATTGTCATCCCGGGAGGTCAGGCTGGAGGAAGAAGCCGGGAGTTATCGGTAAGTCAGAACTTTTTTTTTTTTTTTTACACGTTCACGTATATTGGAATCGGAAGTCACTGTCCAGGGTGCTGAACCAGTTTAAACTCTTTCAGCACCCTGCACAGTGACTGTCACCTGCCGGGTTCGGTCAAAACGAGTTCGGCCGAACCCGGTAAAGTTCGGTTCGCTCATGTCTAAGACACTCCGTTCGGATGTTTGTAAACAGAAAAGCACGTGGTGCTTTTCTGTTTACATTCAGTTTGACGGCTCTTGCGTGAATCACGCAGTTCGCACGGAAGTGCTTCCATGCGACCTTTGTGGTTTTCACGCACCCATTGACTTCAATGGGTGCGTGATTCGCGAAAAACGCACGATTATAGAACATGTCGTGAGTTTTACGCAACGCACTCGCGCTGCACAAGATTCACGCATCGTCTGCACTGCCCCATAGAGTAATATAGGTGCGTACGACACGCGTGAAAAGCACGTGCGTCGCACGCGCGTATATTACGCTCGTGTAAATGAGGCCTAACAGTTATGATATATGGAAAACATCCACATACACGTACTCTTACCTGGATAACCTCATTGATGGTTGAGCTCTTCATTTTGGGTTGACCATTTTATTTACCGGAGCATTTGCCCTTAACAAGCTTAACCCCTTAACAACCCGGCCTGTTTAAGCCTTAATGACCAAAACAATTTTTTTCATCCTCATATTTCAAGAGCCATAAATATTTTAGTTCTCTATCGATGTAGCTGTAGGAGGGCTTGTTTTCTTGCGGGATGAGTTGTATTTTTCAACAGCACCATTTTGGGGTATATATAATTTATTGATTAGCTTTTATTAGTTTTTTATTTGGAAGGGAATGTAAAAAAACGGCAATTCTGCCTTTGTTTTTTCCAGGTTTGTTTGCGCCGTTTACCATGCTGTAAAAATAACATGTTCATTTTATTCTACACGTTGGTATGAATGCAGTGATACGAAATATGTATAACTTCTTTTTTACGTTTAAGTACTTTGCACAATAAAACATGTTTTATAGAAAAACAGTCAGTTTTGTGTGGCCACATTCCGAGAGCCATAACTTTTTTATTTTTCAGCCGATGTAGCCATATCATGGCTTGATATTTTGCTGGATGATTTGTAGTTTCTTTTGGTACAATTTTGGGATACATATAATTTATTGACAAATTTTTATAAATCATCATCATCTTTTTTTTTTTATGACATGAGCCGTGCGGTATAAATAATAAATGATCTTTAATCTATGGGTCATTACGATTGCAGTTGTGCCTTATATGTATTTATTTTCTTTAAGATTAACCATTTTTTATTTTTTTTAAATAATGTAACTTTGAAGGAAAATAGGGTTTCATTTATTGTCATTTTGGGTGAGTACTTTTTAATTTTTTTTTTTAACTTTATGAAACGCAATTTGACATAACTTCTTTCTCCACTTGGGGACTTGAAGCAGTTACAGATGGCAGACCTGGGGGTATTTGTTAGGCCTCCTGCTGCCATGGTAACCAATTACCGTCCTGCGATTGTGTCACGGGTCACCAATGGGCTGACAGATGGAGCCCCCTATCTATTTCCAACACCTTAGATGCTGCGTCGCTTTTAACTGTGGCCTCTAAGGGGTTAAACTGCCAGGATTGACGTTATCTCATCACTTGTGGCAGGAGTAAGGCTGTGTAGAACATCCGTGCTCCTCCTGCTAATCTCATGGGTACAGCGGAAGTACCCACAAGATTCAGGTGACAGATTCGGAACCAGCGTCTTTTCAGCCTTTAACTGAATCATGTAGTTTATTTATTTATTTATTTTTTGAGGTTACATAGTGCTAGTGAGGTTACATACAGTGCTAACATGAATTTAACCAAATTAATAATTGGACATAATCTCAGTATATATCTTCTCAACAGGTAATTTTTCTTACCATATATCATAGCATGTATTTATATGTTTAGGCGAGGACTGCCAGGAATTCACATCTTCCCGTCATTCTATCACTCATCAGACATTTCCTTTTTTTGCCTTCACAACTTTACATGAACAAGGCAGAACTTTTTTCCTCCTTCACAATCTGCACCAACAGAAATTATAATAATTTCTGTTGATAACTCCCAATTAAAACTTTCTTCCCAAGTTTGCCTCTTATGGGCAACCGTTCTCTTATTGTAACTTCTCTTCTACAATCTCAACACATCCCACAAACCCCAACTATCATTATCTAGTGGCTTACATTTGTCTCTTCCTCATTAATAAGACAACCAAAGTCCATGTGCTTTTCATATCCTGGCTAGATTGCTGCAACAACTTCTCCTGCCCCGATTAATGAACAGATGGACACTTGTGCAATCTATTCTAATACCACCTCTCCTTGTAAGTCCCTTCTGAATGCTGGCACTGTGCCTACTTATGCAGACGACATCCCTCCTTGTCTTACCATCCCTGGGCTCTACATAGCAGCGTGTGTGCGTGTCAAGCAACATCTTGAAGGGACAGGCATATACGAGCCGGTCAGCACTTAGCATTTAGGGGAGTACCTGTCATTATTTTAACTTGCTCAGAACTGCCACACCTTGTGTGAGTCACTGCCGAAGGTAACCTGACTTTTATCTACAGTATATTGTGTTGCTTAATTTCAGTCAGCTTTGACCTCGGAGTTGTATGACTACGCTTTATAAATTTTCAGGTGCGTGTTATTTGGAAATACTATCTGCAAACCGTCAGCAGTTGCTATTCGAGAATACTCCAGGGTCGCAACCTGGGGATTTCCTGCGCAAAGTCTATATCATCAGTGGGGGACACGAAGGTGAAAATTGTGAAATCCTCTAGACTTCACTCCGATTTAGTCCTAAACCAAATCCAATAGTGATACAGTGAGTCCACGCTCCTTTCCAAAGGCCTGCCCGTGACAAAATTAAACAGAGACTACAATTCAAAATCCTAACCTTAACTGACAAAGATACTGCCCAACTTCGTTCCTGCCAATATATCCTTGTTCAATGCCCAACTTCTACAGATAAAATATAGATAAAAGAAAGAAACAGAGAGAAAGAGAGAGATCTCAATGTCAGACAGAGAAGAACTGTGTATGTGACTGTGACTGTTATCAGCCATGATTAAGAATACTGTGTGTATTTGAAACGCGTAGGCTTCTACTATTTGCCTTGGAAGACCACCTACATTGCGTTCACCCTCCTGTGTGTCTACTGTCAATTTGACTGTTCAATAAAGTGGAAACTAGGATTTCCTTTTACTCACCGTACGTCGCTGGATCATCTCTCTACTTTCTCCTTGTTGTTTGCCGTGTGCCGTCGCGGAGATCCGGGCGAGTTCTGAGGGCAGGGCGCTGAGCTGGTGAGCTGGAGGATCCCTCCTCCCCCTATTTCCCCCATGTTTTTCAAGAACTGTGTATGTTAGTTTCAACATGTACAATTCTGTTGATTTTAAAGTGACCAAGCAGTCTTTCTGGGCCCCCTGTGGGGTTTTTAAACCCTAGGCGCACCATGACGCAACTGTACGGCCGGGTGGCCAGTGCCAAGTAATGGCCTCCGTGTCTGCCATGTACGGAAGCCTATCAGGACCAGCCTCCTGATAGAATTCCTGTCAGAGTGACAGGACGTCACTGCCGTTCGCGATGCACACTGTTGGTGACAGTGTCTGTGACAGTGTGCATCGGGAACTGGGACGTCAGCTGTCCCTGACAGCTGACACTCCACTGTTACAGTCAGCGGCTCGTTGCAGCTGATTTTGGCAATTAACCCGTTAAATGCAGAGCTCGATTGCGATCTCCGCATGTAGGGGGTTTGTAGCACATCAGCAGCTCCCATGCAATTGTGGGGTCTGCTGATGCTTGCGATGGCACCTGGGGGCCAGATAACGGACTCCGGGTCTGCCATGTATGGAAGCCTATAAGGACCAGCCTCTGGCTGGTCCTCGTAGACTTAGGCCGGATTTACACGAGCGTGTGCCTTTTGCGCGCGCAAAAAAACGGTACTTAACAGCTCCATGTGTCAGCTGCATATGATGCGTGGCTGCGTGATTTTTGTGCAGCCACCATCATTATGACACTCTGTTTGTATGTTTGTAAACAGAAAAGCACGTGGTGCTTTTCTATTTTCATTCATACTTTTTACTGCTGTTGCGCGAATCACGCGCGTCACACGGAAGTGCTTCCATGTGCTCCGCGTAATTTTCACACACCCATTGACTTCAATGGGTGTGCGTGATGCGCGAACAATGCACAAATAACGGACATGTCGTGAGTTTTACGCAGCGGACACACGCTGCGTGAAACTCACGGACAGTCTGCACGGCCCCATAGACTAACATAGGTCTTTGCGAGGCGCGTGAAAATCACGCGCGTTGCACGGACGTACGTCACGTTCGTCTAAATAAGCCCTTACTGTCAGAGTGACTGTGACGTCACACGGACAGTTGGAATACGTTACACTACCTAGGTAGTGTAATGTATTCTAGCAGCGATCAGAGCTGCAGGTAAAAAAAGAGAGTGTAAAAAGTAAGGAAAAAAGTAAAAAAAAATTAATAAAAATATTTTACAAAAGTATAAAAATAAAAGATTTTTTTTCCTATAATAAGTCTCTTATAGGAAAAAAATTAAAACGTCAAAAAACAGTACACATATTTGGTATCACCGCGTTCGTAACGACCCAATCTATAAAACTATAATGTTATTTTTACCGCACGGTGAACGCCGCAAGAAAAACAAACTAAAAACAATGCCAGAATCACTATTTTTTGGTCACCACCCCTCCAAAAATATGGAATAAAAAGTGATCAAAAAGTCGCATGTACCCCAAAATAGCACCAATAAAAACTACAACCCGTCCCGCAAAAAAACAAGCCCTTACACCGCTTTTTTGACTAAAAAATAAAAAAGTTACGGCTCTCAGAATATGGTGACACAGAAAAGAAATTATTTCATAAAGAAGTGCTTTTTTTTTTTGTGCAAACGCTGCAAAACATAAAAAAACTATATACATATGGTATCGCCGTAATCGTACCGACCCGCAGAATAAAGTAAAATTGGCATTTATAGCGAATTATGAACGCCGTAAGAAATAAAGAATTTAAATCGCCAAAATCACTGTTTTTTGGTCACCAAAGCTCTAAATAAAATGTAATAAAAAGTGATCAAAAAGTTGTATGTACCAAAAAATGGTACCAATAAAAACTACAGCTCGTCCTGCCAAAAATAAGCCCTCACACCGCTCAATTCATGGAAAAATAAAAAAGTTATGGCGTTTGGAAGGTGGGGAGTGAAAAACTGAAATGGAAAAGCAAAAAAGGATCAGTCCTGCAAAGGTTAATTAATTTCTATTAAAAAAATAAATTATTACCACATGTGGGGTATTGTCATACTTGGGGGAGATTGCGTTACAAATTTAGGGTGACTTTTTTAGTGGACAAAAATGTTTTTATTCATTTTCACGGCCTAATTCTACTAAATTCTGCAAAAAAACATGTGTGGTATAAATGCTTACTATACCCCTAGAAAAATTCCTTGAGGGGTGTAGTTTTCCAAATGGGGTCACATTTGGGGTGTTTCCACTGTTTTGTTCCCTCCAGGGCGTTGCAATCGCGACATGGCACTAAAAACCAACCCAGCAAAATCTGCGCTCCAAAATCCAAATGGTGCTCCCTCCCTTCTGAGCCCTGCTGTGTGTCCAAACATCAGTTTATTACCACATATGGGGTATTTCCGTAATCAGGAGAAGATGCTTTACAAATTTTGAGGTGCATTTTCTTCTTTATTCCTTGTAAATATTACAAATTTCTATGTTTTTTCAGAAAAAAAGTAGATTTTCATTTTCACAGACTAACTCCAATAAATATAGCAAAATACCTGTGGGGTCAAAATGCTAACTATACCCCTAGATAAATTCCTTGAGGAGTCTAGTTTCCAAAATGGGGTTACTTTTGGGGTGTTTCCACTGTTTTGGCACCAAAAGACCTCTTCAAACCCGACATGGTGCCTAAAATATAATCTAAAAATAAGCAGGCCCCAAAATCCTGTAGGTGCTCCTTTGCTTCTGAGGCCAGTGCTTCAGTCCATTATCACACTAGGGCCACATGTGGGATATTCCTAAAAACGGCAGTTTTTAAAATGGGGTGATATATTGGGGATTCCAATATATAAGGCCCTCAAAACCACTTCACAACTAAACTGGTACCTGTAAAAATAGCCTTTTCAAATTTTCTTGCAAATGTGAGAAATTGCTGCTAAAGTTCTAAGCCTTGTAACGTCCTAGAAAAATAAAAGGACGTTAAAAAAACGATGCAAACATAAAGTAGACATATGGGAAATGTTAACTAGTGCCTATTTTGTGTGTTATTACTATCTGTTTTACAAGCAGATGCATTTAAATTTAGAAAAATGCTAATTTTTGCAAATTTTCTCGAAATTTTGGTGTTTTTCACGAATAAATATTTCATTTATCGACCAAATTTTTCCACTATCATAAAGTACAATATGTCACGAGAAAACAATCTCAGAATCGCTTGGATAGGTAAAAGCATTCCCAAAGTTATTACCACATAAAGTGACACGTCAGATTTGAAAAAAATCGGCTTTGCCACAAGGCCAAAACAGGCTGCGTCCTAAAAGGGTTAAAGCAGGTATTCCCAGACTCTACAATTATCACCCATCTACAGGAGTGAGTAGGATCTGGGGATTCGGGACCCCCATTTTGTGATTGGTGGGGGGACCCAGCCGTGTGGCTACTAGTGATCTGACAAATATCAACTATCCTGCAGATCGGTGATAATTGTTCATTCTAGGACAACCCATTTAAATCATTGGTGGGGTAAAGAAGAATAAATACTCACCTCTCTTTCATTCACTAGCATCTCCCGGCTTCAGAAAGGATCTGTGTCCCCCAGCTTCATCCACTTAAACTGTGCTGGTGTCTAATTGCAGGCTTCAGTACAGTGTAGGGAGCACTTCCCCATATTGCAACTGCCTATTAAGGAAAGGATGTCAGGACTGAATAGAGATTTTTAGCACTGACATCATATGCATAGTGACAGTCGCTTTAACAGGCCCACATATTCAGTTAAAGGAAACCTGTCACCAGCATTTCACCGATTAGTGGGTGAACAATAATTTTTATGTAACCTATAATTATCTCCTAAGTAGACTCTGTACCATTAGTATTCTGTTTTTTAGTGTTCCTGTGCATGCGCACAACGGAACACCATAGCGGTGCATGTGCAGTAACTAGTTTTGAGGGCCAGGCAAAGCAGGGACGGGTGTCGGACCATACATGACGGGCGCATACCCGCTAGCTCAGACGATATTTCGGCATTCAGGCTAGGCCAGTTTTTGGTGGTGGGCGGGCATAAGAAGAGGAACAAACGAGGCTGCCGGATTATTACCTTAAAAGGCGCAAAATGTTTGCAGATCGTTATTTACGATCGGAGGATTAGTTTAGGAGAGGGGATAATGCCAATGAACTTTTGACAGCAGCGGCCAGCAAGGGGTTAGTAGATTTCTATAGGTGAAATGCTGGTGACTTGTTTCCTTAAAACTATAATGAAGATCTGTGATAATTACATACTGGATTAGTATGTTTTAAGAGTAAAAAATACCCAAACTATTAATACTCATAATCTAAGTGAGAGAGTATAGTTCTACATGTAGATATAGTATAATTCAACTAAATAAAAGCTGTCATAATGCAGTAAGTGTAACCCTTAGGGTTGGGAATCAATATTCAATGCAGCTCTAACTATGTCTTGTAAAGATGCATACAAAATATATTTTTACAATGTGTCATTAAAATACAGCACATTTCCTCCTGAATATAGTCCAATATATGTTATTCTAAAGAGTAATCTGTAAAAAAGTAATCTGAGCAATCTGAAACATGGTTTATGTATAATTTACCTAAAATTTGTAAAACTAGTAATTTTGTAAAATTACTAGTATTTGTATACCAGGGTGGATGAGCGAGAGAGAGAATTGGGTGTTGTCCGGAGGGTCCAAATGTGTTTTTACCTTCATGTCAAGGCAAAGCATAGCCTAATGGACATACAATGATTATATATTTGAGGAAAATATACAGATAGGGTATTTAGATTGTGAGCCCCACTGTGGACAATTAATGAGGACAACTTCTGTACAGCACTGCGGAATTTGTTGGCGTTAAATAAGTAAATAAATTAGGGAAATGTGAGATATGAGGAGTTGCAGGAAGCCCTGTGAGATTAAAGAATTGGACATTTAGGTTTCCTCAATTAATTTATTTCATATATCTATCAGTATAGATATGATGTAAGATCAGGTTCTTGTAAGAAAGGGGTTTATGAACCTCTAAGATCTATTACCTTAAAGGGACTGAGACATCTATCAACTTGAACACCTAGGGGAATTACATGACCCACCCTCCCAGATAGTAGCTTGGTGATTCTTTACATCCAAAAAGTTTTTTTTTAAATGTTTGACTTGTCCGTTTTCATAACTCCTATATACCGTATTTTTCAGACTATAAGACACAGTTTTTAGCAAGAATAAATCTTGCTAAAAAGTCCCTGCGTCTTATAGTCGGGAGTCAGGGAACACGGCAGTGCCGGGCCCCCTGACCGCTCCTTACTTATCCCCTTCCCGACCCGTGATGTGCCGGCCCATCATGGAGCGGGGAGGGGATGATATATGGAGCGGGCTCACGCGATGAGCCCGCTCCATACACTGCAGGCGTCAGCTTCTGACACGCTGCACTAACGGCTAGCAACAGTGATGGTGCTGTTCCTGGCCGTTTAACTAGTTAAATGCCGCGGTCAATAGCGACCGCAGCATTTATAGTGGTTTTCCCATGAAGGACATTTATGACATATCCACAGGATATTTCAAAGAAGTAGTAGGACAACAGCACACGTCTTCAAATCATCAAAGTGGTTTTATTGTCAAGACATCCACAAACGACAGGCAACGTTTCGACCCATAGTGAGTGAGGGGTCTTTGTCAAGCCTGACTTGAAATTTACATCATGCCGGAGTGGGTTTGCCTGGCTTGACAGCATGCACCGCACCATACTCGGGATTAGTGCTGCTTCAAAAATCCTTTTTCTCTTGATATCCACAGGATATGTCATAAATGTCAGATAGATGAGGGTCCCACCTCTGGGACCCGCATCTATCTCTAGAACGGGGCCCCCTAAGCCCCGATCTATCTTACCTGGCTCTGCTGTCTTCCTGCTTATATGTTCGAGTTATGGCAACAGCGTAACTTGCTGAGAAAAATGGATGGAAAAATATAAGTGATGGCTTTCAGAATGTGGTGAAACTGAACAAATTATTGTTTTTAACCAATACTTTTTTCTCTGTTGTCTAAAACCTGGGTGCGTCTTATAGTCCGAAAAATACGGTACTTCAGTGCAGATAGCCATGCGCATGCTTGGCCATCTCTTCTATATAAATCTGCAATAGGACATCAGGTCGGGTCTGGGTCCCAGAGGTGGAAGGGAGGCTCCACCAACTTTAAGCTGGCCCTGCATTCGTGATATTGTGATTCATAGTAAGGAATTGGGTCGCAGGTTTGTTTGTGATCTTCCAATGCCATGATTCTCTAAAAATTTGTGAATTCAAGATTATTTTTTTTTGCAATCTTAATTCTGTGCAACAAAATCAATCAAACAGTAAATCACTGCACATATAACCAAATATGAATCTTCTAACATAAGCACAATTTCTGCAGCATTATTATAGTTCCTATACCCTTCCTTTTGCAGCAAACCAGGCACAAGAACTGATAAGGTAAGAATACAAATAAGAAAAAAGTATATATTTGTTATCATATCCCACAACTAAACCGCAGGATAGCACTGGTAAACATTCAATTATCTGACAAAATAAAGCATCCGTAACTTCAGTTATTTTATTCACAGCAGGAATGGGAATGTTAATGGTAATGCACAACTTGGGGTTTTATGGGAGTCATTTTCTTTTAAGGTTTTTGTTTTATAACTATTTACGTTTTAGTACACAATTTGCTTCTACCTAGTAAAAAGCACACACTTAACTATATGTTATATAAGCAGCTGGTTAATACTGACATAAGGAACAGTGAATCATTATACCAATATTCAGCAACAATTAGGCAACGCATACACAACATGGGGGAATGGCTGGAGGAAGGAGTGCTGTGAGATAATCATACTCACCATGGGGTGGTTTGTATTACAAAGCCAAATCACTGACGCCAATTTGATTATTGTATCAAACGCAAATTCCAGCTTATCTTTATTTCATAAACGACGTTAGACCTTATGGATGATAAATGAAAAAATGATTTCATATAATTTGTTCTGTTTTTCCATTCATAAAATAATAAAAACAACAAACAATGGTTTACAAAAGCCAAACTGTCCCAAATGACCAAGCTTATAGAGAATTGTTCTCAATGCCCACAAGAAATTGTATAACTTATTTGCTTCGGCTAAAGGGTCTAAATTAACATTTGTATCAATAGTCCAAAAAGGTCTAGATTTAGAGGCATTCCTATAGCTTTAGTAGTTCATGCAATTGCATTAGATTTAAGCAGCTTTTACATTGTGAAAGTAGTTTTGGACATATATAAATAAATGCTATTTAGCCAGGGTTGGTGAAAGAGGTAAACATGGTAGGCACCAGCCTAGAGTGCATTACAAGTGAGTCGATAAGGGAGGACAAATGTTTCCTAAATTAGACATTTGGATTCTACTACTATTGAAATGTAGACATATGTTCTCACATTGTATATAATAAGTTCAGCTTTCTCATTAATATTATGCTTTAGCTTCTGTAAAAAGGTAAGTCTTAGCATGCCTCAAAGCCAAGTGCACTCCACCAAGAGTCCTTGGTGTAGTGATGTAGAGATATGAGAGAGAGATTGAAATTAAAAATGCTTTTATTTTACATTTTTATATAGCTCTAATCCTAATGTAACATACAAACATTAAATAGCTTATAGCCAATGGCGGATTATCATATGGGCGGTTCAGGCGGCTGCCCGGGGGCCCGAGGCTCCCAGGGGGCTCGAGGCTCCCAGGGAGCCCATGGCCGCCCGAACTGCACATAATCTTAAAAAACTATGCAGCGCTCTAGTGCTACTAGCTGCCGCTGTGGACCGCGCTGGTCCCGCTTCCAACTGAACCTGCGTCCCCAGGACGCAGATTCAATTGGGTTGAATGCTGGAGCCTCGCCTCCAGCATTCACTCTGCCGTGAGCGGCTCGGCGCAGGCAGGCGCGATGTAGTGACGTCACTTGTCTGCACCGAGTCACTCACTGGACAGTGCAGAGGAGGAGAAACATCCCCCACCCGTCGGGAATGGGTAAGTAATTATGTTATTTTTTTTATTAGGTACATACACATCATACTGTATAGGACAGCTAAGGGGAACATTATACTGTGTTGGACAACTCAGGGGAACATTATACTGTGTAGAGGCAGCTATGGAGGGCATTATACAGTATAGGACAGCTAAGGGGAATATTATACTGTGTAGAGGCAGCTATGGAGGGCATTATTCTGTATAGGACAGCTATGGGGGCATTATACTGTATAGGACAGCTACGGGGGCATTATACTGTGTAGAGGCAGCTCTGGGGGCATTATACTATGTGGCAGCTATGGGGGCATTATACTGTGTAGAGGCAGCTATGGAGGGCATTATACTGTGTAGAGGCAGCTATGGAGGGCATTATACTATGTGGCAGCTATGGGGGCATTATACTGTTTAGCAGCTATGGAGGGCATTATACTGTGTAGAGGCAGCTATGGAGGGCATTATAATGTGTAGAGGCAGCTATGGGGGCATTATACTATGTAGGACAGCTAAGGGGAACATTATACTGTGTAGAGGCAGCTATGGAGGGCATTATACTGTGTACAGGCAGCTATGGAGGGCATTATACTATGTGGCAGCTATGGGGGCATTATACTGTGTAGAGGCAGCTATGGGGGCATTATACTCTCTAGAGGCAGCTATGGGGGCATTATACTGTGTAGAGGCAGCTATGGAGGGCATTATACTGTGTAGAGGCAGCTATGGAGGGCATTATACTATGTGGCAGCTATGGGGGCATTATACTGTGTAGAGGCAGCTAAGGGGAACATTATACTGTGTAGAGGCAGCTGTGGAGGGCATTATACTGTTTAGAGGCAGCTATGGAGGGCATTATAATATGTGGCAGCTATGGGGGCATTATACTGTGTAGAGGCAGCTATGGAGGGCATTATACTGTGTAGGACAGCTAAGGGGAACATTATACTGTGTAGAGGCAGCTATGGAGGGCATTATACTGTGTAGAGGCAGCTATGAAGGCATTATACTGTGTAGGACAGCTAAGGGGAACATTATACTATGTAGAGGCAGCTATGGAGGGCATTATACAGTATAGGACAGCTAAGGGGAATATTATACTGTGTAGAGGCAGCTATGGAGGGCATTATTCTGTATAGGACAGCTATGGGGGCATTATACTTTATAGGACAGCTATGGGGGCATTATACTGTGTGGAGGCAGCGATGGGGGCATTATACTGTGTGGGGCAGCTACGGGGGCATTATACTGTGTAGAGGCAGCTATGGGGGCATTATACTATGTGGCAGCTATGGGGGCATTATACTGTGTAGAGGCAGCTATGGAGGGCATTATACTGTGTAGAGGCATCTATGGAGGGCATTATACTGTATAGAGGCAGCTATGGAGGGCATTATACTATGTGGCAGCTATGGGGGCATTATACTGTGTAGCAGCTATGGAGGGCATTATACTGTGTAGAGGCAGCTATGGAGGGCATTATACTGTGTAGCGGCAGCTATGGGGGCATTATACTATGTAGGACAGCTAAGGGGAACATTATACTGTGTAGAGGCAGCTATAGAGGGCATTATACTGTGTACAGGCAGCTATGGAGGGCATTATACTATGTGGCAGCTTTGGGGGCATTATACTGTGTTAGGGCAGCTATGGGGGCATTATACTGTGTAGAGGCAGCTATGGAGGGCATTATACTGTGTAGAGGCAGCTATGGAGGGCATTATACTGTGTAGAGGCAGCTATGGGGGCATTATACTGTGTAGAGGCAGCTATGGGGGCATTATACTGTGTAGAGGCAGCTATGGAGGGCATTATACTGTATAGGACAGCTAAGAGGAACATTATACTGTGTAGAGGCAGCTATGGAGGGAATAATACTGTGTAGAGGCAGCTATGGAGGGCATTATACTGTGTAGAGGCAGCTATGGAGGGCATTATACTATGTGGCAGCTATGGGGGCATTATACTGTGTAGAGGCAGCTATGGAGGGCATTATACGATGTAGGACAGCTAAGGGGAACATTATACTGTGTAGAGGCAGCTATGGAGGGCATTATACTGTTTAGAGGCAGCTATGGAGGGCATTATAATATGTGGCAGCTATGGGGGCATTATACTGTGTAGAGGCAGCTATGGAGGGCATTATACTGTGTAGGACAGCTAAGGGGAACATTATACTGTGTAGAGGCAGCTATGGAGGGCATTATACTGCGTAGAGGCAGCTATGAAGGCATTATACTGTGTAGGACAGCTAAGGGGAACATTATACTATGTAGAGGCAGCTATGGAGGGCATTATACAGTATAGGACAGCTAAGGGGAATATTATACTGTGTAAAGGCAGCTATGGAGGGCATTATTCTGTATAGGACAGCTATGGGGGCATTATACTGTATAGGACAGCTATGGGGGCATTATACTGTGTGGAGGCAGCGATGGGGGCATTATACTGTGTGGGGCAGCTACGGGGGCATTATACTGTGTAGAGGCAGCTATGGGGGCATTATACTATGTGGCAGCTATGGGGGCATTATACTGTGTAGAGGCAGCTATGGAGGGCATTATACTGTGTAGAGGCAGCTATGGAGGGCATTATACTGTGTAGAGGCAGCTATGGAGGGCATTATACTATGTGGCAGCTATGGGGGCATTATACTGTGTAGCAGCTATGGAGGGCATTATACTGTGTAGAGGCAGCTATGGAGGGCATTATACTGTGTAGCGGCAGCTATGGGGGCATTATACTATGTAGGACAGCTAAGGGGAACATTATACTGTGTAGAGGCAGCTATAGAGGGCATTATACTGTGTACAGGCAGCTATGGAGGGAATTATACTATGTGGCAGCTTTGGGGGCATTATACTGTGTTGGGCAGCTATGGGGGCATTATACTATGTAGAGACAGCTATGGAGGGCATTATACTGTGTAGAGGCAGCTATGGAGGGCATTATACTGTGTAGAGGCAGCTATGGGGGCATTATACTGTGTAGAGGCAGCTATGGAGGGCATTATACTGTGTAGAGGCAGCTATGGAGGGCATTATAATATGTGGCAGCTATGGGGGCATTATACTGTGTAGAGGCAGCTATGGAGGGCATTATACTGTGTAGGACAGCTAAGGGGAACATTATACTGTGTAGAGGCAGCTATGGAGGGCATTATACTGTGTAGAGGCAGCTATGGAGGGCATTATACTGTGTAGAGGCAGCTATGGAGGGCATTATACTATGTGACAGCTATGGGGGCATTATACTTTGTAGAGGCAGCTATGGATGGCATTATACTGTGTAGAGGCAGCTATGGAGGGTATTATACTGTGTAGGACAGCTAAGGGGAACATTATACTGTGTAGAGGCAGCTATGGAGGGCATTATACTGTGTAGAGGCAGCTATGGAGGGCATTATAATATGTGGCAGCTATGGGGGCATTATACTGTGTAGAGGCAGCTATGGAGGGCATTATACTGTGTAGGACAGCTAAGGGGAACATTATACTGTGTAGAGGCAGCTATGGAGGGCATTATACTGTATGGGGAAGCTATGGGTGGCAATATACTGTGTGGGCAGCTATGGGGGACATTATACTGAGCAATTACAAGAGCTGCAGGTCCAAGGGGGGGAGGCACTGTGTAGCACTATATACAAGGGGGGTGGCGCTATGTGGCACTATATACAAAGGGGACTGCTGTATAGCACTATATAAAAGCGGGAGCGCTGTGTATCACTATATCTGAGGGGGATTGCTGTGTAGCACTATATACAAGAGGGGGAGGGCTATTTGACGCTATTTACAGAGGGGGAGGGCTGTGTAGCGCTATTTACAGGGTTCAGTGTGTAGCGCTATTTACAGGGGTCAGTGTATAGCTCTATCTACAGGGGTCTGTGTGTAGCGCTATCTACAGGGGCTGTGTGTATGTGGTGCTTTACAGTGTTTGACACAATTATATTCAGGGGCGCAGTCTATGCTGATATAATATTTAGGGACCCAGCGTTTGGTACTATTTTATTCAGGGGCGCAGTGTTTGGTGGTATTATATTTAGGGGCACAGTGTGTGGCACCATGATAATTTTATCGTTGTTTATAGGTGTGGAAATGTTGGAAAAGTGAGGAGCCAAAGACATCTGAATGGCAAATTCTGCAGAAATGGGTCATGGCCGGGAAAAGTCGTCATGAAGTCTGGACCGGATGGAGAAGAAAAGAGGAAAAAACTACGTCGTCACCTGTGAGTCACTAGATTTATAGACAATCTGTCATCTCTCCTGACATGTTTATTATATGAAATCCTTGTATTTCCCAAAAAAGTCTTTGTGCAGTCCAGGACTGATAGACAAATAAGTGTTACTATTCCTCTTGTCAGGAGAATGTGTCCCTTCACGGTGCAATACTGTCAGCAATGGTTGGAGACTGTCAGTATGTGGGGACACAGTCTTTTGACAAGGGGAGTAGTAACATTCATTTGTTAATGTCTGGACAAAAAGGAAGTGTTAACAATAGTTACAGGGCGGCGGTGGAGAAGGGGGGCCTAACTTTGGGTCCCATGGTCTACTTAATCCACCACTGCTTATAGCGTACCTAACCTTTTAGGTGCCTTTCCTTTTAAGAATAAACTGTCATATGTGTGTACTGTAATGAGGAATAACACTATTTTTGACCATTATATGACTTGTATCCTAATTTTTTTTTAGCAATTTTCCTCTCTGCAGGCTCTCACGCTAATCTTTATTTTTACCTGAGCTAGTGGGCGAAGCCTAACAGCTATCAAGTCTGCTATACATTGCACACAGATAAAGAGATAGGAGAGCAGGATTCTCCCTATCTATAACACACACACACACACACACACACACACACACACACATGGTTCCCTAGGGCCTGCACCTACAGATTGCCAGTGCTGCTGGACTTTTGGATTTGCTATATATATATATATATATATATATATAAAAATATATAATAAAGAAAAAAAAATAAAAAATAAAAAAATAAAAAATATATATATATATATATATATATATATAAATATATAAAAAAAAAATATATATATATATATATATATATATAAATATAAATATAAATATATATATACTACCATTCAAAAGTTTGGGGTCACCCAGACAATTTTGCGTTTTCCATGAAAACTCAAACTTATATTTATCAAATTAGTTGCAAAATGACTAGAAAATATAGTCAAGACATTGACAAGATTAGAAATAATGATTTTTATTTGAAATAATAATTTTCTCCTTCAAACTTTGCTTTCGTCAAAGAATGCTCCATTTGCAGCAATTACAGCATTGCAGACCTTTGGAATTCCAGCTGTTAATTTGCTGAGGTACTCGGGAGAACTTTCATCCCATGCTTCCAGAAGGCCCACCCACAAGTTGGATTGGCTTGATGGGCACTTCTTGCATACCATACGGTCAAGCTACTCCCACAACAGCTCTATGGGGTTGAGATCTGGTGACTGCACTGGCCACTCCATTACAGATAGAATACCAGCTGCCTGCTTCTTCCCCAAATAGTTCTTGCATAATTTGGAGGTGTTCTTTGGGTCATTGTCCTGTTGTAGGATGAAATTGGCTCCAATCAAGCGCTGTCCACAGGGTATGGCATGGCGTTGCAAAATGGAGTGATAGCCTTCCTTATTCAAAATCCCTTTTACCTTGTACAAATCTCCCACTTTACCAGCACCAAAGCAACCACAGCCCATCACATTACCTCCACCATGCTTGACAGATGGCGTCAGGCACTCTTCCAGCATCTTTTCAGTTCTTCTGTGTCTCACAAATGTTCTTCTGTGTGATACAAACACCTCAAACTTCGATTCGTCTGTCCATAACACTTTTGTCCAATCTTCCTCTGTCCAATGTGTGTGTGCTTTTGTCCATATTAATCTTTTCCTTTTATTAGCCAGTATCAGATATGGCTTTTTCTTTGCCACTCTGCCCTGAAGGCCAGCATCCCGGAGTCGCCTCTTCACTGTAGACGTTGACACTGCCGTTTTGCGGGTACTATTTAATTAATCTGCCAGTTGAGGACCTGTGAGGCGTCTATTTCTCAAACTAGAGACTCTAATGTACTTGTCTTGTTGCTCAGTTGTGCAGCGGGGCCTCCCACTTCTCTTTCTAATCTGGTTAGAGCCTGTGTGTGCTGTCCTCTGAAGGGAGTAGTACACACCGTTGTAGGAAATATTCAGTTTCTTGGCAATTTCTCGCATTGAATAGCCTTCATTTCTAAGAACAAGAATAGACAGTCGAGTTTCACATGAAAGCTCTCTTTTTCTAGCCATTTTGAGAGTTTAATCGAACCCACAAATGTAATGCTCCAGATTCTCAACTAGCTCAAAGGAAGGTCAGTTTTATAGCTCCTCTAAACAGCAAAACTGTTTACAGCGGTGCTAACATAATTGCACAAGGGTTTTCAAGTGTTTTCTAATCATCCATTGGGCTTCTAACACAGTTAGCAAACACAATGTACCATTAGAACACTGGAGTGATGGTCGCTGGAAATGGGCCTCTATACACCTATGTAGATATTGCATTAAAAAGCAGACGTTTGCAGCTAGAATAGTCATTTAGCACATTAACAATGTATAGAGTGTATTTCTGATTAATTTAATGTTATCTTCATTGAAAAAAACTGTGCTTTTCTTTCAAAAATAAGGAAATTTCTAAGTGACCCTAAACTTTTGAACGGTAGTGTGTGTATATATATATATATATATATATATATATATATATATATATATATATATATATATATATATATATATATATAAATACCAAAAATAGAGCCCAGAAGCAGCACTCAATAGCAAAAATATGAATTTATTCACCCAACACAGCAAAGTTTCACTTCCTCCATGGAAGCATTTTCAAGCAATTAATAAAAACCACACACTGACACATATAGGAAGAGCAATAGCTCAATTAACAAGTGTTCTAAATCGTAGCAATTATACAATACATTTAAAGATATGATAATGTGTAACAGTGTATCAAAACACCAAATACATATGTGGATGAGTCAATCACTGACATTAAGTATTGAAAACTTAAAATTCTGACAAGTGTAATATGTGTATATAAAATAGTGAAATACATTGATTGCATATTAATTAATAATCACAATACAATACACAAAAGCTAACACTCACCAATCTGGATAAACAAGGAAATCCTGGCCACGAGATGTGTAAACTAAAATTTCCGGCGCCATCGTCGCCGATCTGCGCATGCCCCAACACTAACTGTCCATTGGGTAATGCTAACACGTGTGTACTAGGTTGCTATGACACTGCACATCGATGCAACAGCTGACCCGAATACGTCACTGCTTGGAGACAAAAATCCCGTGCAGTCGTACTAAGGTACAGAACTTCAGATTACGCCATATTTAATGAAGGCAAATATGCCATTATTATAAATATATGGTCAGACTACAACTACAACTAAAGGACTTATAGTAAAGTCGTGAATATCATGCTCCTTTATTACGAACGAAGTATGCAAGAGCTATAAATAGATATAAGTAGTAGGTTTTTCAACATTTAACTCCTTGCGTCCCTAGGGACAAGAGATCACCCGCATACACAATGCAGAAGCCTCAGGTGTCACGAAGAGCTACTCCACCAATGTGTTGATGTATCATCAGCACAAAGGTACGAGATGTCACTTCATTCCGGGATCTTGGGAAAAAAGGAAGCTCAGTACCACACATCCAGTTCTAAAAACTCCCCATCAGTAGGGCTAGCATTCACGACTGCAACAATATATAAAGTCAAATGTACTGACAAATGGATACAGTGAAATTGTGCATAGTCAGCGCACCATAGTCTTACACACGGTTGAAAAAATGTTTTAATTCAAAGTCAATCTCATGGAGAGAAAAAAGAAAATCATATGTGTACAGCATTCCTTGTTCCAGTTGGCAAACGTCTTCCAATATTAATCTCGTACCTTCAATCTACAAAAGAAGAAGTAAAACAGGTAAGTACATTAAAATCAATTACAATATAATTACTCCTATTCCCATACATCAAAACCGATATTTTTCAGAGTATTAAATGGATCATAGAAAGGTATCACCAGGCAAGAGAATCCCCAAGGATAGAAAAGGCCAGATCAAACAAACTGCATGGATAGAGGATGAAAAGCTTCTCAAAAAGTAGCCGGACCAATTTGTCCTAAAAATAAACACAAAATCGTCATTTGAATACATTCAAAGGGTAATCCATATTAAGGCCATTTGGGTGGAGAGAATTCAATCTATTGATCCACTGAACCTCCCGTTGTTTGAGGATCAGTTCCCTATTTCCTCCCCGCTTAAGGGGGGAGAACCCTGTCAATAATGCAAAATATAAGCTGTTGTGCATTGTGTCCCATCTCCACAAAATGTCTAAGTACGGGGAGTTCAACTTTCTTCGTCCGTATGCTCGATTTGTGATTGTTTAGCCTTAACCTACATTCAGTTGTGGTTTCGCCCACGTATATCAAATTACAAGGGCACTGTAGGATATATATGACAAAGTCACTTCTACATGTGTAGTGTGAAGTAATTTTAAAAGCTCTACCAGTGGTGGGATGTATGAATAAACTGCCCTTCAGAATAATCGCACAACTGTCACATAACAGACAGGGGAAACATCCATTACGTGTCAGATCCTGTAGTCCACCTTTGACCCGACTATTCTTTGCACTAACATCCGTCCTAACAAGTTTGTCCCTCAGATTCCGAGATCTTCTATACGAAAATAAAGGGGGCGATTGAAATTCTACCACTCCGTCATAAAAATTACTCAAAATGTCTTTTAATGATTCCAGCCACATTTGAACGGCATACACTGAATGTAGAGACCATAGGGAGTCTAGCAGCGGTCTGTTGGTTCTTCCTGCTGCCCTGTCTCAATTGTGTCTTATCAGCTCGCTGCACTCTCATAATATGTTTCCTCAAAAGTCTTTACGGATACCCTCTGTCAAGAAACTTCCCTACCATCATATCAAGTTTATGTTCTAAACATATCGGATCATCAACAATCCGTTTTACCCTCAAAAGCTGGCTATACGGTAGAGATTTGATCATTCCCCTAGGGTGATGACTATCGAAACTAAGCAAGTTGTTACAATCTGTCTCTTTCACATACAAATCCGTCATAAGTTTGTTGTTCTGTATATAGACCATAGTGTCAAGAAATTGGACACAGGTATCAGACACCACCATAGTAAATTTAATATCGGAATCAATCAAATTCAAATAGTCAAAAAATTTATTCAAACTAGGCAGATCACCTGTCCAAATGAGGAAGACGTCATCTATGTATCGCCACCACCCAAGTACCGAAGTGAAGTGGTGGGATACATAGACCGACGTCTCCTATATATCAACCATAACGATATTGGCATATGTAGGGGCCACGTTGGGCCCTATAGCTCTGCCATGGAGTTGCATAAAATACTCATCATTAAAAAGGAAGTAGTTACAGGTTAACACTATATCAAGAAGACCCATCAGGAATTCCCTGCACTCACAGGAGAATTCAGTACCACTCAATGCTTTATCCACACTAGTCATGCCCCTCGCATGAGTGATAGAGGTATAAAGGCTGGTCACATCACTCCTTGATATCTGAAGCTAGCACCAGCCGTTTTTGGTTTTTCACACTGTGCTGCTCCTACTATTTGCTTGATTCTATATATATATATATATATATATATATATATATATATATAAAAGCTGCAGCATCATGGGGGAGATCACACAGAAGTAATGAGCAGTGTAGCTGAGAATCCAGCTCTGGAGCGATATTTAACTCTTACAAAGAGTCCTTCCTCCCCTCTCCATAGGTTTTTATAGCCACCTACAACCTCATCCTGCTTCCTCCTCGCTTTTCCATAGACTTCTCTATAGACGTCTATGGGCAGAAGCATCTGTGTCTCTCACTCTGATCCCGCCTCCTGCTCCCCTCCCCTCTCCATATACTTCCGTGGGCAGCATCTGTGTTTTTGCTCCTGCTCTCACCTCTTGCTCTCCCCTCTCCTCTCCATAGACTTCTATGGCCAGGGTGTCTGAGTCTCCTCTCTACACCTTCTCCCCTTTCCTGCTCCCTCCTCCCCCGTCTCCATAGACATGTATGGGAAGCAGCATTGGTGCCTCTCTCTCGGCCCCCTTCCTCCGCTTCCCCCTCATCACTCCATAGGCTTCTATGGTCAGTATCTGTTTCTCTGCTCTTGCTCCCTCCTCTTGCTTTCCCCTCTCCTCTCCAAAGATTTCTATGGGCAGCGTGTCTGTATCTCCTCTTTACTCCAGCTCCCTCCTCCCCTTTCCATAGACTTCTACGGGTAGCAGCATCGGTGTCTCTCAGTCTGCTCCCTTACTTCTGTTCCCCCTCATCTCGCCATAAACTTCTATGGACAGTGTCTGTGTCTCTGCTCCTGCTCCCTTCTCCTGCTCCACTCCATAAACTTTTATGGGTCTGTGCCTCTCCCTGCTCCGTCGTCCTGCTCCCACCTTCCCTCCCCATAGAATTCTATGGGCAGCATGTCTGTGTCTTTCTTTTTTCCTGCTCCCTCCTCCAGTTTCCCCCTCCCTCTCCATAGACTCTATGGGCAGCATATCTGTGTCTTTCTCTGCTCCTACTCCCTCATCCTGCTCCCAGCTCCCCTCTCTAGACACTTGTATCGGCAGTATGTCTGTGTCTTTGCTTCTGCTACCTCCTCCTGCTCCCCCCTCATCTTTCGATAGACTTCTATGGGCAAGCTGTGAAGAGATCCACTCCCACTTTCTGCAGTCCATCTCCTTTTATATGTAACTAGATATTGATTGTGCTTGACAACTGGGCATGGACAGTAGATTACAGGAAGGGAGACACCTAGTGGTAGTAGCGGTTAGGAAGCGCCTGTTCCTTTAACCCCTTAATACTGAAGGTGTTTTAAACCTTAGTGACCAGAGCAATTTTCGCAGTTTTGCTATTCACAGATGGAAGAACGCAGTATAACTCTGTATTTGTTTTATGTATCGATGTGAATTTTGCACTGTTTTCTTGGGACATGTAGTGCTTCCTTTTTGTGGTATATATGTATAGGTTACATTTTTGTTACTTTTTTTATAACCGTGGAAAGACAGAAAAAAAAGAAAAATTTTGGTTTTTCATCATTTAAAGTTTGAAAATAAAAGTAATTGTATCATACAAATGTAGTGATTTTTCATTTATCCTGATCATAAGGATACCTGACTGAGGTGTAGTTTATTTTTTTTGACCAGAAATATAGTATAAAACACAAGTGCCCCTTTTTTCAATTGCGCACTAAAATGTCTTAATTTAGTTTTTTACACCATGGTATTAATGTATGGGTAATGGACTTGAAGTCCAATAAATAATGGTAAAAAAACATTGTGTTCTACAAACACTCTAAAGTCTATTTCTAGCGGTTCAATTTCTGTTTTAACCCTTCACACTTTTTACAGAATTTGTCCAAACTTGGGCCAAAAAAATGTAAATTGCATTTTTTTTTTTTTAGAAAAGTGTCACTTTTCTTAAGCCATTTTGAAACACCATATGACATATTGGTAAAAGTGACACCTTTCATTAATCTGCTATTTCTCCCGTGTATGGCGATACCAAATATGTGTATCTAATCTATTATATGGACCCGTTATAGGACATATCATAGAAGGAGTCCATTTTGGCTTTTGGAGGCCTGTCACACCAGAATTAGTTTTAGTGCACCATGCTGCATTTGCCATAGTACTGGAGAAGCAGATTGTCAGAATTTACCAAAAATGACCATGATACAAAAAAATACACACCCCAAATTCTATTTCTAGTGGTTCAATTTCTATTTTAACCCTTCACACTTTTTATATTATTTGCCCAAACTTGGACCAAAAAATGTTTGTTTTTTTTTACAAAAGTGTCACTTTTCTTAAAGGCATGGTGTTGCCCGAAAAACATGTTTGTTTGTTTTTTATTAAACATTTAGTGTGTGGGTGATTAAAAATTGTTCAAATTTTTTTTATTTTTTTCACGAGTCAGGAAATATTATAAATTATTTCTAATTTATAATACTACCCATTTTTGGTCACTAGATGGAGCTATTTCCCAAAATTGCAGCATTGCAACATTGGGTTAAAAGCTCTCGCTCTAGTGAGCTCTCAGCATCCCCCCCTCCTTTATCCTGGCTAGTGCCGGGATAAACGAGGGGTTTGAACGGTGTAACCTCCTACACTGTGTGTCGCCATTTTTTGAGCTAACACACAGCGTAGTAGGTTTACATACAGTAGTAAACACACACAAACACGAACATACATTGAAATCTCTTACCTGCTCCTGCCGCCGCGGCTCCCTCCGGCCCGTCCGCTCCGTTTGCTGCCGCTGGTCCAAGTGCACAAATCCGGAAGCCGCGACCGGAAGTAGTAATATTACTGTCCGGCCGCGACTTCCGGTCCACAGGAAAATGGCGCCGGACGGCGCCAATTTCGAATTGGACTGTGTGGGAGCGGCGCATGCGCAGTTCCCACACAGACGCCGTACACGGAAGTCAATGGGACGGGAGCCGTTCGCAGTCCCTATGGGACTGTGGCTGCCGTATTCCATGTCTGTATGTGTCGTTAATCGACACAGACAGAAATGGAACAAAAAATGGCAGCCCCCATAGGGAAGAAAAAGTGTAAAAATAAGAAAAAGTAAAACACAAACACACAAATGAATATAAACGTTTTTAATAAAGCACTAACATCTTTAACATATAAAAAAATAATTTGTGATGACACTGTTCCTTTAAGCCGTTTCGAAACACCATATGACATACTGGTAAAAGTGACACCTTTCCACATTCTGCTATTTCTCCCGTGTATGGCGATACCAAATATGTGTGTCTAATCTATTATATGGACCCGTTATAGGGCATATCATAGAAGGAGTCCATTTAGACTTTTTTTTATGCCAGAGCTGATTTTAGGGAACCACGCTATATTTGCCGTGGTACTGCAGGTCATTTTGACAAGTATAAATGTCCTGCTAATATTCATCTAGGGGTATAGTGAG
Source organism: Rhinoderma darwinii (assembly GCF_050947455.1). NCBI lineage: Eukaryota > Metazoa > Chordata > Amphibia > Anura > Rhinodermatidae > Rhinoderma > Rhinoderma darwinii. The sequence continues at coordinate 378,080,860 of NC_134687.1, forward strand.
TATTTTTAATAGGTGGAAAGAAATAAAAAATAGGTTTTTTCAGAAAATACAGTATTGCTGCATTTTTACAGTGAAACATTATCCAATAAGCAACCCTCCCTTTTGGTTCTCCCTACAAAAACGGTGTGAAAGTAAATGAGTTAATAATGTGGTTAATATCACGGTCTTTGCCTTCATAGATTCTAAAGGCAGATGTGTAGCCTGTACCGCTCTCACAGCTTGTAGATTTTAACACCATATTTTGCTCTCTTTGAGGGGATGTACTGGCGGAATGAGAGCCTGCCTTTGTAACTCATCAGCAATTCATCCACCGCTAGGTTTTTTTCGGGGTTGTACACCGGCATAAATGACTCGTCCAAAGTTTTTATCAGGGGCCTTATTTTATACAAGCGGTCACGGCCTGGATCACTACAGGGGGGGGGGGCCTGGTGATTGTCGTTAAAATGAAGGAAGCGCATTAGCACTTCATATCTGCTTCTGGTCATAACGGCTGGAAAAACAGGTGTGGCATGTGTAGGGCTTGTTGCCCAATATGACCGGATTGAGGGCTTTTTCACTAACCCCATGTTGAGGATGAGCCCAACATTTTTTTTACGTTTGCCAGTATTTGTGGGGTGCCACTGCTTTGTATAGGAGGACGTTGGCTTTTCAGCAAAGAATTGGCGAGCATACAGATTGGTTTGGTTGACAACCAGCTCTAATAGTTCATCTGTAATGAATATTTAAAAAAAGGGCTGTAAAATTTTCCACATTAATATTTATCCCTGGTGTGGCAATAAATTCTTCGATATTAGGGGAAAATGACTCTGTGGGTATCCACTCAATATATTCTAGGGGAATAGAATCGCCCGTGTGGTACTTCTGCGACTTGCCCTGTGCTTGTGGACTCGGACGCGGTTTCTGTATCGCTTTCATCAGAGTCAGAAATTAACATGGCGTATGCCTCTTCCACCGTGAACCTTCTATGGGCCATTGTAATTACACACACGTACAACAAAGACTGTAACCAGACGCACACGCAGACAAATGTATTATTTTTTCTTTACTTTTTTTTTTCACAGACAAAAATACACGGACGTCACAAAAGCACGCTTCACAAAAAACTGATGTCGAACAAACACGTAGACTAAAAAACGTGTTTTTTTTCCATATATTTTTTTTTTACTTTTTTTTTTTTTGCACAAAAAAAATACACAGACGTCACACACGTACACTACACAAAAACCCTAGGCTAAACCTAGACTAACCCTAGACTAACTCTAGAATAGAACCTAGAATAACCCTAGACTAACCCAAAGGGCACATTCACACGTGGCAGAATTGCTGTGGAATTCCGCTGCGGACAGTCCGCAGTGGAATTCTCCAGCGAACGTTTTTTACATTTGATTCTATACATTTTTAGGCAAGTTAGTGCAGGTGTTGTGGAAAACTCCGCTGCGGACCATAGGCTGCGGTACAGAATTTTCTGTCCGCAGCATGCACTGTCTGTTGCGGAGAAGAAGCAGAATTTCACTGCAGATTTCAGCCTTTGCAATGCAAATACTGAAATATGTGGCAAGTCCGCTGTGTTTTCTGCAACGTCTGAACTATCTGTCAAATATGCAAAGGTTGGTGCAGATTCATTGCGTAATTGCCCCGAATCTGCACCAACATTTGCAGCGGAAAAACTCTGCCACGTGTGAACGTGCACTAAGGATAACTGTAGCCTAGGTATACAATTGAAGTTTATATACATTTTATATATTAGATTTTTTGTAATTTTGTGTCTTTGGTGTCACAGTAAAATTCTCTCTCTGTCTCTTACAGAGTAACAAGTGTGAGGAGAGAGAGAGAGACAGGTAGGAGAAATACTTTGTTTTTCATTTTGTGATCACTGTGAATTGTTTTAAGGGGGGATTCACACGAGCGTGATTTGGCAGCGTGTAGACCGCGTGGTTTTCGCGCGGCACGCAATGCCCTATAGAAGTCTATGGGGCAGTACACACAGTCCGTGTATTTTGCGCAGCGTTTGTTCGCTGCGCAAAATACGCGACAGGTTCAATAACTCTGCGTATTTCACGCATCACGCACCCATTGAAGTCAATGGGTGCGTGAAAACCAGGCAGATCGCACGGAAGCTCTTCCGTGCGAACTGCGTGTTTGCGCAACAGCTGTCAAAAGGATGAATGGAAACAGAAAAGCACCACGTGCTTTTCTGTTTCCAAGCATCCAAACGGAGTGTCTTTGCGAGGAGCGAACCCCGACAACCGAGGCAAACTTCACCGGGTTCGGCCAAACTCGTTTTGGCCGAACCCGGCAAAAAAAATTCCGGTCCGCGACGTCGGGAGAGATTCACTGTGCATGGTGCTGAAAGAGTTAAACTGTTTCAGCACCATGGACAGTGACTTGCGATCCCAAAATACATGAACCTGTAAAAAAAAACGAAGTTCTAACTTACCGATTACTCCTGTCTCCTTCCTGCAGTCCGACCTCCCGGGATGACACTTCAGTTCAAGTGACAGCTCCAGCCAATCACAGGCCAAGCACAGGCTGCAGCGGTCACTTGGACTGCCGCGTCATCCAGGGAGGTGGGGCCCGATGTCAAGAGAGGCGCGTCACCAAGGACGCGTCACCAAGGACGCGTCACCAAGGCAACGGCCGGGAAGTTCTCGGTAAGTAGGAACTTTTTTTTTACTGGTTTTTCGCTGTTGTGTTCGGCATTCACTGTCGAGGGTGCTGAAAGAGTTAGCTCTTTCAGCACCTTGGACAGTGACGGGCGTCGACAAGCCTCATCTCTATGATGGCGGCTGCGCGAAAATCACACAGCCGCGCATCAGACACGCATGACACACGCAGCTGTCAAATGGTTTTTGCGCTCGCAAAACGCTGCGTTGTTTGCGCGCGCAAAAACGCAACGCTCGTGTGAATCTGCCCTAACAGTGATCACATGAACGGAGACCACTGTTATTGGTCTCCGATCATCACTCTGAAGCCAAGGCTGTTGCTAACAGCCTTGGCTTTAGAGGCAGATTACCCGATGACCGGGAAAACCGCTCCGATGCGGCCCCCTCCCTCCCAAACCACTCAGATGTGGCGCTTGCTATTGAGTGCCGCATCTGAGGGGTTAAATACGATCCAAGACCACTGCTAGTGGTCTCCGATCGTTGCCCTAAAGCCCGAGGCTGTTACCAATTTAATGTTAATTAAAGTTAATAATTTTTACTTTATTTTCTGACTTCACATAGTAGTTGGAAAGCTGGGTTTTATTATGAATCGATATTGGCTTTCTTGGGTGTCTGTTCAGCATACTGCAGCCGCTGACTGTTACACCCGTGCTGTCATACACCAAACGTATTCACTCTAATACTCTAGCTACACTTCGTACTTGTCATATATTGCTAGACCACATTGGCCAATTTTTACCCTGTAGGTTTTGTGTCGTTTGGCCGTTTGCATTCATGTTAATTAAAGTTAATAATTTTTACTTTATTTTCTGACTTCAAATAGCAGTTGGAAATCTTGGTTTTATTATGCCCCAGGCATATTAGAATTTTGTAAAGTGAACTTACCTGATCATTTCTCTGGTGATCGTAACTCTTTTGCTAATTTTCAAGAGACTTGTAAATTGTACTATCAACTGAGACCTATCTCCTCTGGAACTGAGCAACAGCGAGTGGGTATCGTCATTACACTTTTGCATGGAGATTCTCAGACCTGGGCATTTTCATTGGGACCTGTTGCCCTTGAACAGTTTTCTGTGTAGACCTTCTTTGCAGCCCCGAGATTAATTTATGGAGAACCAGATGTCACTGCAGTGGCTGAGGCCAAGCTCTTATCTCTCCAGCAAGGACTGCGTCCTGTCGAGGATTATTGTTCAGAGTTTAGACGATGGTCAATTTATTCACAGTGGAATGATGCTGCACTTCGTTGTCAATTCCACCGAGGCCTTTCAGAAACCTTGAAAGATCTCTCAAAAAAATAATTCTCCACCCCTAACTCTAGAGGATCCCATGACCCTTGTTGTGCATCTGGACCGACGACTACGTGAGCACAGAAATAAAAGATCTGTGATGGCCGTTCCCCTTCCATGGGCTGAGAACCCTTCATCTGATGCACAAGAGCCCATGCACTTGGGCTCCACTATGTCTTCTCAAGAACGGAGACTTTTTCAGAAACGCATGAGGCTGTGTTTCTATTGCGGGGACGCTGGTCATACACTCAAGAACTGTTCCAAGTGTCCAGAATGTCCAGCTGTGGAAAAAATTCAGAGCCCACATGGTCCCCAAGAATGCCACCTGGGCAGGCAGGTTTTTCCACATTTTCTAAAAAAGTCATTTTGCCTATTAATGTATGGTTTAATAATATTTGTGTTTCTGGTCAAGCTTTTGTAGATTGTGGTTCTGCGGCTAATTTCTTAGATTTTCAGGTTGCAGAAGCGGTTTTTGGGTTTTGCTAATTATTATCGAAAATGTATTTATAATTTTTCCTTTATTGCCAAACCTTTGACGGATCTTACGAAAGTGGGTTCTGATCTTGTAAATTGGAAACCTAGTGTGGTCTCTGCCTTTGAAATCTTAAGGCCCCATGCCCACTTCAGTTTTTTTCCTTCAGGGTGCTAGCCATTTTTCTGACGGCTAGCACATGGACCCATTCATTTCAATGGGGCCATGCACACTTCAGTTTTTTGGACGGTCCTGTTGCTCCGTTCCGATCCAAAGTAGAGCATGTCCTACTTTGGTCCGAGATTCCGTGACCGTGAGGCCGATGCAAGTCAATGGGGCCGTCAAAAAAACTGAAGACACACGGAAGGCATCCGTGTGCTGTCCGTGTGTGACGGAGCCGTTGCCTAGCAACGGCCGGGCGGGCAGAAAAACATTACAGAAATATTACACTAATCTGCAGCCACTTGTCTCTATCAATCACTGCTGATTAAAAATGAAAAAAAAAAAATCAATCAGTTCATACGTACCCGGTCGTTGTCTTGGTGACGAGTCCCTCTTCTTCCTCCAGTCCAGCCTTCCTTTCTGATGCGGCAGCCTGTGATTGGCTGCAGGGGCCGCTGCAGCTTGTGATTGGCTGCAGAGGCAGTCACGTGGGACGTCATCCCTGGAGGCCGGCCTTCTGATGTCATCCTGACGTGCGTGACCGCCACTACAGCCTGTGATTGGCTGCAGCGGTGACATGGATGAAACGTCATCGCTGGAGGCCGGACGGGAGGAAAGTAAGTATGAACTTTATTTTTTTTTATTTTTATTACATTAAAATTGTATTTTCTCAGCGCCGAGCATGGTACTGTCCAGGGTGCTGAAAGAGTTACCGCCGATCAGTGCAGCCCATTAACTCTTTCAGCACCCTGGACAGTACCATGCTCAGCGCTCGGAAACGGAAACATGGAGTGCACACTGTCGCTAAAACGGGCACACGGATCCGTCAAAGACGGCCGTGAAAACGGTGTCGGAAGTGTGCACGAGGCCTAAAACAGTGTTTTATGGAAGCACCTGTACTTGTTCAACCTGATCTTTCTAGTCCCTGAGGGTATGTTCACACGGCCAAATTTCAGACGTATACGAGGCGTATTATGCCTCGTTTTACGTCTGAAAATAGGGCTACAATACGTCGGCAAACATCTGCCCATTCATTTGAATGGGTTTGCCGACGTACTGTGCAGACGACCTGTTATTTACGCGTCGTCGTTTGACAGCTGTCAAACGACGACACGTAAAAATACAGCCTCGTCAAAAGAAGTGCAGGACACTTCTTTGGACGTTTTTGGAGCTGTTTTCTCATAGACTCCAATGAAAACAGCTCCAAAAACGGACATAAAAAATGCTGCGAAAACGGCGTGAAAACGCCACGAAAAATGCGAGTTGGTAAAAAAACGTCTGAAAAGCAGGGTCTGTTTTCCCTTGAAAACAGCTCTGGATTTTCAGACGTTTTTGTTGACTACGTGTGAACATACCCTTAAGGGTATGTTCACACGTAGTGACCAAAAACGTCTGAAAATCCAGAGCTGTTTTCAAGGGAAAACAGACCCTGCTTTTCAGACGTTTTTTGACCAACTCGCATTTTTTGCTGCGTTTTTCGCACCGTTTTCGCGGCGTTTTTTACGTCCGTTTTTGGAGCTGTTTTCATTGGAGTCTATGAGAAAACAGCTCCAAAAACGTCCAAAGAAGTGTCCTGCACTTCTTTTGACGAGGCTGTATTTTTACGTGTCGTCGTTTGACAGCTGTCAAACGACGACGCGTAAATAACAGGTCGTCTGCACAGTACGTCGGCAAACCCATTCAAATGAATGGGCAGATGTTTGCCGACGTATTGTAGCCCTATTTTCAGACGCAAAACGAGGCATAATACGCCTCGTTTACGTCTGAAAATAGGTCGTGTGAAGCCAGCCTTATTGTTGAGGTTGATGCCTCAGAAATAGGTGTGGGGGCTGTGTTGTCTCAAGGATCTCCTAGAGAGAGAAAGTACTATGCACACAAGAAGGGATTTTTTTTTCCAAATAAATAATTTATTTATAGCCAGTGACAGTGTCTGGTGTGCATAGTACTTTCTCTCTATTGGATCGGGTTGGGCCCCTACTTATGCACCCACGCCTAAACCTAGTGCTATCCGAACCTTGCTACAAGGATCTCCTATATTGACTATATTGAATCCCTGTGCTTTTTGTTCTCACAGATTTTCTATCACTGAAAAAAATTATGATATAGGTAATCGAGAGCTTCTTGCTATTAAATGGGCATTTGAAGAGTGGCACCACTTTCTAAAGGGAGCTAGACAACAAATTACTGTACTGACTAAAAACCTGACCTAAAAACATGACCTTTTTTAGAATCAGCCTAAAGACACAATCCCAGACAGGCTAGATGGGCCTTGCTTTGTTTTTTTTTTACCAGGTTTGACTTTATTGTAAACTAAAGAAAGGAAATTGGTTTTAAACCATATCTAATAGAAATTCCCAAAATATGCAGTAAAAATATTGCACGGTGCCGTTTCGCAAAGGAATAATATGCAAAACAAAAAATAAAAAAGATTCCGGAAACAAGACAGGCACTCTTTGGGATAATAAGAAATATGTAAAAATATTTTATGGTCTAAAAATAGACTACCATTTACTCCTGATCTTAATGATAAGAATCAATCTAAAGGAAGAGTCAGTAGCGTACTTCCGCCCCATTTTTGTTAAACTCAGACTGCATATAGATGAGAACAGGCATAAAACTGATATTTCAGCCCTTATTCTGATTATCATTTAGCTTGATGAAGTGTTTGTGCCAGCTTCTGATTAAAATCTAAAAAAATATATAGAACCGCAAGTGTGAACTGAGTCCAGCGGTTTCTGACACAAAACAAACACATTTTGCTAAACTATATAGGTAATTTATCTTGCATGAAGGGGAATATGCTAATGGCCATAATGATATAGTCATTTATGTGCTTGTTTCCTGGCCAGGAGATTTTTTTAAATAAATGTATACATCCTGTTTGGAAAAAGTAATTCTATCCAAACTTCTCTTTTCTCTATATATGTATACTCTAAAATTTATTTAGAATTCAAGAAAATATTTTTACATATTTCTTATTGACTTTATTGTAACCTACAGACCCGGGTCTAAAAAAGTCAGGGCCGACGCATTATCTTGAAGTTACTTTTCCTCACAGGTCCCTGACATTCATCCTGAACCTATTTTACCTAACGGGATAGTGGTTTCTGCAATATCACCTGATCTTGCAACTGAAATTAAAGAATGTCAGCAACTCGCTCCGCAAACCATTCCTGCTGGAAAGTTGTTTGTACCTCCTCAGTTCAGATTCCGTTTGCTCAATGAATTACATGATTCTGTTTTGTGTGGCCATCCAGGGATAACGGGTGCTAAAAAAAATTGTCTCGCGGCTCTATTGGTGGCCGTCTTTGTCTCGTGAGGCGAGTTCCTATGTTTCTGATTGTGATGTCTGCGCTCGCACTAAGACTCCTCAGACTCGTCCTATGGGTGAACTGCTGCCATTGTCTGTTCCACAGAAACCTTGGTCTCATCTGTCCATGGATTTTATCACCGGTTTGCCTCCCTCTGAAGGGAAAACTGTAACTTGGGTTGTGGTGGACCGTTTCAGTAAAATGTGTTATTTCGTCCCGTTGCCTCAACTCCCTGATTCCAAAACTTTGTCTAAGTTATTTATTGATGAAGTGGTTCCTCTGCATGGTACTCCGGAAAATATTGTCTCTGATAGAGGTGTACAATTTGTGGCTAGCTTCTGGAGAGCTTTCTGTAAGAAACTTGGTGTACAGTTATAGTCCCCTTCTGCATTCCACCCTGAGACTAATGATCAAACCGCGCGCTTTAATCAAACCTTAAAACAATATCATAGGTGTTATATTACTGATAACCAGGCTGAATGGGTCCCGTATCTTCCATTAGCGTAATTTGCCATAAATAATCGCCACCATGTTTCTCTTGATACCTCACCGTTTTTCTATAATTATGGTTTTTATCCACTATTTGGTTCATTTTCACCTCTTCTAGCAATAAACCTGAGGTAGAAGTTGAATCAAATAAACTGTGCACAGTTTGGGCTCAGCTTCAATTGAACAAGAAGAATTCCCAAATTATTCAAGAGAAAAACGCTACCAAAAAATGTACGTTGAGTCCTTTGTTTAGTGTGGGTCAAAAGGTGTGGCTTTCTACTAAAAATCTTTGACTGAAAGTGCAGTCTCGTAAGTTTGCCCCTAGGTTAATTGATCTATATGAAATTGTTGAGGTCATTAACATTTTAAAATTCATGATTTTTTTCACAAATCTTCCTTTAAAAAAAAAAATTCAGCCATCTAATCCACTCAGGAAACCTCCTCCTCCAGTTCAGGTAGAAGGAGATATGGAGTTTGAGGTTCAGAGGATTGTGGATTCTAGAAGGGTAAGGGGTACTCGCCACTACTTGGTGCACTGGAAGGGGTATGGGGCAGAAGAACGAACGTGGGTTCCTGCCCATTCAGTGTATGTAGTCGGTTGGTTAAGATTTTTAATTTAACTGGTTCCCGACCGCTGGCTGTGTATTTATGGCCAGCTGTCAGGGTCCTTAAAACCCGCGCCATAGACTATTGACGGCACAGGTTTTAGCTTGCTGCCCGAGCGATCAGGCAGCTGAATGTCGGGTCTCCAGCAGTCAATGACTGCCGGGGACCACGAGAAGAGAATAGAAGCAGCTTTCGCTGCTTCTGTCTTCTCCGATCTCTTTTACACATCGCTTAATGAATGCTGTGTATAGGAATAGAGACAGCAGCCGTGCCGCTGTCTCTATTAGTCCCGGTGTTCATGTGACTGGTCACATGATCACCGGGATGCCTTTAGTGGCAGACTGCTGCTGGGTCTAACTAGACCCAGCACAGCCCTATTAGTGACAATAGTCACTATGAGAGGACTTATTTTTCCTGTAACTGGGGCTGCTGTGAAGCCCCAGTTACATTGGAAAAAGATGGTGTAAAAGAAAGAAAAAAAATATATAAAAGTTCCCCAAAGGTCTTTTTTGACCTTTGTGGGACAGAACATAGCAATAAAAAATAAAAGTAAAGTAAAGTGCAAAAAAAATTAATAAATACACATAAAATACCCACCTAAAAAAAAACTTTCAATTATTGTCGTAACGCTATCCCTGACCCAATTACCCTAATATAGACATGTAATATATTCAAATTTATGGTAGACAATGACGATCACAAATAAAAGGTCTATTTTAGGGTAAAATTATTTTATTACCCAAAAAAATAACGTAAAAGAGCTTATTTTTTTACTATTATTTTCAAACTTTAAGCCTAAAAATTCTAAAATAGCAAAAAGGATGTTTATAAAAAAAGAAACCTGCATTGTCTATGGAAAAAACATCACAAAAATCACGTCGCTAGCCCAACAAATAAAAAAGTTATACCCATTTAACGAACGCGTGCTAAAAAGGGCTAAACGGTGTCTGGTCCTGAAGGCTCAAAATAGCCCGGTCCTGAACTGGTTAAAGTTTCCTTTGAAACCTAGGCCGAGATTTAAGGGTCCGGGGGTCCCGCGTAGAAAGGGGGGTACTGTTAGGAAGTGCCTGTTCCTTTAATTAAATGATTGGAGAAAAGAGAAAAATTGAGGATCTTGTTAGGCGCTGCTACGTGGCTGATAGAAAGTACGGGAATAATTAGATATATATCTATTTATTGTAAACAATAATGGCTACGCATTTCAACGCTGTACCAGCGTCCTCCTCACACCTGTCACGGTGCGGGGTGTGGACCCACTGGGCCGTACCGCGTAGCGGGATGGCAGCTGGCCAAACAGGTAAGTACAGAGTTCAAATAGTTCAGTGAGGGTACCTGAGGCAATCGTAGACAGTAGCGAGGCAGGCACGTTCAGGACCAGGCGGCGGGAAGACGTCAGGTGAGGCGTAGCAAATCAAGAGTAGACACAGCACGGCAATAGCACAGCACGGCACTAGGACTGGGTAGCACGGAAACAAGATACGGGATACAGGAACAAGGTACACTGGGAAAATGTAAGACACTGGGAGACCATAAGCATGACAAACTTTGGGTAACAAACAACGCTCTGGCAAAGAGCAAGAGGGCAGAGCCCTTTTTATAGCCCAGGGCATCCTGGGCTATATTGCAGACTTCCTGCAAAAATGCGCGCACTGGCCCTTTAAGGCCGTGCACGCGCGGGCGCCCGCCGGAGACACTCGAAGTCTGGAAGTGAGTGCCGGCGCCTCACAGGAGGACGACGCTTCAAGCAGGTAAGACGTCCATGGCCACGGCCGTCGGGGATTAAGGCAGAACGACGGACCGTGGCCATAGACGTTACAGTATCCCCCCTCTTACGCCCCCTCTTCTTGGGACCAGAGCGGGAGAGAAACTTCCTCACGAGGACAAGAGCATCGATGTTCTCCTCTGGCTCCCATGACCTCTCTTCTGGGCCGAACCCCTTCCAAACCACCAAATAAAATGTCCTTCCTCCCACCTTCTTGGTAGCCAGAATCTCCTTTACTTCGAAAGTCCCTGATGAGTCGCCAGGAACCACTGTAGAACTAGGAGCCCTGGAGTAGCGGTTCAGGACCACGGGTTTCAGCAGGGAGACGTGGAAGGAGTTAGGAATCCTGAGGGTAGGGGGGAGCTGCAGCTTGTAGGATACTGGGTTGATCTGTAGCCAGATTTTGAAGGGTCCGAGGAACCTAGGAGCAAATTTGCACGACGGCACCTTCAGCCGGATATTCCTAGAAGACAACCAGACCTTAGTTCCTGGAAGGAACTGTGGAGGTGTCCGTCTTCCTGTATCTGCCTTTCTCTTCATGCGGTCCACCGTCAACAGGATAGAGGAACGGATCTGTTGCCAAATCTGTAGAAAGTCCCTGAAGGTCGAGTCAGTAGCAGGAACATGGGACATAGTAGAAACAGGAAGAGGTATATGAGGATGCTGACCGTAGACTATGAAGAATGGATTGGAAGTGGTCGACTCACTGATGTGGTTGTTATAAGAGAACTCTGCCCACGGGAGTAACTGCACCCAATCATCATGGCGCCTGGAAACAAAGTTATCTGGTTAACTCTCTCGACTTGCCCATTGGACTTGGGATGATAGGCCGAAGAGAAGTCCTATTTTACGGTCCGAGACAATATCCAGGGGTAAGCCGTGCAGACGGAAGATGTGCTGTATGAAGAGGTCAGCCAATCGCGTAGCAGACGGCAGACCGGTCAAGGGAATGAAGTGAGCCATCTTGGAAAATCGATCCACCACCACCCAGATCACACTGCAACTCGCAGAAGAAGGAAGATCCGTGACAAAGTCCATAGCGACATGTTGCCAGGGGAGCAACGGGCACAGGCAGTGGTTGGAGCAGACCAGCAGGTCTGGAGTGAGCAACTTTATTTGCTGCACATACCGTGCATGAGGAGACAAAGTCCATAACGTCTTTGGGTAGCGTGGGCCACCAGAACTGATGGGTGATTAGATCTTGGGTCTTACGAGCACCCGCGTGACCTGCCAACTTAGAACTGTGACCCCAGCGAAGAATTCTTCCTCGGTCAGCCAGACATACAAAAGTCCTACCTGGAGGAATGTCTCTAACTTGCAGGGGATTCACAGAGTAGATGCAGGATGGGTCAATAATATTCTGTAGAGATTCCATGGCGTCCTCGGTTTCAAAAGATCTAGACAAGGCGTCGGCCCTCACATTCCTGTCGGCAGGTCGGTAGTGGAGTTCAAACCGGAACCGAGCAAAGAACAACGACCACCTGGCTTGACGAGGATTCAACCGCTGGGCCGTCTGTAGGTAGGTGAAATTCTTGTGATCCATCCGGAAGTGAGTGCCGGCGCCTCACAGGAGGACGACGCTGCAAGCAGGTAAGACGTCCATGGCCACGGCCATCGGAGATTAAGGCAGAACGACGGACCGTGGCCATAGACGTTACAGCCACGCTACAGCCACGTAGTAGCACCTAACAAGATCCTCCATTTTTCTCTTTTCTCCAATCATTTTGTTAAACGGTGACCGTATGGTCAACCGGTTTGAATCCTGGCAGCAGCACTTGGGGGATTACCTTTATGACTATCTTTTCAATACTATTCCCAAGCATCATCTGGGTGAGCATGGTATGTCATTACTGTATCTGTAACCTGCATAACCCGATTGACCTGCACTATGTGGTGCTGTGCTCCTTTTGTTCTTATCTCCTGTTCCTTTAATTATCGCCATAACTATTGTTCTGGCTTCTGGGTGGATATGGTTTTTCCTTAAGTCTTTCTCTTTTCTTTTTCTTTCTGCCTATTAGATTTGGTTTAGTATTTCTACCTGTCCTTCCTACTCAGTCCTTGCTTGTGATTTTCCTTACCTTCTGGTGTCTTGATCAAGCTTCTGACTAAACCCCATACCTCTGACTTTTGGACTTCTTGGAATACTGACCTCGACTTGTCTCTCGTTAACCGCTTGTTTGCTGATTTGGATTATCTGTTCTTGGCTGGCTCTGACCTATACTTTCCCTAGTATCCACTTGCTTATTGATTTGGACTTTCTGTTTACCCCCTGGCTGTCTGATTTCCCTGTTTAGGTTTACCTGCATTGCACCTCTTATCCAACATTGAACTCTGCTAAAACAACCTGGGTTCTATGCCGCAAAAACCATCCCGCCTTGCGGTGGGCTCTGGCGAATACCATAGAGTTACATAGTTACATAGTTAGTACGGCTGAAAAAAGACACATGTCCATCAAGTTCAACCAAGGGACGGGAAAAGGGAAGGAAAAATTTCTATACATAGGAGCTAATACTTTTTTGTTGTAGAAAATTATCTAACCCTTTTTTAAAGCCATCTACTGTCCCTGCTGTGACCAGCTCCTGCGGTAGGCTATTCCATAGATTCACAGTTCTCACAGTAAAGAAGGCTTGTCGCCTCTGCAGGTTGAACCTTTTTTTCTCCAGATGGAGGGAGTGCCCCCTTGTTTTTTGAGGGGGTTTTACATGGAACAGGATTTCACCATATTTTTTGTATGTGCCATTAATATATTTATATAAATTAATCATGTCCAGAGTAGCATTAGACTTTGTTGATCAAAGTTGTGGCAAATTTGAGGTTGCGGATTTATATACACACTCTCTCCCAGCAGTCTGCAGCAGCCTTTGGGAAATCTCTCTCCTAGAAATTCCATAACAGTAGCTTTATACAGAATTTTCATAGATAAAAAACTACATTTTAACAGTAAGTAAATTACAAAGTTGATATATAACAGATTTACTATTAGATAACCATAGGTAATGAAGTAGGCCTTATACTTTAGATAAAATGTGTGTGGCGTGTCCTGACTAAGCAGACAGACAGATCAGGCCTGTTGGATTTCAACACGTCTAATCCTTTGTTCCTGTTGGAGAAAAGCGGATGTCAGAGAGGTCTCTCATTGGTTTATTCTCCTTTCCCCGTTAAAATTTAAAAAGCATTCTCAGCCGAGCATGCATATATGTGGCAGAGTTGGGAGGAATAGCTTGTTCAGTCGACAGCTATCTAAAGTGTTTATCTAGCTTTAGTAGCCATAATGTTTATCTTCGCAGCTCTACTATGTTCTATTTCTAAATCTACTTTACCGGTCTGTGTATGTTTTCAAGGCTGTGATCACTATTATTAACATCACAGAAAGGATTTACAGTTTTTATCTCATACCCAGCCCACCTGACCATAAACAGACACTTATCTTCACATTTCTTAAAATCCAAATATCTATGTTTATTTTCTTTAATATAGTAATGGCTTTAATGTGCACTATAGCTTGGTCTTGAGGGACTTAGTCTGACAGCTGTTGTAAAGGCTCTGTTAATGTACAGGCCACACCTTTGGTATAGTTGACTGATTGCATTTCAATCAGTCATACATTGATCCCATGTATTACTGCATGGCCTGTTGTAAATGTGTCTGGAGGGCTAGCACACCTATGCCAACCAGGTCCCATCACAGACACATGCTGTGACCACAATAGTTACTCTAAATTTTATAGTTATTCTAAATATTCCTAATAATGAATTGATTTCCATTTCCTAATAACGCGGGCATGTTAGATATTATAGCATGCGGGCTAGTCCTATTCGTTGTGAAAGAGTTAGCCTTTGTTTAAACCTAATTTGCAGTTGTCTTTATAGCATTTTAGCCTCTCATCACAGTAAACCAATACAGTGGTAAATTAACAGGAATGGGTGCCCTAGTTGAGACTGTAATGAACATTCCCATTGGTAGGAAAAGCACAAAGCATGACAAGAGATGCCCTTAATCTCTTCACAAATACATTATATCCCAGGTTAAGTGCAATGAAACTCCGGGAGTGGCAAAGTTAAATCAGTTCAATTGTCTGATCGTACATACGAATGAAGTGCTGTCGCTGGCAGGGGTCCAAATAACTTGGGGTTTTAGAAAGAAGCTACTTTGTGATAATTCATTGCCCTCTGCAGTTGCTTTATAAAAGAGAACTGCAATGGTCAAAATAAATGTGACTCCAGACACTTCTTTAAGAATGATCTAGCGGATAGCCAGCTGCTGGGCCAGATGTCAAGGTGCATTAAGCCCCCTCGGTTTTGATTCAACCTTATTCCGGAAATGTACAATGAATTTGGCTGTAAGCAGTGCAATAAAAAAAAAGATGGTGATTAATGAAGCAGCGCAACTTAATAAAGCAACTTGACTCTCGCTTCCTCCTCTTAGGCATCCTAAATGTCCACTAAACAGTTATTTTACCTACCAGCTGGGACATGTAAAATGTTAATCATCAGTCTGTGGGCCATTATAGAAAGTTGCTTTCACTTTCTCAAGTTGATAACCAAGGGGGGAAAGATAATAGGTTTGGTTAACAGAGCTGTTCAGATAATGGAGATATACAGAGTCAAGCTTTGATAGAGTCAGCATGGTAGCATAGCTCTTTAATCCATTCTTGTTCATGGCTACTGTTTAAATCTTTGCTGGAGATGGAGACTCCTGTTTTCAAAGAAATTATATGCTCCCTTTTTTTTATTTCTACCAACTTTTTCTTTTTAGTGGAAGCCAGCATCTGTAAAAATAGATTAATAAACATGACAAACAAGATCATATGAATTAAGCATCTTTATTTTGTATGGACATAAAACAAAAAATCATTCAATTGGCTTCACAATATGCGATCATTTTGTTTTACTCTGAAATGTTATTTGCACAACTCCAGGCTGTGTTTCAATTTCAAGATATAGATATATAGCCCCTACAGCAAAGCCTCTCTTGTTTAGTTAATCAATGTATTCCAATTACATCTGAGCTCTGCATAACTATGACTCATTGCACTAACTGATCCTTAGCACCTTGATTATGTAACAGGAAAAACAACACATTATACAAACAAGTCACATCCAGCCTTCATACAGTTCCTTATTTAGTGTTACACATATGAAAACTGATAAGCAGCATACAGTGGTGCTTCAAAGTTTGTGAACCCTTTTCTATATTTCTTCTCAAATTTGACCTAAAACGACATCAGATTTTCATACAAGTCCTAAAAGTAGATAAAGAGAACCAAATTAAACAAATCAGTCAAAAATATTAGACATGGTCATTTATTTATTTATTGAAGAAAAGCATCCAATGTCACATGTCTGTGTCATGCCCATGGCCGCGGGCCGTCAGGTTCACTATCCTGCTGACGGCCGCAGCCATGGATCTGTGAGCGCTGGTCCCCATCTCCTCCTCAGGAGACGCCAGCACTCACTTCCACTTCTCCTGGCCGGTTCTCGTAGGGTGCGTGCGCACGCTCGTGCCCACTCTTAAAGGGTCAGCGCAGGCACCTGAGTTAAAGTACCAAATTAGCCCATGAGCACCCTGGCCTATAAGAGGGGCCCAGCCCCTTCCTGCCTTGCCTGAGCTTTGTTGTCGTTACCCTAGTCTGTCTATGAAAATGGTCTCCTAAGTGTTTTCCAGTTCCCAGTGTTTCCCGTTCCTGCTACCTGTATCCCGTGCTATCCTTGTCAAGTGCTGCGCTGAGTACCATGCCTGTCCTGCTTCACCACGCCTGGTGTCTGCCTGCTGCCTAAGTCCCAGTTGAGCCGGTCTTGCTACTGTCTGAGCTACCACAGGTACACTTACACGAACTATAGACTGTGACCCGTGTCCTCTTGGCTAGCTGCCACACCGTCAAGGCGGTACGTCCCAGTGGGTCCACGTACCCAACGCGACAATCTGTGAGTGGCAACAGTATGTGAACTTTTGCTTTCAGTATCTGGCGTGACCCCCTTGTGCATCTAAACATTTCCGGTAGTTGTTGATTAGTCCTGCACATCGGCTTGGAGGAATTTTAGTCCGTTCCTCCGTATAAAACAGCTTCAACTCTATTGTGTTGGTGGGTTTCCTCTCATGAACTGCTCGCTTCAAATTCTTCCACAGCATTTCTATTGGATTAAGGTCAGGACTTTGACTTGGTCATTCCAAAACTTAAACTTTATTCTTCTTTAACCATTCTCTGGTAGAACGGTAGAACGACCTGTGTGTCTTGCTGCATGACCCACGTTCTCTTAAGACTTAAGATTCAGCTCATGGACAGATGTCCTGACATTTTCCTTTATAATTTGCTGGTATAATTCAGAATTCATTGTTCATCAATGATGGCAATCCGTCCTGGCCCAGATGCAGCAAAACAGGCCTAAACCATGATACTACCTCCACTGTGTTTTACAAGTGGTATGAGGTTTTTATGCTGGAATGCAGTGTTTTCCTTTCTCAAAACATAACGCTTCTCATTGAAACCAAAAAGATTTATTTTGGTCTCATCCGTCCACAAAACATCGTTGCAATAGCCTTCTAACTTGTCCAGGTGATCTTTAGCAAACTTTAGATGGGCAGCAATGTTCTCTATGGAGAGCAGCGGCTTTCTCCTTGCAATCTTGCCATGCACACCATTGTTGGTCAGTGTCCTCCTGATGGTGGAGTCATGAACATTAACATTAGCTTATGTGAGAAAAGCCTTTAGACGCTTAGAAGTTACCTTGAGTTCCTCTGTGACGACGCAGACTATTATACGACTTGCTCTTGTAGTGATCTTTGTTGGTCTACCACTCCTGGGAAGGGTAATAATGGTCTTGAATTTCATCCATTTGCACACAATATGTCTGAGTGTAGGTTGGTGGAGTCCAAACTCTTTAGAGATGGTTTTGTAACCTTTTCCAGCCTGATGAGCATCAACAATTCTTCTTCTCAGGTCCTCAGAAATCTCCTTTGTTTGTGCCATGATACACTTCCACAAACATGTGTTGTGAAGATCAGACTTTGAGAGATCCCTGTTCTTTAAATAGAACAGGTCACCCACTCACACCTGATTGTCATCCCATTGATTGAAAACACCTGACTCTAATATCACCTTCATATTATCTGCTAATCCTAAAGGTTCACAACATACTTTTGCCACTCACAGATATTTGATATTGTATCATTTTCCTCAATAAATAAATGACAGTACTATGCAAAGTTTCAGGCAGTTGTGGAAAATTGCCGCAAAGTAAGAATGCTTTCAAAAATAGAAGTGTTAATAGTTTTTTTTTTATCAGTTAACAAAATACAAAGTGAATGAATGGAAGGAAACTATAAATCAAATCAATATTTGGTGTGACCACCATTTGCCTTCAAAACAGCATAAATTCTTCTTGATACATTTGCACAAAGTCATAGATTTTGTAGGATTATAGTCAGGTGTATGATTAGCTAATTATACCAAACACGCGATAATGATCATTATTTTCATATGTAGGTTGAATTACAGTCATTAACTGTAACAGAAACTGTGGTGTAGGAGGCTGAAAACTGGATGAGGAACAGCCAAACTCTGCTACAAAGGGGAGGTTGTGGAAGACTGTTTCATGTCACAGGTCCACCATAACAAGACTGAGCACATCAACAAGATTTCAAAGCAGACTGGGGTTTCAAGATGTGCTGTTCAAGATGTTTTGAAGAAGCGCAAAGGAACGGTCAAAGTTGAGGACCGTAGACGCAGTGGTCGGCCAAGGAAACTTAGTGCAGCAGGTCAAAGACACATCATACTCCCTTTTAACCCCTTAAGGACGTGGACTAGTTGGCACGTTCAGGACGCAGCCCCATTCTTCAAATCTGACATGTGTCCATTTATGTGGTAATAACTTTGGAATGCTTTTACCTATCCAAGCGATTCTGAGATTGTTTTCTTATGACACATTGGACCTTATGTTACTGGTAACATTTGGTCAATACATTCAGTATAATTGTGAAAAACAAAAGTTTTGTGAAAAAATTTAGCATTTTTCGACATTTTAATGTTACGGCTTGTAAGACAGATAGTTATACCACACAAAATAGTTGCTAACTAACATTTCCCATATGCCTATTTTAGATTGGCATTGTTTTTTGAACATCCTTTTATTTTTCTAGGACGTTACAAGGCTAAAAAATGGCTAGGAAAATTTCAATAGGCTATTTTTTTCAGGGACGAGTTCAGTTGTGAAGTGGTTTTGAGGGGCCCATACAACGCAAACCCTCACAAATGGCCCCATTTTAAAAATGGAACCCCCCAAAGTATTCAAAACAGCCTTTAGAAACTTTATTAAACCTTTAGGCATTTCACAAGAATTAAAGCAAAGTGGAGGTGAAATTTACAAATTTCATTTTTTTTGCAGAAATTAATTTTTAATCCTTTTTTTGATGTAACACAGAAGAAGGTTTTACCCGAGAAATGCAACTCAATATTTATTGGCCAGATTCTGCAGTTTTTAGAACTATCCCACATGTGGCCCTAGTGTTCTACTGGACTGAAGCACAGGCCTCAGAAGCAAAAGAGCACCTAGAGGATTTTGTGGCCGTCTTTTTATTAGAATATATTTTAGGCACCATGTCCGGTTTGAAAACGTCTTGTGGGGCCAAAACAGTGGAAACACCCCCGCAAACTACACTTCTCAAGGAATTTATCAAGGGGTATGGTGGGTATTTTGACACCACAGTTTTTTTTCTGAATATAGTGGATTGAAGCCGTAAAAATGAAAATCAAAATTTTTTGCAATAGATAATTTTTACAAGGCATAAAGGAGATAAAAAAAACAACATTCGAAAATCTATTTCTCCCAATTACAGCAATACCCCATATGTGGTCATAAACTTCTGTTTGGACCCACGGCAGGGCTCAGAAGGGAAGGGGCACTATTTGGCTTTTTGAGCTCAAGTTTTGCTGCAATGGTTTTCGGGTGTCATGTCGCATTTGCAAAGCCCCAGTAGGACCAAAACTGCACAAAACCCCCAAAAGTGACCCCATTTGGGAAACTACACCCCTCAAGGAATTTATCAAGGGGTATAGTGAGAATTTTGACCCAACAGGTTTTATGCTGACTTTAGTGGAATTAGGCTGTGAAAATTAAAATTGAATTTTTTTCTAATAAAATGTAGTTTTAGCTCTGATTTTTCAATTTTCACAAAGGAGAAAAAGCACCCCAACATTTCTAAAGCAACCTCTTCTGAGCACAGCAATACCCCATATGTGGTAATAAACTGCTGTTTGGACCCACGGTAGGGCTTAGAAGGGAAAGAACGCTATTTGGCTTTTGGAGCTCAAATTTTGCTAGAATGGTTAGCTGCGCCATGTCACATTTGCAAAGCTCGTGCGGGACCAAATCAGTGGAAGCCCCCCAAAAGTGACCCTATTTGGAAAACTACACCCCTGAAGGAATTTATCTAGGGGTATAGGGAGCATTTTGACCCCACAGGTTTTTTGCTGAATTTAGTAGAATTAGGCCATGAAATTGAAAAGCTAAATTGTTTCCGATAAAACGTGGACATTTTCAACTTTTACAAGGAATAAAGGAGAAAAAGCACACCAACATTTGAAAAGCAATTTCTCCCAATTACGGCAATACCCCATAACTGGTCATAAACTACTGTTTGGACACATGGCAGGCCGATTCTAGCTTTTCTGCTGCCTGAGGCGAAAATTGAAATGGCGCCCCTCAGAATTTGATTGACATCCCCCTGGACAGGGGCGTAGCTAGAGGCTCATGGGCCCCGATGCAAAAATTCTTACTGGGCCCCCCCCCCCCCCGCAAACTTCTCATGGCTGACGGTCCGCTTTCAGCTGCATCGCTGGGTCTCCTAAGTGACCCAACAATGCAGCACTAGCAGCCGGGGCGTCACTAAGGCTGGGTTCACACACACTATTTACGGACGTAATTCGGGCGTTTTAGCATTGAATTACGTCCGAAAATGCGGCTCAAAAGCGTCGGCAAACATCTGCCCATTCATTTGAATGGGTCTTACGATGTTCTGTGCCGACGGTCATTTTTTTTTACGCGCTGCTGTCAAAAGGCGGCGCGTAAAAAAGTGCCTGTCACTTCTTCAGACGTAAATGGAGCCGTTTTCCATGGACTCCATGGAAAACCAGCTTCAATTACTTCCGTAATGGACGCAGCGAAAGACGCCTGCACATGCCATTACGGCTGAAATTACGGTGCTGTTTTCTCCTGAAAACAGCACAGTAATTTCAGCTGTAACGGACTCTGCCGTGTGAACATACCCTCAGGGCTTAAAATGTCCGGGAAATAGCCCCAATACATATGTGTCCGCCCCAAAAAAAAGTGTGTATATGAGACAGCATAGCATATCTATAGCACTACGACCCTATAAACTATGGATAGGATTAGATACAGTGGCCCAGCAGACAGTATCACACATGATAGGATTAGATACAGTGGCTCAGAAGGCAGTATCACACATGATAGGATTAGATACACAGCTCAACAGACAGTATCACACATGATAGGATTAGATACAGTGGCCCATCAGACAGTATCACACATGATAGGATTAGATACAGTGGCTCAGCAGACAGTACCACACATGATAGGATTAGATACAGTGGCTCAGCAGACAGTACCACACATGATAGGATTAGATACAGTGGCTCAGCAGACAGTATCACACATGATAGGATTAGATACAGTGGCTCAGCAGACAGTACCACACATGATAGGATTAGATACAGTGGCTCAGCAGACAGTATCACACATGATAGGATTAGATACAGTGGCTCAGCAGACAGTATCACACATGATCGGATTAGATATAGGGCCCAGCAGACAGTATCATACATGATTGGATTAGATACACAGCTCAGCAGACTGTATCACACATGATAGGATTAGATACAGGGCCCAGCTCGCTGACATTGCATCTCCAGCGCTGGACCCAGGATAGGTAAGAATAATAATTTTGCTTCTTTATGTGTTACTGATTATTTTTGTGTGTTTGTGTTTTTTTTTACAGGTTCGGTTGTTGGACTTCGGATACGAGGACTTCAATGACAGCGTTTTTTTTATTCTCAATAAAATGGTTAATGAGGGTTGTGTTTTTTTATTTCAATAAAATATTTTTTCTATGTGCTTGTATCTTTTTAAACTTTATTATCACCGCCTTAGTAATGGCCGCTGGCTGATTGACAACATCCATTACTAAGGCGGGGCTTAATGTTAGCCGTGCAGAGGCTACACTAACCCCCATTATTACCCCGGTACCCACCGCCACCAGGGGTACTGGGAAGAGCCGGGTACAAACCAGTACCCGACTATCTGTAGTGACGGGCAGGCACCGGGGTGGCCGCAGGCTGGTAGTATTAGGCTGGGGAAGGCCAAAAACAGTGGCCCTTCCCACCCTTGTAATGCTGCCTGCTGCTGCTGTGTTGTATCTGGCTGGTTATGAAAATTGGGGGGGACCCGACATCGTTCTTTCCAATTATTATTATTTTTTTAAATGACGTGGGGTCCCCCCCCATTTTCATAACCAGCCAGATACAATAAAGCAGCAGCAGGCAGCATTACCAGGATGGGAAGGGCCACTGTTTTTGGCCTTTCCCCTCCTGATAATACCAGCCTGCGGCCGCCCCAGTGGCCGACCATCACTACAGATTGTCAGGTACTGGATCGTACCCGGCTCTTCCCAGCACCCCTGGTGGCGGTGGGTACCGGGGTAATAGAGGGGGTTAGTGTTAGCCTCTGCATCCGCTAACACTAAGCCCCGCCTTAGCAATGGATGCTGTCAATCAGCCGGCGGCCATTACTAAGGCGGTAGTAATATAGTTTAAAAAAAAAACACAAAGACATTGAAAAAATATTTTATTGAAATAAAAAAAAACCCACACAACCCTCATTAACCATTTTATTGACAATAAAAAAAAAGCTGTCATCGAAGTAGTCCTGGAATCCGCCGTAGTCCAACGACCGAACCTGCAAGAAAACACACAAAAAATGATTAGTAACACGTGTGTTAGGGTATGTGCACACACACTAATTACGTCCGTAATTGACGGACATATTTCGGCCGCAAGTACCGGACCGAACACAGTGCAGGGAGCCGGGCTCCTAGCGTCGTACTTATGTACGACGCTAGGAGTCCCTGCCTCGCTGCCGGACAACTGTCCCGTACTGAAAACATGATTACAGTATGGGACAGTTGTCCTGCAGCGAGGCAGGGACTCCTAGCATCGTACATAACTATAATGCTAGGAGCCCGGCTCCCTGCACTGTGTTCGGTCCGGTACTTGCGGCCGAAATACGTCCGTCAATTACGGACGTAATTAGTGTCTGTGCACATACCCTAAGGCTTAGATACAGGGCCCATGTGTGATACTGTCTGTGGGACCCTGTATCTAAGCCTACCACAAGGTAGGCTTAGATACAGGGTCCAGCAGACAGTAATCTTATACAGTATAAGATTACTGTGTGCTGGGGCCCTGTATCTAAACCTACAGTGTGGTAGGCTTAGATACAGGGCCCAGCAGACAGGATCACACAATCTGTGATCCTGTCTCCTGGGCCCCCTAAGCCTGCTACATCGTAGGCTTAGGGGGTTGTGCAGTCCCTAAACATTGATGGCCTATCCACAGGATAGGCCATCAATAGCTGATGTGTCGCCCGGGACCCGCAAATCAGCTGTTTTGAAGGGGCCGCAGCACTCGTACGAGAGCTGCTTCCCCTTCATTTCACTACTCGCCCACACTGTGAATCGCCGACACCGATTCACAGTGTGACCGGAATGAAGGGGAGCAGCTCTCGTACGAGTGCTGCGGCCCCTTCAAAACAGCTGATTGGCGGGTCCCGGGAGTCGGACCCCGCCAGTCAGGGCTAACCTTACCTTCCTCTTCGGCCGCGGCGGGAGTTCTGTAGTCTCGATGCTGTGCGCGGCGGCATAGCGCTGTGACGTCATGCGCTGCGCACAGCGCTTGACGTCAGGACCTCCGCTGCGATCCGGAACCAGGAAGGTAAGTAAAGTATGTTACTATAGTAACAGGGGCCCGCGGCCCGAGTTACTATAGTAACTTTTTATTGATGTGGTGCGGGGGGCCGTGGGCCCCCCTGGCTTCGGGGCCCGGTCGCAATTGCGACCGCTGCGACCCCTATAGCTACGCCAGTGCCCCTGGATGTTCTACATCACTAGCAGCCTCCTCCAACTCTTGTGGATGCGCCGTTGACTTGTACTGGCTACACGATGAATGCCCAAGTAGTACAATGGCGCATCCGAGAAAGTTGGAGGAGACTGGTAGTGAAGTATAATAGCCACGGGGATGTCAATCAAGCATGGAAAGGTGAGTTTGGAGGCAGGACTCTGACTTTTCAGGATAGCGGCACCCTTGAATGAGTAATAAGCATGTAGCGTGCGTCATTTTAAAAGTTGATTTTATAGATTTTGCAGCATCTAAGAAAAGAACCAAGATCAGTACATAAATACAGCATCAGAACCAAGGTCAGTAAATACATACAACATCAACACAAATACAGCTCAATTTAGTGCAACCCCTGCCGTATAGGTTTGCACGGCGTAAAACTACAACTCCCAGCATGGTCTGAACAATGGTAAGAATATTCTGGGAGTTGCTGTTTCACAAAAAAACAATCATACCAACTATCATCTCGCTGCAGATCATACAGTGCCTACATTACTGATTAGAGGCAGAATAAACATTTACATTAAGTGACTCACCGGTGGCATCTCAGTTTCTAGTTGTTCTTTTTCTCTTTTCTTCTCCATCCGGTCCAGACCTCTATGACGATTTCTCCTGGCCACGACCCATTTCTACAGTTTTCCGCTTAGATGACTTCAGCTTCTCACTTTTCAAACATTTCTGCACCTATAAACGAAGAGAAAATTCTCATGTTGACACACACTACACCCTAAATATAAATATAAATATAATAGTGCCATACACTGCACATCTAATTATAATAGCACCATACACTGTCTCACACACACAGTGCTCCCTGTAGATAGTGCCCCATAGAGCCCCCTGTAGATAGTGCTCCCCATAGATAGTGCCCTACATAGATCCCCCTGTAGATAGTGCCCTACATAGATCCCCCTGTATATAGTGCCCCACATATAGCTCTCCCTGTAGATAGTGCCCTACATATAGCCCCTCTGTAGATAGTTCCCCACATATAGCCCTGCCAATCAGCGTAATTTTTAAGGATGCGGATTGAACCTGCACGGCCATTCAGCGCTTATGCATATAATTGTACCTGCGTTCTATAGACGCAGGTACAATTAGTGCAGGAGGGGGTGGCGCGATGCTCAACTCGCCTCATGGATGGTGCAGCCCTGTGGCAGGGCTCAAAAGGGAGGAAGCACCATTTGGAGCTCAAATTTAGCTGGAATGGTTTTTGGGTGCCATGTTACATTAGCAAAGTGCCTGCGGGGCCAAAACAGTAGGAACCCCCCAAAAGTGACCCCATTTGGGAAACTACACCCCTTAAGGAATCTATCTAGGGGTATAGTGAGCATTTTGACCCCACTGGTCCTTTGCAGAATTTATTGAAATTAGGCCGTAAAAATGAATTTTTTCCACTAACAAGTTACATTTTTCATTTTCACAAGGGATAAAGGAGAAAAATCACCCCAAAATTTGTAAAGCAATTTCTTCCGAGTATGGAAATACCCCATATGTGGTAATAAACTGCTGTTTGGACACACGGCAGGGCTCGGAATGGCAGGAGTGCCATTCGGCATGCAGATTTTGCTGGATTGGTTTTTGGGCGCCATGTCGCATTTGCAAAACCCTAAAGTACCAGAGTACAGTAGAAGCCCCCAAGAAGTGACCACATTTTAGAAACTACACCCCTCAAGGCATTTATCATTTGCTTGGACATATGACAGGTCTCAGAAGTGAAGAGCAACATGCGCAATTGATGATTTTTGGTGATTTTCACAGCATTGGCCCTGAGGTCAAATAGTAAAACAAACCCCCAAGTAGTGATCCCTGTTTTGGAAAATACACCCCTTAAGGCATTTTAAGGGGTGTAGTGAGCATTTTGACTCCACATGTGTTTTTTCATTAGTAATTAATGCGCAGCGGATGGTGTAATGTGAAAATTGCAATTTTCTGCTGATTTTAGTGCACATTATGTTGTGTTCAGCTTGTGCCAGCAAAGACACACACCTCGTAAACTGCTATGTTGGTTCACCCGGGTATGGCGATGCCATATATGTGGACGTAAACTGCTGTTTGGGCACACTGTAGGGTACAGAAGGGAGGGAGCGCTATTTGGCTTTTTTGAGCACAGATTTAGCTTGATAGTTCTGTTTCGGGTTTTGCTGGTATTTCAGTTTATAATGGGGGCAGCATATGTAAGCTGTGCGGGGAACATCCAGTGCCACACCTGCCATGAGCCGAGGTGAGCCGACAGCCTTAGTCGGCACCACCTACCTGAAAATGACGGGCAGTATTTTCAGCCAGTGACAGACTGGACCGTGGGGAGGGGGCATGCAGACCTAGCAGACGTGCCGCATGATGGGCACGTGTGTAACACTCCTCCTCCTCTATGCCGCTGTATGGAGCACGAGCCACCAGAGAGGAGCAGGTCTGCAGGAGGAGCGGTCGAGCGAAGAGGAAAAGTCACGAGGTACGTTCCTGTCTTAACTCGGTCGGCCCCGAAGCTGCTCGGCCCGGGACCCGGGAGTATACTGCAAGGGGGGTCTGGGCATTTTACTGTCAGCCAAGGGCTCTATGGGAGTGGAATAATCCACCCCACAGAGCCCTCACATCACTATAATTGAAGGATAGGGGGAGGGGTCTGAGCGTCTGACTTACTGTAGAGGGCTCTATAGGGGGGGGGATTCTGCCCCCCCTTTAGAGCAGTCAGTCAGATGCTCAAACCCCCCCTAACCTTGCAGTTTAGTAACTAGTGAGGGCTCTATGGGGGGATAATTCCCCCCTATAGAGCCCTCTGCTGTCAGTAAAACGCCCAGCATTGGCCGACCCTTTTTAAATTACTGGGGGCAGGAAGCGGAGCGCTTTATAGCTCCCCCCACAGCAGTCACCCACAGCACTCCCGCACAGCAGTCAAAGTCAGTACCCTCCTTGCAGTATAATCCCCCCATAGCACCCTCAGTAGTTATTACACTGCGGGGGGGGGGGGGGGTTCAGTGTGATTGGTGCTACTTTCTAACTACTTTTTATTAAAAATGATTGTTACTTTTTGAGATACAGCTGCTTTGTATCCTGTATACAGAGCAGCTGTGTATAGCGCGGAATCTTGTATCCGTCAGGTCAGCAGGACTGACGGGTTCAGTGTCAGCGGGTCCTGCAGGATTGAGCTGTTACCGATCACATCGCATAACTTAGATGTGATCGATAAAAGGCGACCTAATGGATTCACGTCTCAGCGCTATATACAGCTGCTCTGTAAACAGGATACAAAGCAGCTGTATCTCAAAAAGTAACAATAATTTTCAATAAAAAGTAATTAAAACTTGCACCAATCACATATATATATAATGAGAAAAAGAATAAAGCAGCACAGCAACAGCAGTGGGTGCAGGCCTCCTAGGTTGCGGCTAGGAACCCTTGATCAGAGGCGCAGCTAGGTTCTCCTGCACCCGGGGCAAAGATTCAGATTGGTGCTCCCCCCCCCCCAACTTATTTCCCGACATCTCCTTCCCCCTCGCCATGTTTTCTTTCCCTACCAATCAATGAGATGTAATTTTTTTCACAATTTTTTTAATGTAACTCGGGTATAAAAGCATTTCTACATTTTACAAGCGATATAGTTCTATAAAAATAAATTAAAAGAAAATAAATTAAAGAGGCCACACACAGCCTCCTGTAGATAGCGCCACACAGCCCCTCTCTTGTAGATAGTGCCACACACAGCCCCCTGTAGATAGTGCCACACACAGCCCCCCTTGTAGATAGTGCCACACACAGCCCGCCTCCCCCCTAGTAGATAGCGGCACACCCCCCCCCCTCCCCTTGTAGATAGTGCCACACAGCCCCCCTTGTAGATAGTGCCACACACAGCCGTCTTCCCCCCTTGTAGATAGCAGCACACTTCCCCTCCTTGTAGATAGTGCCACACACAGCCCGCTGCCCCCTTGTAAATAGTGCCACATTCCCCCCCTTTTAAATAGCGCCACAATCCCACCCCTTGTACTTAGCACCACACTGTGAACAGACCGGTGAGCGGTAGCCTACCGCTACCACTCTCCGCTCTGCCTGGTGTGACTTACCGGAGGAGCCGAGGAGGTCATGCGGCGCAGGCAGCGGTGGAGTTTCTTCTGACTAGGGTCGGTGACAGCCAGGGCCGGCCTTAGGTTGGATGGCGCCCTGTGCGGGACTCTCTATTGCCGCCCCCTACACAAACCAAAAATGAACCACATATATGGACACGCTGGAACATATATACTGTACCTACATAAAGACAGATATTTAGACAGACAGGCAAATATACATACACACATTCTGGAATATATGCATACCTACATACAGGTAAATATATAGACGTACAGACACATATACACACCCACACCGACAGATAAATACACAGACAGGAACATATACAAATACATAAAAGGCACATATATACAAGCACAAAGACACATTCACAAACAGACCCATATATGCGCACACAGGCACATATGTACACCGCACAGATAATATAGTAGATGTTACCTGCAGTTCTATGTAACACCACAGATAACACAGTGATAACTCTCTGAGTACAGATAATGTAGTAGATTTTACCTGTAGTCCTATGTAACACCACAGATAACACAGAGATAACTCTCTAAATACAGATAATAGTGTTACCTGCAGTCCTATGTAACACCACAGATAACACAGTGATAACTCTCTGAGTACAGATAATGTAGTAGCTGTTGCCTGCAGTCCTATGTAACACCACAGATAACACATTGTAGCAGAGCCGAGATTGTAATTTAGCACAATGTGTTATCTGTGGTGTTACATAGGACTGCAGGCAACAGCTACTACATTATCTGTAATCAGAGTTATCACTGTGTTATCTGTGGTGTTACATAGGACTGCAGGTAACACTACTATCTGTATTTAGAGAGTTATCTCTTTGTTATCTGTGGTGTTACATAGGACTGCAGGTAACATCTACTACATTATCTGTACTGTGTAGCAGAGCTGAGATTGTAATTTAGCACACAGTACAGATAATGTAGTAGATGTTACCTGCAGTCCTATGTAACACCACAGATAACACAGTGATAACTCTGATTACAGATAATGTAGTAGATGTAAGAGACAAACACGTGCAGAGACACAGACAGACAGAGACACACACACACACATACTGTAACATATACACATACAAACACAGAGACACACATTACACACTACACACACATACACTCACCATGTCTCCTTGCTGACAGCATCACAGGTCAGGACGGGCTGTGTGTGGGCAGAGCTTCCTGCTCTGCTTCTCGGCAGAGCACAGAGCACAGAGTAGAGGCAGAGCTGGAAGGCTGCAGCACGGGAGTGGACCTGCCCCTGACCTGAGTCATCTGACCTCATGTCACTGACGTGAGGTCAGGTGACTGGACTGGTCCACTCCCTGGCCGTCACAGAGCCCAGTCAGAACGCCGTAATGTCCTGGCTCTTCCTAAGCTGCTGCAGGTGTCCGACATATGGGGCGCCTATCAGCAGCGATCAGCTGCTCTTCGGCGCCCCCCCTTCCCTACCACCGGGTTATGCCCGGGGCAAATGCCCCGCCTGCCCCCCCCTAGCTACGCCCCTGCCCTTGTTAACCCCTGCCTGGGGTGAATAAACACACCACTTTTTTTCACCAATTTCCTTGGAGTGCTGCCTCTTCATTTTGTTTGGATTATATATATATATAATATATATATATATATATATATATATATATATATATATAAAGATATAAGTTTTTAATGGTGTACATAGCCTTTAAACTGTCACTAAACTTTTATCATGTCATAGTGACATGTCAGAAGTTTTCATCGGTGGGGGACCGAGCACTGAGACCCCACCGATCGCTAAAACTAAGCAGCAGAAGTGCTTGGGTGAGCGCTGTGCTGCTTCATTTATGATCGACTTTCAGCCGAGTGAGCGGTGTACAGACTCATAGGCTTTCTATTGAGCCTGTACACTGCTCCAAGGAAAGGCAAACAGAATCGAAGCGGCACACTGCTCTCCCGAGCACTTCTGCTGCTTCGTTTTAGTGACCAGTGGGGGGTCTCAGTGCTCGGACCCCACTGATCAAAACTTCTGACATGTCAAAAGTTTTTAAAAAAGTTGTTACACTTTAAAGAGAACCTCTCACCTCCCCATACATATGCAGCTGAGTGCACCAGGTGTAGGACGTTAGTTAGCGTACTTTTATTTTATTTTTGCTATAAAAAAAAAAATCTACATTTTTGTTTTTATAATTGTTTAGTGTTATAGGTAGCGTTAGGGATTGGGCGTTAATTTGCGCTGGGTTTAGGGCTAATTAGGTGCGTTTTAGGGTCTTGTATAAAGAAAAAAAAATAGTTTAGTGTTATAGGTAGTGTTAGGGATTGGGCGTTAATTAGCGTTAGATAGGTGTAGCGTTAGTAAGGTACATAGTTTATAGTTTGTCGCTACACATTACGTAGTGTGTGTTAAAATTATATATATATATATATATATATATATATATATATATATATATATATATATATATATACATAAGATTTTGATCTAAAATAATGGCTCGCCGGATGATTACAGCAGAGGAGGCGTATGCGATGATGTGTTCTGATATAGACACTGCAAGCGAAAGTGAGGAGCAGTTTTTATTGTCTTCAACCTCATCATCTAGTAGCGACAGTGATGAGCCCCAAGCACAGCGGAGCAGGCCTAGTGAAAGTCAGCCGAGTGCTAGTGACCCTGATTGGCAGTCCGCCGCCACATTTATTCCCCAAATTCCTGATTTCATACCTGCCACAGGAATTAACATCAACACCACAGGATATAGAAAGGGAGATTTTTTTCAAATCTTCTTTTCAGAAGATTTAATTAATCGAATACTAATTCAAACAAATTTATATGCCAACGATTTTATTTTAACTCACCCCGATTCATTTCATGCCAGGGAAAACAGCTGGAAGCCAGTTGACAAAGCAGAAATGCTTAAATATTGGGGACTACTATTGAACATGGGCCTTGTAAAAAAGCCGACTATAAGATCGTACTGGTCGACGGATGTCCTGTATGATACACCCCTGTATCGTGCAGTGATGATGCGCAAGCGTTTTGAGGCCATAATGAGATTTATCCATTACAGTGACAATACACAATGCCCCCCAGCAAGTGACCCCAGCCATGATCGGCTATTTAAAATTAGGCCTCTTATAGAGCATTTCAATGTTAAATTTGCAGAGGCATATACCCCATATAAAAATGTTGCTGTGGATGAATCCCTGGTTTTATTTAAAGGGAGGCTAAAATTCCGGCAGTATATACCCACCAGGAGGGCCAAATATGGCATGAAGGTATATAAAATTTGTGAGAGCAGCACTGGTTTTACCCATCGTTTTAGGGTATATGAGGGAAAGGACACTCAGATCGACCACCCAGAATGCTCACCCATGCGTAATATAAGTGGCAGAATTGTTTGGGACCTAATTCACCCCCTGTTGGACAAGGGTCATCACTTGTATATAGATAATTTTTATACGAGTGTGCCCTTATTCCAATGTCTATTGGCCAGAAAAACTGTAGCTTGTGGCACATTAGACGGACCCAAAAAGGCCTTCTAAAGACCCCGGTAAATTTAAAATTAAAACGTGGTGAAAAGAAAACCCTGTGTAAGGAAAACGTAATGGTTGTTAAATACCGGGACAAAAAAGACGTCTTTATGTTCACATCGATCCATGCAGTTGAAAGCAGCCCTGTTCCTGTGCGTGGGAGGAATACCACCATTTCTAAACCCCACTGCATACAGCAATATAATAAGAACATGAGAGGGGTGGACCTTGCCGACCAAATGCTGCAGCCCTATAGCGCAGTGAGGAAGTCAAGGGTCTGCTACAAGAAATTGGCAATACATCTGGTGCAAATGGCACTTTATAATTATTTTATTATTTTTCGGAAGGCAGGCAACAACGGACCTTACCTGAACTACCAGGAAAAAGTCATAAAAAACCTAATTTTCGGGAACCAGGGTGGGGATGGCAGGGCTACAACTTCAAGTGAGGCCAGCAGGGTGATTCCGGGACAGCATTTCCCTTCCCAAGTGCCCCCAACCGCTAAAAAGACACGTCCCCAAAAGAGGTGCCGTGTGTGTTTTAAAAATGGTATTAGGAAAGACACGGGCTACCAATGTGAGTCCTGCCCAGACAAACCAGGGCTGTGTATACGAGTGTTTCCGAATATATCATTCCTCACTAGATGACAAATTTTTTTTGCAGATTTTATTTGCACTCCTGTTTTGTCTCTTTCGACATTTCCATTATTTGATTTTCTGATCCTTTCCACCCCATTTTCCATTATGATATTGGCCACGCTAAAATTAAAATACTCATTATACCCCTAGATGAATATCTTGATTAATATAGGACATGTAGAGAGTTTTACGCAGCGGACACAAGCTGCGTGAAACTCATGGACTGTCTGAATGGCCCCATTGACTAACATAGGTCCGTGCGAGGCACGTGAAAATCACGCGCGCTGCACGGACCTACGTTAGTCAATCGGACCGTTCAGACAGTCCGTGATTTTTACGCAGCGTGTGTCCGCTGCTTAAAACTCACGACATGTCCTATATTTGTGCGTTTTTCGCGCATCATGCACCCATTGAAGCCAATGGGTGCGTGAAAATCACGCACAGTACACGGAAGCACTTCCGTGTGACACGCGTGATTCGCACAACAGCAGTAAAAACTATGAATGTAAACAGAAAAGCACCACGTTCTTACAAACAGTGTCATAATGATGGTGGCTGCGTGAAAAACACGCAGCCACGCATCATATGCTGCTGTCACACGGAGCAAAACGTACACGCTCATGTGAATCTGGCCTAACTCTGCTTTCTGTCAACTGAAAAGTCATCCACCAGAGGGAAAAATTTTTCTTCATGGCGGAGTACAAGAAAGTCTAATTCCCAGGTGAGGCTTTCTTGTACTCCGCCATCAAGAAACAATTTTCCACGTGGCGGATGTTTTTTTCGTTGACAGGTAGCAGAGTTCTTCCGGGGGGCAAACTTGCCAATTGCCCAGTGCCCTCAGAATGGGCCGCTACTTTTGGTCCAGTGCTGTGCGCTTGCCCTGCAGACTAAAATTTGGCAGCCAACCCCTGGCCATTGGCTCCCTGCTCCGCCATTTGCTCTTGTAGGCCACAGCCTGGTTTAGATCTGAGGTCTACAAGAGATCGGGAGCACGCTGATGACGTCAACTGCCCGGCACGATGACGTCACTGCATCATGCCGTCCACGCTGGGCTACTGAATTCAGTTAAATTTCATAAGTCTATTAGGTAATAAAAAGGGGGCATAAAAAAGTTGCATACAAAAGGGGGCATCCTTATAATGCATAAAGCAGGCATTTTTACTGAGTGGGGGTATAAAGAGGCAAAATTACTGTGGGGGCATTATTACTGAGTGTGGCAGAAAAAGTGGCATTACTACTGAGTGGAGACATTATTTCTGTGGGGACATAAAGGGGGTATTAGTACTGAGTGGGAATTCTATTACTGGGTGAGGGCCCTAAAAGTGGCTCTATCACTGAGTAAGGTATAAAGGGGACACTAACACTGTGTAGGGGAACAAAAGTAGCACTTCGGCTGGGTTCACACGAGCACATTACGTCCGTAATGGACGGAACGTATATCGGCCGCAAGTCCCGTACCGAACACACGGCAGGGAGCCGGGCTCCTAGCATTATAGTTATGTACTGAAACGTGAAACATTAGTTACATAGTTATGTACTGAAACATGATTACAGTACGGGACAGTTGTCCTGAAGCGAGGCAGGGACTCCTAGCATCGTACATAACTATGATGCTAGGAGCCCGGCTCCCTGCAGTGTGTTCGGTCCGGGATTAGCGGCCGAAATACGTTCCGTCCATTACGGACGTAATGTGATCGTGTGAGTCCAGCCTTACTGTGTGGGGCCTTTGGGGGAACAAAAGGATGTGTGTACTATTAATGTGTGGGGCACCTAGTATAGTATGTATAGGGAGTTTGTGTAGAGGTAGGGAATAGTTAGGGAGTGAGCTAGAAAAGCAAGGAGCCAAAGATATCTGTGCCATATTCTGCAGAGTTTAGAAAATCGTGTCCGGGAGAAGTTGTCATTGCGGTCTTGGCTGGATGAAGAAGAAAAGGTGAAAGTGAGCGACTTCAGTCTGAGAAGACGTCACCGGTGAGTCACTCGATATAACTATACTGTAATCACTTATTTGGTCTGCAGATATCTTGTGTATAACTGGCATCTACCTCTATAAGGTCACTGTACGGTGGTAATATTGGTGTATATATAGTGTGTTTTATTCACTAACAGTATGGTGTGTTTTTTCTGACACTATGTTGTAGTAATATGTGATCTTGGTTTGGTAGTTTTATTCAGTAACAGTATGGAGGTATCATTCAGTAACAGTATAAAGGTATTATTCAGTAACAGTATGGAGGTATTATTCAGTAACAGTATGAAGGTATTATTAAGTAACATATAAAGGTATTATTCAGTAACTGTCTGGAGGCATTATTCAGTAACAGTATAAAGGTATTATTCAGAAACAGTATGTAGATATTATTCAGTAACATTATGGAGGTATTATTCAGTAACAGTATGGAGGTATTATTCAGTAACAGTATGGAGGTATTATTCAGTAACAGTATGGAGGTATTATTCAGTAACAGTATGGGGTATTATTCAGTAACAGTATGGAGGTATTATTCAGTAAAAGTGTGGAGGTATTATTCAGTAACAGTATGGGGGTATTATTCAGTAACAGTATGGGGGTATTATTCAGTAACAGTATGGAGGTATTATTCAGTAACAGTATGGGGGTATTATTCAGTAACAGTATAAAGGTACTTTTCTGTAACAGTATAAAGGTATTATACAGTAACAGTATGGAGCTATTATTCAGTAACAGTATGGGGGTATTATTCAGTAACAGTATGGAGGTATTATTCAGTAACAGTATGGAGGTATTATTCAGTAACAGTATGGAGGTATTATTCAGTAAAAGTATGGCAGTATTATTTGTAATGTTGGTCTTACAAGCTATGTAAATTACTGTGGTGTGGGCAGTGGGGAAGTGTGAGTGTGGCAGCAGATGATCAGGCTAAGGGCTTGTTTAAACGAACGTGTATTACGTCCGTGCAACGCGCGTGATTTTCACGTGTGTTGTACGAACCTATGTTAGTCGATGGGGCAGTGCAGACAGTCCGTGTGGTACATGGGATTTTATGATAACCTTGCCGTTCCTGGGATCCACATAGGAATGGACCGGAAGTGCTCATGCTCGGCCACCGCTCCATTTATTTCTATGGGGCTGCCGGAGATAGAAATGAATGGAGCAGTGGTCGAGCATGCACACTACGGCTCCATTCCTATGGGGCTCCCAGGAACGGCAAGGTAAGCCCGTTCTCGTGAACGGTGGGGGTTCCAGTGGTTGGACTCCCACCAATCAAATACTTATCACCTATTCTGTGGATAGGTGATAAATAGCGGTAATAGGAAAACCCCTTTAACCCCTTAACGACCGGCGTATAGTGTTTTTACGTCGGTCGTTTGGGGTAGTTCTTCTGAAGCGCCGCCTTTTCATGTCGGCACTTCAGAAGAACTTTTCTGGCATCGTGCTGGGGTCTCCTGAAGTCCGGGTTGCTGGTAACAGCCTCGGGCTTCAGGGTAACGATCGGAGATCACTAGCAGTGGTCTCCAATCATATTTAACCCCTCAGATGCGGCGCTCAATAGCGAGCGCCGCATCTGAGTGGTTTGGGAAGGAGGGGGCCGCATCGGAGTGGTTTTCGCGGGCATCGCAT
The DNA here is from genome assembly GCF_050947455.1 of Rhinoderma darwinii. Lineage (NCBI taxonomy): Eukaryota > Metazoa > Chordata > Amphibia > Anura > Rhinodermatidae > Rhinoderma > Rhinoderma darwinii. The sequence continues at coordinate 378,116,625 of NC_134687.1, forward strand.
ATTCTGCCTCTGAAGCCAAGGCTGTTAGCAACAGCCTAAGGCTTCAGAGTGATGATCGGAGACCAATAACAGTGGTCTCCGTTCATGTGATCACTGTGAGAACCATTCACAGTGATCACAAAATCTAAACAATGTGTTTCTCCTACCTGTCTCTCTGTCTCTCCTCACACTTGTTGCTTTGTATGAGAAGAGACGGAGAGAGAATTTTACTGTGAATCAATGACACAAAATTACTGAAAATCTAATATATAAACTTTATATAAACTTCAACTGTATATCTAGGCTTGGGTTATCCTTAGGGTTAGTCTAGGGTTATTCTAGGTTCTATTTTAGAGTTAGTCTAGGGTTAGCCTAGGTTTAGCCTAGGGTTGTTGTGTAGCGTACAGTACATGTGTGACGTCTGTGTATTTTTTTGTGTAAAAAAAAATAAAAATAAGTTAAAAAAATATATATGTAAAAAAAAAAGTTTTATAGTCTACGTGTTTGTTCGACATCAGTTTTTTGTGAAGTGTGCTTTTGTGATGTCCGTGTATTTTTGCATGTGGAAAAAAAAAACAAGTAAAAAAATAATAATTAATTTGTCTGCGTGTGTGTCTGGTTACAGTCTTTGTTGTACGTGTGTGTAATTACAATGGCCCATAGAAGGTTCATGGTGGAAGAGGCATACGCCATGTTAATTTCGGACTCATTTCTGACTTTCTGATGAAAGCGATACAGAAACCGCGTCCGAGGTAGAAATGTTGTCCACCAGTGATAGCGACGACAGTGATACGCTTTCTGCAAATGCAAGTGTCGCTGCAGAGTCCACAAGCTCAGGGCATGTCGCAGAAGTACCACAAAACACAGCCCACTCTATTCCCCCAGAATATATTGAGTGGGTACCCACAGAGTCATTTTCCCCTAATATCCCAGAATTTATTGCCACACCAGGGATAAATATTAATGTGGAAAATTTTACAGCCCTCGATTTAAAAAAAATATTCATTACAGATGAACTATTGGAGCTGGTTGTTAACCAAACCAATCTGTATGCTCGCCAATTCTTTGCTGAAAAGCCAACGTCCTCCTATGCAAAGCAGTGGCATCCCACAAATACTGGCAAACTTAAAGAAGCGGTACAGGCTACATATCTGCCTTTAGAATTTATGAAGGCAAAGACCGTGATATTAACCCCCCAGGATGTCCCAGTGAGCTAGGATATAGTGGCAAAATAGTCTGGGACTTGATGCTGCTTCTACTGAATAAGGATCATCAGTTGTACACTGATAACTTCTATACCAGCGTCCCCTTGTACAAGCACCTGCATGCCGCAGACACAGGGTTTTGCGGAACAATCCGCAAAAACAGAAGGGGCTTGCCACAGGAGCTGGTGAGAAAATGCCTGAGTAGGGGGGAATCAAGTGGTCTTTGCAGTGGAAACCTTTTTGCAATAAAATGTAATGACCGCAAGGATGTGTTCATGCTAAGCACTGTTCACACAGACATAAAAGTGACAGTGAGGGAACGTGGTGCCACCTCTGATAAAGAGAAGCCGGTCTGCATCACAGACTATAATAAAATCATGGGGGCAGTGGATTTGTCTGACCAGGATTTACAGCCATACCTGGTGCAAAGAAAATCCCGCGCCTGGTATAAAAAGGTGGCCATCCACCTTATTCAGATGGCAGCATTCAACGGCTTTGTGCTCTACAAAAAAAATCAAATGGGGAAAATACTTTTTTTTTAATTTCTGGAGAACAGAATTGAACTCCTTTTATTTCAGTCCCCTGACCCCGGACACAGCCATGAGGCAGAAGATGTCAGACGGCTTGTGGAACGTCACTTTGTATACCCTGTGCCGGCTACTGAAAAAAAAACAATACCCCCAAAAGTGATGCAGAGTGTGCAACAAAAATGGCATACGAAGGGACACGCGATTTCCTGGTCTCTCTAACTATCCATGCTTTGAAATTTATCATACAGTCCCACATTATTAACTCATTTACTTTCACAACATTTTTGGATAAGGGAGGGTTGCTTATTGGATAATGTTTCACTGTAAAAATAGAGATTGTAGGTATGGGGAAAGAAGGAAGAGTAGAGCACGGTGGGTCAAATGTCGCCTTCAATTATTTATATATATATATATATATATATATATAGTATAATAGGAGAAAGATTTTGCTGTGCAATGTCCCCTTTTATTGCCACATTTTTTAATTATTTTTGTTGTTATATATATAAAGTGTGTTAGTACTATAATACTTTTACAACTTTATTATAAGTTTCTTAATTGTATTATTTTTATAATTAAATTTTCAAATTCCGCCGGAAGAAGCTGACTCAGTTCAGTGAAACGTACGTCGGGACTATACCGACCCTGATAGTAGGGAAAGATAACTGAGGGAGAGATTAGTTCAATGATAAATTAAAAACGAATCCTACGGCATCTAGAGGTTCGCTCCTGACATAGTGGGAACGAACGAGAGTAGTGGCGATATCACTACACGCCACTTAGCCGTTGAGTGCTGATGACGTCGCGGCACTCACGGCTGATACTCCGAATAATGCAGGCGTAACACAGCCAGCAATCTTTAAACCCCACCAGTTAGTAGTGTTGACTACCAACGGGCAGCCTGTCTGTCTGAACGCAGCGAAAGCTGTGATCCTAGCACTGCTGCTCAACTAGAGATCGGAGCGGTCAGCTGTTCACTGAGACAGGCTATAACCATTTGCGGTGTGCACACGTAGGGGATATCACAGTCACAATACAAACCCTCGGAGCACTCCCTCTCTTATTTCCATTGAAGGAGAAAAGCCACAAACAGGCCTCCTAACCAATGGAATTTGAAGATTAATTATAAAAATAATACAATTAAGAAACTTATAATAAAGTTGTAAAAGTATTATAGTACTAACACACTTTATATATATAACAACAAAAATAATAAAAAAATGTGGCAATAAAAGTGGACATTGCACATCAAAATCTTTCTCGTATTATACTAGTCGGTATCAATATAAATAATTGAAGGCGACATTTGACCCACCGTGCTCTACTCTTCCTTCTTTCCCCATACCTACAATCTCTATGAATCAATAGGTGGTGTACACCAGAGCATGGAAGGACAATAAATTTAATTAATAATATCAAATTAAATTGGAGGCTCTACTCTAATAATTTCTTCACTGTAAAAATGCAGCAATACTGTATTTTCTGGAAAAATCTATTTTTTATTACTTTCCACCTATTAAAAATACTCACTCTACCTCTAGATGAATATTAGCAGGACATTTATACTTGTCAAAATGACCTGCAGTACCACGGCAAATATAGCGTGGTTCCCTAAAATCAGCTCTGGCGTAAAAAGGTCTCCAAAAGCCAAAATGGACTCCTTCTATGATATGCCCTATAACGGGTCCATATAATAGATTTGACACACATATTTGGTATCGCCGTACACGGGAGAAATAGCAGAATGTGGAAAGGTGTCACTTTTACCAGTATGTCATATGATGTTTCGAAATGGCTTAAGAAAAGTGACACTTTTGTAAAAAAAAAAAAAATTTACATTTTTTTGGCCCTAGTTTGGGCAACAAATTCTGTAAAAAGTGTGAAGGGTTAAAACAGAAATTGAAACGCTAGAAATAGAATTTGGGGTGTGTATTTTTTTGTATCATGGTCATTTTTTGTAAATTCTGCCAGTCTGCCACTCCAGTACTATGGCAAATGCAGCATGGTGCACTAAAATTAACTCTGGTGTGACTGGCCTCCAAAAGCTAAAATGGACTCCTTCTATGATATGCCCTATAATGGGTCCATATAATAGATTAGACACACATATTTGGTATCGCCGTACACGGGAGAAATGGCAGAATGTGGAAAGGTGTCACTTTTACCAGTATGTCATATGGTGTTTCGAAATGGCTTAAGAAAAGTGCCACTTTTGTAAAAAAAAAATGCAACTTCCATTTTTTTGGCCCAAGTTTGGGCAACAAATTCTGTAAAAAGTGTGAAGGGTTAAAACAGAAATTGAAACGCTAGAAATAGAATTTGGGGTGTCTAGTTTGTAGAACGCAATGTTTTTTTACCATTATTTATTGGACTTCAAGTCTATTACGCATACATTACTACCATGGTGTAAAAAACGAAATTAAGACATTTTAGTGCGCAATTAAACAAAGGGGCACTTGTGTTTTATACTATATTCCTGGTAAAAAAAAATAAACTACACCTCCAAGTCAGGTGTCCTTATGATCAGGATAAATGAAAAAAATATATTTCAATACATTTGTATGATACAATTATTTTTATTTTCAAACTGTTACATTTTATTTTTTCTGGCTTTCCACGGCTATAAAAAAAGTAACAAAAATGTTACCTATACATATATATCACAAAAAGGAAGCACTACATGTCCCAAGAAAACAGTGCAAAAGTTACATCTCTAAATAGCAAAACTGCGAAAATTGCTTTGGTCACGAAGGTTTAAAATACCTTCGGTATTAAGGGGTTAAGGCAGCCACATACAAGGTGTGCAATGTTTGAGAACATCAGAGTTGGATAAAGAGGTATGAATAAAACAGTCAGTTTGTATGTGGGCTATGGGCTGGGATGTACCTCACTCTTGGGCCACCCCTCCCCAGTTATTTTTCCAAACCTAAGTGCTGTAGTATAGTCATTTACTTTAGCTTTGCGTGTGTGGAAGAAGATGAAACTGAAGAACCATTTTAACTAAAGGGTACTCCTTCATTAGTTCTCCATATCTGCAGGTTGTGGTACAACCACTTCTCATCCTTTATGGGCAACCATTAGTCAAAGGTTATATCTGCTATAAAAATGTACAGCCTCCTCATGATATATAGGCTTGTTTTAGATATTACCCACTCAGGAAACATGAGAATATTGCACAAAAACATTATTGGCTTTACAACAAAAACAGTCAATACAAGTGGGAAAGGTACAGTAACAAGTAAAGATTGTAAAGCAGGTGCTGTACATTGAGGGTAAGGCTTGGGGGAAACATTACGTAGAAAACAGAGAAAGGCTTTAATGGGTTATAACAGTTAAAAAAAACAACAACTTATAATTCTGAAATGCATAAATGTATAAAATAAATACAAATTTTATTCTCATTTTGTTATTTTTGTTTTCAAATGTCAATTCTTATTACAACATATTGTATTGTAACAATCGGCTGCTGGTATATTTCTAACATTAAACTATCTATATCATATAGAAGTCATACAGAAATAATTTATCAGTGTCCTGGGGGTTAATACATCAAATTACCTGACTTCACATATGAGGGCAAAAAGATGAAGCAGCTTCAAAGAGAATGAATGCTACTGAAAGCAATAGGTGTTATTCACAAAGAGGCTTCTAGCTTCAAGATTAGTAGTTCTTCTTTCCAACAAGTGAGGTTTAGAGGGGCTGAAAGGGTTAAGAAAATCTGCAGCGGAAGAAAAATCACAGACGAACCATACCGGTTTTCAAACTTAGTTAACAAGGCTAAAAGATCATCGATGTTGTCATTATGGTCCCTCACTCTGTGAAATAAATTAACATTCACGGTGGGATCCTCATTTGTACTGTACAGATAGTAATAGAGTTGTTATGTAAATAGTTACACTTACATCACCACCTCATGCCAGCCTGGCGGACTACACGTTACCACTGAAAACGGCATTTTCATTTCTGAGATTTCTAATGGAGTGCAGCTGTAATGCTTAGAAGCAATATTAACAACTACAATTGTAGTAAATGTAGGTGCATTGATAAATAATAAGAGACATATCTTGACTAAGCTAAAACAAATACAATCTAAGGCTATGTTCACACGGAGTATTTTGCCGAGTTTTTTGACGCGGAAACCGCGTTGCAAAACTCGGCAAAAACGGCCCGAAAACGCCTCCCATTGATTTCAATGGGAGGCGTCGGCGTATTTTTCCCGCGAGCAGTAAACCTGCCTCGCGGGAAAAAGAAGCGACATGCCCTATCTGTAGTGTAGAATAGTGTAAAATGCAATAATTCTAAATAATAAAATATTACACTTACTTCATTCAAGTAGTTGGTTTAGTGCTGGATTCTAGGGTCTTTATCCAGAATGGGTTTCTCCATTTCTGGTATTGGTGACTAAATAACGATCGGCGTAACTAATGGCTCATGGGCCCCTGTGCAAAAGTCCTTCTTGTGCCCCCCCCAACTCCTCATGGCTGACGGGCCGCAGCTTTCAGCTACATCGCAGGGTCTCTTAAGTGACCCAACGATGCAGCACTAGCAGCCAGGGGCGTCTCTAAGGTCTTAAAACATTAGGGAAGACTGCATATCTATAGCACTACGACCCTATAGCTATGGATAGGATTAGATACAGTGGCTCAGCAGACTTTTTCACATATGATAGGCTTAGATATAGGGCCCAGCTCGCTGACATTGCGGCTCCAGCACTGGACCCAGGAAAGGTACACTACCGTTCAAAAGTTTAGGGTCACTTAGAAATTTCCTTATTTTTGAAAGAAAAGCACAGTTTTTTCAATGAAGATAACATTAAATTAATCAGAAATACACTCTATACATTGTTAATGTGGTAAATGACTATTCAAGCTGCAAACGTCTGGTTTTTAATGCAATATCTACATAGGTGTATAGAGGCCCATTTCCAGCAACCATCACTCCAGTGTTCTAATAGTACATTGTGTTTGCTAACTGTGTTAGAAGGCTAATGGATGATTAGAAAACACTTGAAAACCCTTGTGCAATTATGTTAGCACCGCTGTAAACAGTTTAGCTGTTTAGAGGAGCTATAAAACGGACCTTCCTTTGAGCTAGTTGAGAATCTGGAGCATTACATTTGTGGGTTCGATTAAACTCTCCAAATGGCTAGAAAAAGAGAGCTTTCATGTAAAACTCGACAGTCTATTCTTGTTCTTAGAAATGAAGGCTATTCCATGCGAGAAATTGCCAAGAAACTCAAGATTTCCTACAACGGTGTGTACTACTCCCTTCAGAGGACAGCACAAACAGGCTCTAAGCAGAGTAGAAAGAGAAGTGGGAGGCCCCGCTGCACAACTGAGCAACAAGACAAGTACATTAGAGTCTCTAGTTTGAGAAATAGACGCCTCAAAGGTCCTCAACTGGCAGCTTCATTAAATAGTACCCGCAAAACGCCAGTGTCAATGTCTACAGTGAAGAGGCGACTCCGGGATGCTGGCCTTCAGGGCAGAGTGGCAAAGAAAAAGCCATATCTGAGACGGGCTAATAAAAGGAAAAGATTAATATGGGCAAAAGCACACAGACATTGGACAGAGGAAGATTGGAAAAAAGTGTTATGGACAGATGAATTGAAGTTTGAGGTATTTGGATCACACAGAAGAAAATTTGTGAGACGCAGAACAACTGAAAATATGCTGGAAGAGTGCCTGATGCCATCTGTCAAGCATGGTGGAGTTAATGTGATGGTCTGGGGTTGCTTTGGTGCTGGTAAAGTGGGAGATTTGTACAAGGTAAAGGGGATTTTGAATAAGGAAGGCTATCACTCCATTTTGCAACGCCATGCCATACCCTGTAGACAGCGCTTGATTGGAGCCAATTTCATCCTACAACAGGACAATGACCCAAAGCACACCTCCAAATTATGCAAGAACTATTTAGGGAAGAAGCAGGCAGCTGGTATTCTATCTGTAATGGAGTGGCCAGTGCAGTCACCAGATCTCAACCCCATAGAACTGTTGTGGGAACAGCTTGACCGTATGGTACGCAAGAAGTGCCCATCAAGCCAATCCAACTTGTGGGAGGGCCTTCTGGAAGCATGGGGTGAAATTTCTCCCAATTACCTCAGCAAATTAACAGCTAGAATGCCAAAGGTCTGCAATGCTTTAATTGCTGCAAATGGAGCATTCTTTGACGAAAGCAAAGTTTGAAGGAGAAAATTATTATTCCAAATAAAAATCATTATTTCTAACCTTGTCAATGTCTTGACTATATTTTCTAGTCATTTTGCAACTCATTTGATAAATATAAAAGTGTGAGTTTTCATGGAAAACACAAAATTGTCTGGGTGACCCCAAACTTTTGAACGGTAGTGTAAGTATAATAATTGTTTTGCTTTTTTATGCGTTACAAATTCTTTTTGTGTTTGTGTTTTTTTACAGGCTCAGTTGTTGGACTCCGGATTTGAGGACTACTTCGATGAAGGCATTTATTTTGTTCTTAATAAAATGGTTAATGAGGGTTGTGTGTTTTTTTTTTATTTCAATACATTATTTTTTCTATGTATTTTTTTAAACTTTATTACTACTGCCTTGGTAATGGGCGCTGGCTAATTGACAGTGTCCATTAGTAAGGCAGGGCTTTATGTTAGCTAGTGAAAAAGCTAGCACTAACCCCCATTATTACCCCGGTATCCACCGCCACCAGGGGTATCGGGAAGAGCCAGGTGCGATCCAGTACCGGACCATCTGTTGTGATGGTCGGGTACTGGGGCGGCCACAGTTTGGTATTATTAGACTGTGAAAGGACAGAAACCTGAAGGAACTCTGGGACAAGATTGCATCTGTGGCAGAGCAGAACTTTTGTGTAATGCTGACCCTTTAAGAAACCAAAAGGGTCAGCACACGCATGCACGGAAAATAGTACCTGCAGGAGAGAAGTGCTGCCCGGCAGGACGCTGGGCACGGAAGAGAGCACCAAAGGAGTGGCAGAGCAGCTCAAAGGCCATAGGAGGCCGCTGTAGGGTGGCCACAGGAGCCCACAGTCGTGACAATTGCATTGATAAGATAGAACATTTTCATGTGTCTAAGGCTGCATTATGGCAATATGTTTTGTATGAATAAAATATTAGCTTTTTGTTTTCAGCTTACTCTGGTTCATTCAAGGGCAGCTGTGTCCCAAGGGATGACATGGTAATCATGTTAAATATTCCATTGGTGGAAAGCTGTTGCATTTAACACATATATATTCAGTACCTATAGTTATATATCTCCATTCACATATATCACATTATATCTTAAGATTTCTTAAATAATGCTGAAAGTGACAGCCAGGGCTTTCTTCTAACAGGTTTGTAAGAACATGGTGCTTTATATAGGAACCTCTCCTCACATAATCTTCCTATGAGAGAGTAGAGCTACAAAAATATGGCCACTAGAGACATTTAGTCTGCCTCTTGATATCGCTGTGTGACTTATGGGGGCAAGCCAAGTGTTAATCCAATATCAGAGTTTAGTCTACGATGCAGTCCTGAAACGATTTCTAAAGCGGAGAGCAAGTGTGTACCTCTAATATTGCTACCTTTACAGAGACAGACATGGTGCACCAAAACAGTGACAGCCAGAATGTTACCATTACAGCCAAGGCTACAGACCGCCATGAAATCAACAAAAAGTCAATGATCCAAGCATTGGTCTTCTAAAATTATGAAATTATTCCTCCGACATGTGTAGAAGACTTGCTTGCTCTGCAGGGAGACCCGAATGAGGAGGTGATCACCAAAAAAAACCAACAAAAACACACATTCCACATGCAAGTGATGCATTGAACAGCCGTGTAAGAAATGACTGGTTCTCTATAAGGAAATATACAGAACACAAAAACTGCAAAAGTTTGCAAGGTCATATATGAGCTACCCAAATAGAAGCATTTGCCTTTACAACTCTTAATGGATTGGACTTTAGTTCATGCCGCCAGTCTAGACATGGGTTGACGGTGTGACTTTTTATAGTCTTGTCCTTTCATAACGTGAATATAATACAGCATGTATGCTTTAATGAGATTATATGCATATTATTAAGTATAATGGCCATCGAAAATATTACTGGTGCTTTTTACTAGCATAAAATGCACTGTAAATAATTGTACTATTAATACCAAGATTAGAGAATTATCACCTGAGGCTTGGGTATAGTGGATCAACAGGATTTATAGCAATGTCCTTTACTGAAGGATATTCATATTGTTATACATTAATCCAGTTTAATTAGTTCTCAACTTCTATATCTAAATTAAAAAGTTATTATCGGACTTAAATTTATAATGGATGCAATGACAACTTTAGCAGTCACATTTCTGGTACTGTGGTGAAAACTTTTTCGGTGGTGTTCATCTTTAGGGTATGTTCACACGCAGAAACATAAACGGCTGTAATATACGGAGCTGTTTTCAAGGGAAAACAGTCTCTAATTTTCAGCCGTTTTTGAGCCACAAACGTTTTTAATGCGTTTTTTGGAGCCGATTTTCTATTGACACAATGAAAAACAGCTCCAAAAACGGCTCGAGAAGTGACATGCTCCTTTTTACGTGCCGTTTTTTTCAAATGGCCGCGTAAAAAACTAAATGCCCCGTCTGAATGAAACGCCGTTTTTTCCATTGAAATCAATGGGTCAGATGTTTGTAGGCATTCAGCTTCCAGTTTTTCAGGTGTTTTTCTAGGTGTTTACGCCCCAAAAAACACCTGAAAACACTGCATGCTTCAGTACAGTGAAAGAAAATCCATCATCTTATTAGGACTAGCTGATTTTCTGGAGTATTAGATGCTTTTAATGTCAGGACTCAAGACAACATGACTTCAACCAACGTCTCCATCAGCAAGTTTCAGATTTATACCTAGGATCATAAGACAAATCTAGATTAAAACTGAATTTGGTATTGATATGCTGGTAAAAGGGAATCATTTTCATATAATCATGTTCAAATTTACCAACCATAACGATCTCCTATTATCATTCCAAACAAGTCTTTAAAGACACTGACTCCTGATGATCTCCTCGATTTGGAGACTCTCCTCCGATTAAAATTGAGACAATTTATTTGCATTGACCTAGTACTTATGGACCTCTATCAATACTATCTGGAAGGTCAATTTAAATTATCTCGGCACCTGGTTTCTCCTTGGTCATATGCCCAACTTTGAATGGAACCACTTGCTTTCAAATGCCTATGAACAGCTCTGGAAAAATCTGTGATACCTGGACCATATTCATGGGTTTGACCTCTTGAGTGTGGAACCTGGCAAAAAAAAAAAAAACTGTGCCCACTTCACACACACGACACACCATAGCAAAAAAAAATGCCTCCAAGACGAGGAGGAGAGGTCCCACCACAGATGTATTTTCTGGAGGGAAACAGTATTTCTTGCACGCATGTGCAGAGTCCTAAGATGGTTTTATCCAGCTACTCCAACTATTACTATGTAAAAACTTGTACAATTTAACATTTTTTTTTATCTATAAACACAGAAATTGTCTTGAAAATGTTAATATAGTGTGGGGTGAATTGTGCACTTCATCCCTAGCACACTTCTCAACCTGCAGATTTTGACCCGCCCAGGTCAAACAATTGACCACATTTGGTCCCTGAGACCATTGCCTTTTCTTCTTGGTTGGACCTTCATTTTCCTAGGTGTTAATGTATTTATTGTGCCCTGTTTTATGTCGGACTACCTGCTATGTAATTGTACATAGTGTCTCTTGCTGTTTACACATGCTCTGTCATGACAGACCTTGTCATATACTTTTTTCTTTATGGCGTTTATGGTGAACGTTCAGTTGACACACAAGAAAAATCTCCCAACTACACGTTTTACTACAGTAAAAAAAAAATATGTTGATGCATCCAACCCAAACGTATGCTAAAAGTACACGCTTTTGACATAGGTCCGGCCTATTATAGTCTATGGACATGTTATATATATATATGTCGGGAGTATTTCCAAGTATATAGAAACGTGGTGTGAACATAGAGACACTTTGCTGATAGCATAAGCAGTAATAAAATGTATATGTTAATACCATTATGGAAACCTCACTGAACTTGGCTATAAAGATATTATTATTTATTATACTTTATTTCATTAATAGGAAACATTCCATTGTAATTATTCAGAACAGAAAAATTACTATTGGTTTCTTGCTGTAATCATAATACATAAATGTATATAAAATAAGACCACAGTTGTACAGACATAAGAAAAATGTATATTGAAGATCCAATTTTATTACAATAAAAATAAATACTCAAGGAATATGTTTAGAATATTTACTGTACATTAAACACCCATACAGATGTAGCCATCTTGATCTTGACTACACATTAAATACACAGTGGCAAGAAACGAACTTGACTTTTTCAATGACTTTTGGTGTGTGATATCACACTGCAGCAAGTTATCAGAGTCAAGTTAAAGATGGCTACATCTGTAAATAAAATACAGAGTTGGCATAATCATGTATATTCTTTAAAAAAAACAAAAAACTAAAACCGAATGCGACAACGAAATTTGCGCACTACTAAATGTGACCTTTTTTTAATTAAAGCAATATCAGCATTTATTTTGGCTTTTCACATAAAAAGAGCTGAAAATACATAGATAAATTTGCAACACCCAATATTGAAACTGTAGTAGCAGACATATTTGCGGTCACCCAGCTTTTTCTGTAGCAGATATGACTAAGGCCTTATTCACACGAACGTGTATTACGTCTATGCTACGCGCGTCGCACAGACTTATGTAAGTCAATGGGGCCGTTCTGACAGGTCGTGATTTTCATGCAACGTATGTCATTTGCGTAAAACTCACGACATGTCCTATACTTGCCCGTGTTTCGCGCAGCACGCACCCATTGAAGTCAATGGGTGCGTGCAAATCGCACACGGCACACGGAAACACTTCAAGGTGACGCACGTGATTCGCGCTACAGTAGGTAAAAACGTGAAGGGGAACATAAAAGCCCCTCCTTCTTTACTGTGGCGTAAAGTCAAAACATTGTCATAATCATGCCGTCTGCGCGAAAATCATGCAGCCACGCACCATATACAGATGCCACACTGAACTTTTGCGCGCGCAAAACGCAGCACTTTTTGCGCGTGCAAAACGGACACGTTCGTGAGAATAAGGCCTAAGAAAGAGCACAGCTAAGGGATGTTACAGGTATTCTTTTTTTTTTTTTTTTTTTTTTTTTGTTACAGGGAAAAATTCTCTAAAGAATGTTAGTTGAAAAATGGATGGATGTAGCATTAAGGCAACTGTGGCAGTTTTTTTGTGCTTATTTATTATATTTTCAGTGTTTACTATGGAGAGCTGTAAACCCTACGAGCTGGAGATGCTACAAAAGATTCAGCACGGAGTGATTCTAAGGCCTAGAAAAATTCCTTCAGGAATTTTGAGGCAGATTTTGACCTGCCTGCAAATTCTTGTCGCGATATTCGCGGCGTTTTTCGTCCGCGGCAGAAAACGCAGCAAAAAAACAGATTGACCCCATGCACACAACGGTATTTTCCATCCGCAAGTACGGACAGTAATTACGGACCCATTAATTTCTATGGGCTACGGACACTTTTCCGTATTTTTACGGATGGGTGTGCGTTCCGTAAAAATGATCTGTAAAATATAGAACATATGCTATACTTGTCTGTAATTATGGCACGGATTCCCCATAGAAGTCTATGAGAGCTTCCATAATTACGGACAACTACGGATTAGCACCCGTAGCCGTCCGTAATTATGGAAGCGTTACTAGGCGACGCCAGGTTTGAAGATGTTGCACATCATTTGTGTTTTTCTTAATTTTCAGGATCCGTAAATACGTATGCATTACGGATGCACTACGGACCAGTTTACGGATACCGTTCTGTATATGTGGATGATTTGCAGATAACTATAAATTACTACGGATCCGTATTTACCTACAGTATTTACAGATGGATGCATTCTACGCTTGTGTGAATGGGGTTTTTCTCTTCCTCCCATTGATTTCAAGTGGCTAATAACCGCCACGAAAAAAAAACGTCTCCTCCTCCCATTAAAATCAATGGGAGTTGGTTTCGGACGTTTTTTGCCACTGATTCCGACACGGTTTCCGCGTAAAAAACCCTGTGTGTGAACTGGGCCTAAGGTTCTGTTTGCACCACATTTTTGCATCCTGGTGAAAGGTACTATTTTTTTTCTCAATATTAGAAAAAAAAGGTACCATATTTTTCGGTCTATAAGACGCAGTTTTTAACAAGAATAAATCTATAGCACATAGAATATATCAATAACGACCGCTGCATTTATAAGGCTGGGTTCACACGACCTATTTTCAAATGTAATGGAGGCGTTTTACGTCTCGAATTACGTCTGAAAAAACGGCTCCAATACGTCGGCAAACATCTGCCCATTACTTTCAATGGGCTTTACGATGTACTGTGCCGATGACCTGTCATTTTACGCGTCGCTGTCAAAAGACGGCGCGTAAAATTACAGCCTCGTCAAAAGAAGTGCGGGACACTTCTTGGGACGTAATTGGAGCCATTTTTCAGTGAAGAACAGCTCCAAATTACGTCCGTAAAAGACGCCGCAAAAAACGTGAGTACATGCATTTACGTCTGAAATTTAGGAGTGGTTTTCTCCTGAAAACAGCTCCGTAATTTCAGACGTAATTGCAGTTATCGTGTGCACATACCCTTAGGGTCTTCCCATGAAGGGCATTTATGATATAGCCACAGGATATGTCATAAAAGTTAGATAGATTCGGGTCCTACCTCTGGGACCCGCACCTATCTCTAGAATGGGGCCCCCTAAACCCCGTTCTAGCTTACTCGGCTCCGCTGTCTTCTGGCCACTTCCTGGTTAGGTGGTCGGGAGTTACGGAAACAGCCGAGTGTTCGCTGAGGTAAGCAGTTTCTGTAACTCCCATAGAAGTAAATGGGTGTTACGGAAACCGCGTAGCACCGTGAGCTACGCTGTTTCCGGAACTCGGTAGCAACGAAAACAGCATACATGGTCGAGTTACGCAAACAGCGTAACTCGCTGAGCTACGCTGTTTCCGTAACTCCCATAGAACTGAATAGTAGTTACGGAAACAGCGTAGCTCGCATGCTACGCTGCTTCTGTAACTGCCATTGACTACTATGGGAGTTACGGAAATAGTAACTCAGCGGGTTATGCGGTTTCCGTAACTCATCCATGTATTGCAGTGTATTGTACCAGCGATCTAATGATCACTGGTTCAAGTCCCCTAGGGGAACTAATAAAATGTGTAAAAAAAGTAAGATACATTTCAGGAGTGTAAATAAATATTAATATATATTTCTCCTAAAGCTCGATGTAAAAAATAAAAAAATATGGTATCACAGCGTCTGTAAAAGTCCAAACTATTACAATATAGCATTATTTGACTCGCATGGTGAACGGTGTAAAAACAAAAAATTTAAAACCCCAGAATCTTTGTTTTTTGGTCACCATAGCGCTAAAGAGAATGAAATAAAAAGTGATAAAACATCGTATGTACCAAAAAATGGTGCTAATAAAAACTACAGCTTATCCCACAAAAAATAAGCCCTCACACCGCTCAAACTATGGAAAAATATAAAAGTTATGGCTTATTATCAGAATGTGGTGAAACTGAACAATTAAATTTTTTTAACCAATAGTTTTTTCTTTGTAAAAGTAGTAAAATATTAAATTTTTTCCTATTTTCTGTTGTCTAAAACTTGGGTGCGTCTTATAGTCAGGTGCGTCTTAGGGTATGTGCACACGATAACGTCAATTACGGCTGAAATTACGGAGCGGTTTTCAGGAGAAAACAGCTCCTGCATTTCAGACGTAATTGCTCGTACTTGCGTTTTGCGAGGTGTCAATTACGGACGTAATTTGGAGCTGTTCTTCATTGGATTCAATGAAAAACGGCTCCAATTACGTCCCAAGAAGTGTCCTGCACTTCTTTGACAAGGCTGTTATTTTACGCTCCGTCTTTTGACAGCGACGCGTAAAATGACAGGTCGTCGGCACAGTACATCGGCAAACCCATTGAAATGAATGGGCAGATGTTTGCCGACGTATTGTAGCCGTGTTTTCAGGCGTAATTCGAGGCGAAAAACGCCTCCATTACGCCTGAAAATAGGTCGTGTGAACCCAGCCTTATAGTCCGAAAAACACGGTGCCTGTAAAACAGGATGAAACAGGATGCCTAACCGGTTGTATCCTGAGGCCATTGACTTCTATTGTAAAATAAACAGGATCCATCTAGCTTGAGAGTATGTCCACACGGCTTCTTTTCAGCCATTTTTCAGGGCATAAACGCCTCGAAAAACGGCTGAAAAAATGGAAACCCAACGCCTCCAAACATCTGCCCATTGATTTCAATGGGAAAAACGACGTTTCGATGAGGTGCTTTTTTACGCGGCCGTTTGAAAAAACAGCGGGTAAAAAAAGAGCCCCGTAAAAAGAAATACATGTCACTTCTTGAGCCGTTTTTTTTTGGAGCAGTTTTTCATTGTGTCAATAGATAAACAGCTCCAAGAACGGCCGCAATAGAACGCCTCAAAAAACCCTTGTGGTTTCAAAAACGGCTGAAAATCAGAGGCTGTTTTCCCTTGAAAACAGCTTCGTATTTTACAGCCGTTTTTTGTTTTGCATGTGAACATACGCTGATGGTAAATTTGCCTAACAAAAAAACAAAACCTAGTACCTTTCAACAGGATGCAAAGACGTGGTGTGAACCTAGCCTAAGAAACATAGAAAAAATATTTTCTGAAATTTTATTGTACATTCAATATAAACGTCACAAATTGACATTACATCTGCAAAAATAAGATTTCTTCAAGGATGAATGAAGGTCCATGGGTACAAAGAGGACATAATTATCTGTTGGTTAGGAGAACACACGTATGATCAGCCGACAATAATTCTTAGGGTATGTGCACACACACTAATTACGTCCGTAATGGACGGACGTATTTCGGCCGCAAGTACCGGACCGAACACAGTGCAGGGAGCCGGGCTCCTAGCATCATAGTTATGTACGATGCTAGGAGTCCCTGCCTCTCTGCAGGACAACTGTCCCGTACTGTAATCATGTTTTCAGTACGGGACAGTAGTTCCACGCAGAGGCAGGGACTCCTAGCATCGTACATAAGTATGATGCTAGGAGCCCGGCTCCCTGCACTGTGTTCGGTCCGGTACTTGCGGCCGAAATACGTCCGTCAATTACGGACGTAATTAGTGTGTGTGCACATACCCTTACATCTAGGCCTTAGGCCTGATTCACACAAGCGCTGCGCATCTCGGATGTGAAAAACTGCAGTTTTTCACGTCCGAGGTGCATCCGTGCTCAGCGCTGCGGGACGCGATGTCTCGCATACCCCATAGTTGAGAGTCTATGGAGGGATGCGTGATGCATGAAAAGATAGGCCATGTCCTATTTTGTCACGGACCCTTCACACGGTCTGTTGAAACAACGGCTATGTGAACGGCCACATTGAATTACATAGGTCCGTGGGTTGGCAGCCGTTTCAACGTCCGTCCCACGGACGTTTAACATGTTCATGTGAATCAGTCCTAATTCACACGAACGTGTCCTTTTTGCACGCGTAAAATACGCAGCGTTTTTCCTGCCTTGCAGTTCCGTGTGACATTCGTGAAGGTGCGCGTCTGTTTTTTACGCGCGTATGTCATCTGTATCGCACGCGTTTTCTACGTCAGGGGTTTTTCTTTTTCTCGTCACTTTTTTAGCAACTGTTGGGTGAATCACGGACAGCACACGGATGTGCGTCCGTGTGCTGTCCGTGATTTTCACGCACCCATTGACTTCAATGGGAGAGTGATGCGCAAAAAACACACAAGAATTGGACACGCAGTGGACACACGCTGCGTGAAAAACACAATGTCTGAATGGACCTATTGAATTGCATAGGTCCGTGTGACGTCCGTCATTTTAACGTGCGTAACACTGACGTGAAATATGCTCGTGTGAATTGCTGCAAAACAGAGCGATTTGGCAAATATGTGGCAAAAGACTCGATTTAACTGTGACATGTGAATATACCCTAATGACAGTGTGTGTCTACCAATATAACACTACAGCATCCAGTGTAAAGATTATTACATAGCTCTGCGGAATGTTGTTCTACAGTTTTGTATTATGTTCCAAAATGTCTTCATCTGTGTCTGCTTCTCCAATTTCAAACCCTAGATTGATCCTCCCAGGTGAGTAGTCATTTCTTTTCAAATCTGTAGGTGGAGAAGATCAAATGTTTGAGAGAGCACAGAAAATAATGACATATCATACAATAGATAGGAGAGGACATTCTGGAACAGACTTACTCTGCTCCTTTTAGATTTGTTTCTGTTGTAACATAGAGGCATAGGAACAAACAGGGGAAAACATAGCTTTATAAGTTAAATTTACTTATAATAAAATACATGAACATGTCTAAAACACACAGCATATAATGAATATATAATACAACTTGAAGTAAAAAATTTTAAAAAAGCTAATAATGTATATATCGGCACAATGACTGCTGCAAATATCTGTCAGGCCAACATTCCTCTACTTGTCTCACTGTCGCCGCCACCCTCTTCATAGTGGCGCGTGTAGAGGCACTGCTACATCTTAAGGGGACTGGATTAATACCTCTAAGGGTATGTTCACACGGCTTATTTTCGGCCGAAAAATCGGAAGCAGAATGCCTCCAAACATCTGCCCATTGATTTCAATGGGAAAAACGGCGTTCTGTTCCGACGAGGCATTTTTTTACGCGGCCATTTTGAAAAACTGCCACATAAAAAAACACCCGCGAAAAAGAAGTGCATGTTACTTCTTGAGTCGTTTTTCATTTACTCTATAGAAAAACAGCTCCAAAAATGGCCATAAAAAACGCGAGTTGCTTAAAAAACTTCTGAAAATCAGGAGCTGTAAATCACAGAGACGCTACAGAAGTGGTCAGGATTCTGAATACACATCACGTCCTGGCTGGGGGGTAATGTACATTCATTATCAGGACACTGCAGTAATGTTAGTGTTTGTGTATGTGGCTGCACATAGTGATATAGCTATATCGCTATGTGCAGAGTAAATTAATGGAGAGAAGTGTATGACGCTGATTGGTCACTGATTGGACAGCGTCATACACTTGATGATCGTTTTTCTAAATAAAAAACACTGCTGTAATCTACATTACAGCGCCGATCACATAATGTACAATATAGGCCAATTATAATGTGGTGACAGAGCCCCTTTAACTGCTCAGAACTGCCACACCTTGCCTGACTATTTACTGACTCTGCCCTAAGATCTATGGCTGCTCTGACTATATCTGTCTCCATGCACATGTTCGGATTTTTCATCCGTAATTACGGACAGTAATTACGGACCCATTCATTTCTATTGGCCACAGACACATTTCAGTATTTTTACGGATGGGTGTCCATGCTGAAAAAATTATAGAACCTGTCCTATTCTTGTCAGTAATTACGGCAAGGACTCTCCCATAGAAGTCTATGGGCGCTTCTGTAAATACGGACGGCTATGGATGCGCATAAGTAAACGTCCGTATTTACGAAAGACTTGCCAGGCAGCATGTTGGTGACATCATTTGCAGCCTCCCTCTTTTTTTACGGATCCGTATATATGGATCAAATACGGATGCAATACGGACCGTATTTACGGACAGTATTTACTGATAGATGAAAATACGGTTGTGTGATTAAACTCTGCCAGCCCTGACATCAGATTTGTACGACCACGCTTTTATTTATTGACGCGCTTCGAAAATACCATATACAAGCCATTAGTGGTTGCTATTGCAGACTACTCTAGGAATACGACCTGGGGATTCCCTGCACAAAATCCATATATCCATGAGGGTAGTATTAGGGCACATTCAGATGTGGCGGAATTGCTGTGGAATTCCGCTGCGGACAGTCCGCAGTGGAAATCCTTAGCAGACAGTTTTCCCATTGGTTTCCACACCTTTTTAGTTACCTTCATGCAGACGTTGCGGAAGACTCCACTGTGGACCATAGGCTGCAGTGCGGAATTTTCAGTCCACAGCATGCACTGTCTGTTGCGGAGAAGAAGCGTAATTTCACTGCGTATTTCAGCCTTTGCAATGCAAGAACTGAAATCTGTGGCAAGTCCGCTGTGTTTTCTGCAACGTCTCAATTACCAGTCAAATATGCAAATGTTGGTGCAGATTCGTTGCGTAATTGCCCCAAATCTGCACCAACATTTGCAGCGGAAAAATTCTGCCACGTCTGAACATGCCCTTAGGGTATGTTCACACAGAGTATTTTGCTGCTGTTTTTGACACGGAAAGTTTCCATCAGGGGAACAGATGAACGGAAAGCCGAACGGACACTATTGCTTCTGTTTGCATTACCATTGATTTCAACGGTAAGGCTGAGTTCAGACGAGACAGATACACTGCGTAAAATCACGCAGTGTATCCGTCCTGTGCGCAGCAGGGACATACGGGTGACAAGTCGCGCTAAGCTGTGGTGACATTCCGGGCGGAATGTCCGGTGCAGAAAAGATGTTTCATCCCAGGAGACCGCTGCAGCCTGTTATTTTCGTCAGTGGTGGTGACATGGGATGAAGAGTTACCCCATGAGGCCAGCCTTTTGGCGTCACCCAGGCCGGCCTCTTGGGTTGACGTTTCATCCCATGTGACCGCCGCTACAGCCTGTGATTGGCTGCAGCGGTCACATGGAATGAAACGTCAACCCAGGAGACTGCGCTGGAGGGAGGTACACATACTTCTGGGTAAGTATCAGACATATCAAGGAGAGTTTTGTGTCTTCTTCAAATGTATTAGTGCCATTTGTGTGTGTGTTTTCAATGTGAGTATGTGTGGTATAGGTCTAGTGTGTAAGTGTTGTGTGGTATGTGTTTAACATTTGTGTGGTGTATGCGGTATGTGTCTAGTGTAAGTAGTGTGCATGGTATGTGTCTAGAGTGTGGTATGTGTCTAGTACGTGAGTGGTGTGTGCAGCATCCATGCCAGGTGGGAGTAGTGCGTGTTCAACATGTGTCCTTGGTGTGGGTAGACAACGTGCGGCATATGTCTTAGGTTTGAGAGGCGAGAGTGAAGGATATATCCTAGGTGTGAGTGGTGTGTACGTGAATGTGTCCTAGGCGTGAGAGGCACACGTGCGGAATTTGTCTTAGATGTGAGTGGGGGATGTGTTCTAGGTGTAATTGGGGTGCGTGCGCATGTGTCCTTAGGTGTGAGTGGTGTGCGTATGCATAAGTAATAAGTGTGAGTGGTGTGCGTGCGCATGTGTCCTATGTGTGAGTGGTGTGCGTGCGCATGTGTCCTAGGTGTGAGTGGTGTGCGTGTGCATGTGTCCGAAGTGTAAGTGGTGTGCGAATGCGGCACGTGTCCGAGGTGTGAGTGGTGCGAATGCGGCATGTGTCCAGCTTGTGGGTTGCATCTGTGTGGCATGTGTCCAGAATGTGAGTGTGTGTGCATATGGCTGAATATAAAATTGAAATCATACTATCATGGTGATATTTTAGCATTGTATAATGGTATAATTTGAAATCTTTATATGTCAGTATTAGGCCATGATCACGTGATAAGGATTGGATTAGGACCGAGTCCCTGATTCCACATCTAAGTCCCTTTCAAATCCACTAACATTCTGCATCCATTACAAGTGAATGGGCTATTTTATACCCCATTCATGTGCAGCGGAAATAGGTCTGCCCCATGTACTCCAGCCCAACACTGGCGGCTGCGTATGTCCTGCGGTGAGCATGTGTGCTTAAAAATTGCAGGGCTGATTTTTAGTCCCAGTCTGGCCCTGCTCTGCATAATTACTATAACAAACATATTAAGAAAGCAACAACATTGTTTTAAGTCTTATGCTAGGTTTGGTGCAGTTTTTAATTATATAAGTAGATTCTAAAGGGAGGAAAAGTATAAGGCTGGGTTCACACGACCTATTTTCAGACATAATGGAGGCTTTTTACGCCTCGAATTACGTCTGAAAAAACGGCTCCAATACGTCGGCAAACATCTGCCCATTACTTTCAATGGGCTTTACGATGTACTGTGCTGACGACCGGTCATTTTACGCATCGCTGTCAAAAGACGGCGCGTAAAATTACAGCCTCGTCAAAAGAAGTGCAGGACACTTCTTGGGACGTAATTGGAGCCGTTTTTCATTGACTCCAATGAAGAACAGCTCCAAATTACGTCCGTAAAAGACGCCCCGCGAAACGCAAGTACATGCAATTACGTCTGAAATTCAGGAGCTGTTTTCTCCTGAAAACAGCTCCGTAATTTCAGACGTAATTGCAGTTATCGTGTGCACATACCCTAAGAGAAAGATTTAATAATTCTCATGTTTTTTTATTATCAGCTCCTTATTTAAAAAAAAACAAAAAACACATAAAAAATTATTGTGTGGAAATTGCCCTGTGTGATCCTGGACTTATCTGGGGAATGCAAATTGAAAGTGTACAGGGGAGAGTCACTAAACATTTGCAGTTTCAAGTTAGTTGAAATAAAAAGTATTTAGGAGATCTTTGAGGATTCTGTAATTGTTATCATAGACTAAGGTATGAAAACGCCATTTTAATACGTCAGTCTTAATAAAAAGATCACTGGAGTAAGATGCGCCTAGTTTATTAAGAGGCACCTGAAGGGGAAAGCTACACCAGCTTCAAACGTGTACATTTCCGCTATAATTAATGCCAGTTTCTGGTGTAAGGTATAGTAAATCTGTTCGGTTGCAACAGACCTCTCCCCCTTTTGCTAAGCACCGACCACTTCTTGGAATACTGGCCCGGCAGCACAAATGCCACAAAAGTCAACATTTTTTGCGCAAATTGCAACTTTTTAAACTATTGTATGCTAGAATATTAGTGTAGAGGGGCATGACCGGAAGCTAAAGGGTGAGGATGTCAACCTGGTGAGCTCAGATGAAGCTGTTTTTAAAGTGTAGCTAAATGTTTGACAAATTTCTGACATGTCATAGTGACATGTCAGAGGTTTGGATTGGTGGGGGTCCAAGCACTGAGACCCCCCACCAATCGCTAGAACGAAGCAGCTGAAGTGCTCTCGTGAGCGCTCAGCCACTTCGTGTCTGTTTGACTTTTTCCGGAAAGCCGATGTATCAGAGTACGGGCTCATAGACTTTCTATTGAGTCTGTACACGATACATTTATTTTCGGAAAAAGCTGAACAGACACGAAGCGGCTGAGCGCTCATACGAGTGCTTCATCTGCTTCGTTCTAGAGATTGGTGGGGGTCTCCGTGCTCTGACCCCCACCAATCCAAACTTCTGACATGTCACTATGACATGCCAGAAGTTTGTCAAACATTTAGCTACACTTTAATCCCTGCTCATTCATCCCCCCGGAGCCAATACAGACCTAGTGATGCAGCTTACTACGCTCCCGCTGTCTCAGGGAGCAATTTGACTCTGTTTTGGCCTGATTTGGAAATTTGGAAGTTCCGGCCTACGCGGGATAAATTTATTAACGGAAGTGTGCGTGCCGAACTTACGGAAGAACAGACGTCAGCGTTATATAGCCTGTGACTTGAATTCCGACCGATCGGATGGTGGGGAGATTCTGGGCACTGCTCCCCAAAGTTCTGGGACTTTGGGAGACTAAAAATGGTTCCTCCAGGGAGAATACAAACTGAGTAAGGCGGCCATTCTTCACCCGCCTACATGCTGCAATACGCGGCCATAATAACATCAGGTCCCCCCACACACGAAGTGGCCACTTCCAGCGCCATCTTCAATTTAATTACAATAATTCCTACGGTCCACAAATCACCTTCTGTCCCCTCCTCCTTGGCTGGAAGACTTCATTCTTAAACCCATCATTCAAGGCGGACAACTGTGAGTGAGAGAGACCTCAGATTGGGGTGTGGCTAGCGGCAAAGATGGATGCCTAGAAGAAACACTCTACATAATATAAACTCCATCTGCGTTTTTATGCATATGATTGTGACCGGACCTACCATCTGCCTGACACTGCAGCATTTATGTTTGGTCAAGTACTCCTCTATCGCTTGCCCGCTTCCCCTCCACGATTGTCAGCATAGACTACCAATCGATAGGGAGTGAAAGACCCTGAGTACCTCCACCCCAGGTACATTCATCTATATATATTGCCAGTACTTGCGGCCCACTCAACACACAAAGCAGCTGAATAACTTCACATTGAATGGTGTTTATTATCCTGCTGGGGCACTGCTCTGTTTTTTTTTTGAGCGCTTCCAAACTGCATTCTATGACCTGGCTTACACCTCCATACAATTTGGACTAATGCAACTCAAGTTCGCCACTAACTAAATTACATTTGGGGTCAGAGGCCCAATTTTTTCTTGGCGTATTATTGGACTTCCTGTAATGGCCATAGCCTGAACAGATACAGGGAAAAAGAAAGGGAACTTATGTTTTCCTAACCAATTTCATCTGCACCATCACTGTGCTCACCATCTCACATATCTGTAAAGGATCTGCCAGGCACAACTTCTGTGTATACGCCCATGGGTAATCAGTCTGCACCTGATTCTATGTCTCTGAGACTGACTCCATCTTCCACCACTCAGGATGGCAGGCTTAGGAGTGGGAGAGCCTATCGCAGCCTGGCCAGACGGAGCTAGCTCCAGCCCTCTGTCTATTTATACCTGCCTTTCCTGTTCCTCCTTTGCTTGTGATTCTTCTCGTGTGGTTTCCTGGCCTTGCTGCAGCTTCTAGCTATTTGACCTTGCTTCATACTGACCCTGGCTTACGGACTACTCTCCTGCTCTGCGTTTGGTACCTCGTACTCTCCTGGTTTGACTCGGCTCGTTCACCACTCTTGTTGCTCACGGTGTTGCCGTGGGCAACTGCCCCATTTCCCTTTGCTTGTGTCCCCTTGTCTGTTTGTCTGTCGTGCACGTACTGAGCGTAGGGACCGTCGCCCAGTTGTACCCCGTCGCCTAGGGCGGGTCGTTGCAAGTAGGCAGGGACTGAGTGGTGGGTAGATTAGGGCTCACTGTCTGTTTCCCTATCCCCCTGTCATTACAATATCAGTAGCAGATAATCAAACAGTCAGTCATGGCAAAAGTTGACAAACAAGAGGGATGGAGTACTCCCAAACAACAAAAGAAATCTTAATCCTACATGGATACATTTCTTAAACAGAGATCCCCATCTAACGAGAGTTCCTGCCAAATCTGCACCTACTCTGACTCCAGTCTCAGAGAATATGGCATCATCGGGAGAAAGCTCAGGTGAGGAAGACGCTCGTGGAGCCACCTCATCTATTCAACTATCACAACACACCATGCAGGAGATAATTGAAACTGCTATCAAACTAGTGGTGAAGGCAAATGAGACAACTCAATGGCAGACAACACCTGAAGGACACCCAGATATCGCTCCTCAATCATGGCAAAGACACGAATAAGGCTTTTCAAACCTGCCAAACACACCTGAACAGCCTACTGACCTATGTCGAAGACCAAGACAATAGGGGAAGGAGGAATAACCTCCACTTGAGGGGAGTTCCGGAATCTGTCCCTGTTGCAGAGATAATGGATGTTACCTATGCCATCCTGAAAACGCTACTTAACACTGAACAAGCCTCCTCGCTGACAATTGAGAGGTCCCACAGGGCATTAAGACTGAAGCCTAAAGATGGAGACCCGCCTCATGACATAATTTGTAGAGTTCAACACATCGTAATGCTATTCTTAGAAAGTCTAGAGAACTTCAAGAACTTACCCATGGTTGATACCAGATTTCTATCTTTCAAGATCTCTCACCAGTAACCCTCAACAAACACAGACAACTTAAACCAGTAACGAATATTCTTAGAGACAAGGCTATTTCTTACCATTGGCTCTTTCCATTTGGACTGCCGTTTGTCCTCAAGGGCACTCTCAGGGTCATCAAACGCCCAGAAGACCTTTTACCCATCTATGAAGATCTGGGTCTGGATCCGAATAAACCTCTATCCTGACTATTGATCACAGATGTAGCAAACCTTCCTGCTCTTCCTGACGCAGTTCTGTTGATTCCTGCCAAAGACTGTCCCTCTCATAAGGGACTTACCAGCTAGATGGAATGACCGTGTGTAAGGCCTTTGCCTCCTTCAAGGAGCTATTGGCAAGTAGTCTTTTGACACAAAATGTATAATTCATGTGATGATTCTCTCAACCACTGCTCTGTTGCATAGATAGATCTGGAACACCGCTCTCTGGGAGAAAAGTGTTGTGGCATGTATGTCACGATGCGGGGTGTGGACCCACTGGGCCGTACCTCGTAGCGGGATGGCAGCTGGCCAAACAGGTAAGTATAGAGTTCAATTAGTTCAGCGAGGGTACCTGAGGCAATTGTAGGCAGTAGTGAGGCAGGCACGTCCAGGACCAGGCGGCGGACAGTCGTCAGGTGAGATGTAGCAGATCAAGTGTAGACTGTAGCACAGCACGGCAATAGCACCGCACGGCAATAGAACTAGGTAGCACGGAAACAGGATACGGGATACAGGATAAAGGAGCAAGGTACACTGGAAGACACTGGGAGACCATAAGCACGACAAACAATGGGTAACGAACAACGCTCTGGCAAAGAGCAAGGACGCAGAGCCCTTTTTATAGCCCAGGGCATCCTGGGCTAGATTGCAGAGTTCCTGCAAAAATGCGCGCACTGGCCCTTTAAGGCCGTGCACGCACGGGCGCGCCCGTCGGAGACACTCTGAGTCCGGAAGTGAGTGCCGGCGCCTGACAGGAGGACGACACTGTAACGAGGTAAGCGGTCCATGGCCACGGCCGTCGAGGTTAACGACCGAACGACGGACCGTGGCAATAGACGTTACAGTGTATACATGTTAACACTCCTCCTATCTATGCTCTTGACGACTCATAACACTACTAGAATTTCTTACTGCTTACACATTAGCTTCTGAGCACTGTGCATGTAGCTTATTTATTCCCCTAATATTTTGCGATACCTGAATATTTCTTATTACAACAACCACTTACTTAGAGTCAATTAACTCTGGTACTTGGTACTTAGTTGGTAATACCTCCTGTTTATTAGTTTATTTCTTCTGTTGAATTCTGCTCTCACGCTATGTCTAATGTACATGTTACTTCTTGGAATGTAAAGGGACTGAACTCACCCACAAAGCGGTCTAGAACCTTCCAGACTCTTAGATCTCACCACACGGAGATAGTGATTCTACAAGAAACTTATTTTGCTCTGGGCAAACTTCCTAATTTGCCTAACACATTTTTCTAAATGATATCATTCTCATCACCACTCCTCTAAAAAAAGAGAAGTTACAGTTGCCTTTAAAAAATCTGTTCTTTACTTTAATTTCACAATTGAGTGACACGGAAGGCAGATTTCTATTTCTAAAGGGGACATTTGCAAATATACGCGTTACCATAGCTGGACTATATGCCCCTAATACCCAGCAAATCCCCTGGCTATCTGAAACAATTGCAAATTTTTCAGTCTGGTATATGTGTTGTGGGAGGCGATCTTAACATCATTCTAGAGCCCCTATTGCATTCCTCACCGGAACCTCGCAACAGTCATTTAGAAATCAAAAAGCTCTCCACAGAAAATTATCTGAATCACATTTGGGAGATGTTTGGAGAGCTTTCTTTCCAAACACCAAAGATTACACCAACCACTCTG
The DNA here is from genome assembly GCF_050947455.1 of Rhinoderma darwinii. Taxonomy (NCBI): domain Eukaryota; kingdom Metazoa; phylum Chordata; class Amphibia; order Anura; family Rhinodermatidae; genus Rhinoderma; species Rhinoderma darwinii. The sequence goes on from NC_134687.1 coordinate 378,144,017, forward strand.
CTCCACATAAGTCCTACCAAAGACTTGACTATTTATTTATCATGTCTCAACACCTGGGTTTAGTAACTTCTTCTGACATAGGTCACATCACGATCTCTGATCATGCCCCAATTTTCCTGGAGATTAATATCCTGTCACTGCCCCAGAAACCATATTCCTGGAGACTCAATTAACTTTTTCTTAATAATGATATAAAGAGCAATTACTACGTGTTGCTTATGTCTAACTATTTCCAAGAAAATGGAAACGGCCAAACCCCAATGTCCATTGTGTGGGAATCCCACACAGCCGTGGTAAGGGGTAAGTTCATATCTCTAGGCTCCTATGTTAAAAAATTGCTCAAAAAATAAATTGACGATATTATGAGTAAGATCCTACATTTAGAAGGATGTCATAAAAGGTAGTTGGCAATTGAGGTTCAACAGGAACTTCATGTACAAAGGGAATGTTTGCGACAGTTGCTGAACCTTAAGACAGCGAAAGCTTACTTAAATAGCCATCACAAAATGTATGTTTATGGCAACAGGGGGTAGAAACGAATGGCTACAATGGCTAAAAAAAGAGACAGGAACAAATGTACATTAAACGTATCCGTACAGATAGGGGTGACATCCTCCCATATACAGCTGATATTCCTACACAATTTAAGAATTACTACAAACTACTGTATAACCTTAGAAGCCAAAAGTCCAGGGACGACGTGATTAAGGGGCCATTCACATATGTCCGGCGTCCGCTTCAGTTTACCTCCGGCGTGTTGAAGAAAAGCCGGAGGCAAACTGATGCTAGAACGAATCCTATAGTTTTCTATTGGATCTGTTCTGGCACGGAGGACATCAGTTTTGGCGCCGGACCGCCCTGGAAGCCGGATCTAAAAATGTTCCCTTTAGCATATTTGGTTCCGGCTCCCAGGGGGTCCGGTGCCGTATCCGATCTATTTTAATGGTGGCCAGTTGAACGCCGGGTGCTGCGCATCCACCTTCCAGCAGCACCCGGCGGGAAGGTGGATGTGAGCTAGGACCAGAATCCCCGGTCATAGCATTGCCGGGGTTTCCGCTCCAGGCGGAGACCCTGATGACTACCCTCCCACCCAGGGCCAGCCTTAGGGGTGTGCGACCTTTGCCATTGCACATGGTGCATCACCCCAGCAGGTAGAAGGGGGGCGCTGCACTGGCTCCCTTCCCCTGCTTGTTTTAGAAGCGCCCGGGGCCGGCAACTCAGCAGTCGCCTTTCCGCCCAGCCGCTTCTTCACTCAGTGGCGTTGCTGCCGCTCTAGCAGCCATAGTGGCTGCTAGCGACGACACCGTGCATAAGGGCGCCCGTCGGGAAGGGGGACGGGACCCCACCATGGCCGGTGGCACCGCTAGCAGACGCTGCGGCTGCTACAGTAGTAGCGATGCCACTATAGCAGAGCAGGGAGGTATCTCCCTGCTCTGCTATCTACCAGTGCCACTGTAGCTCCCTGAAGGAGCGGAATCCTGGTGTGATCAGGGATTCTGCTGCTGGAGCGCTTCACTTGATATCTCTGTCCATATATGGACAGTGACATCAGGGGAAACACCTGAAGCGGAATCCCCGTCCACAGCGTTACCGACTCTGTGACCGGGGATTCCACTCCAAGATAAGCCAGTGGTGTAAATTTCCATAAATGGACACAGACGACAGGGGCTTCTCCTGGAGTGGAATCCCCTGTCACAGCGTCGGAAACGCTGTGTGCAGGGGTTCCGCTTCAGGAGTTGACCCTGATTTCACTGTCCATATATGGACAGAGACACGAAGGGGGGCGCTCCAGGAGCGGAATCACCAGCCAAAGGGGGATATCGCTCCATCAGGGAGCTACAGTGGCGCTATCTACAGGAAGGGGGAGGGGGTGCTATCTACATGGGAGCTGTGGGCTGTATAGCACTACCTTCAAGGGGACTGTGGGCTGTGTGGCACTACTTTCAAGAGGACTATGTGGCACTACCTACAAGGGGGCTGTGGGCTGTGTGGTGCTACCTACAAGGGGGCTGTGGGCTGTGTGACGCTACCTACAAGAGGGCTGCGTGGTGCTACTTACAAGAGGGCTGTGTGGCGCTACCTACAAGGGTGCTGTGTGGCGCTACCTACAAGAGGGCTGTGTGGCGCTACCTACAAGGGCTGTGTGGCGCTACCTACAAGGGCTGTGTGGCGCTACCTACAAGTGGGCTGTGTGGTGCTACCTACAAGGGGGCTGTGTGACATTATCTACAGGGGGTACTGTGGCATTATATACAGAGGGCATTGCAGCATTATCTACAGGGGCATGTGTGGCACTATATACCGGGGGGTGTGGCACTATATACAGGGGGGTGTGGCACTATATACAGGGGGTGTGGCAATCTAAAGAGGGCACTGCGGTATTATCTACAGGAGGCGTGTGGCATTATATACAGGGGGTGACATGATCAACAGAGGGCACTGCGGTTTTTACAGGGGGTGTGGCACTATCTACTGAGGGAACCGTGGCATTATCTAAAGGGGGGTATGACGCTATATACAGAGGGCACTGTGGCATTATCTACAGGGGGTGTGTGGCACTATATACAGCAGCACATTTTAAGAGCCTAGACTACCATTTTGTGGACCATTGTGGAAAAACTGATGTTAAAAATGAATGGTAAAAACTGATGACAACGAACGACAACTGATGGTTTTGTAGTAAAAATCATGAAAAAGCCTGATGGCAACTGATACATTTTTGCATCAGTTGTAATCACTTGAGAGAGAAAAAAAAACTGATGCTGATACAACTGATATATGTGAACGCACTCTAAGAGGAAATTGAGCATTGATGCTATTTTACAAGATCTGCAATTTCCTTCTCATACAACTCCCCAAAAGAAAATCCTTTCTAACCCATTTACTCTCTCAGAATTAGAAACCACCATAAAGGTTACTCCCACAGGGAAAAGTCCCAGCCCGGATGGTTTGCCTTCTACCTACTACAAAACTTTTGAAGACATCCTTCTGCCCCAGATGCTGAATACCTTTAATTCCCTTCTCCATTCTACGGGGTTCCGTAAGCAATCTCTGAAAGCACATATATCCATTTTACCCAAAGAAGGTAAAGATGATGCTGAATGCAGTAGCTATAGACCGATCTCTCTATTAAATGTGGACATCAAATTTTAAGCTAAACTACTAGCTAATAGAGTTAAACCCCTACTCCCTGACTTAATCCATCCAGAACAAGTAGGATTGATATCCCGTAGAGAGGGCAACGATAATACCATTATTAGAATCCTTAATTTGATACAATATGCTAGGTCAAAACATATACTGATGGCTGTATGATCCACAGATGCTGAAAAAGCATTTGACCGGGTTGATTGGTTGTTTATGACATCAGCATTACAAAAATGTGGAATCCCGTATATAGCCATCACTCAGATCATGGCTTTCTATACCTGCCCTTCTGCATAAATTAGGGTTAATGGCACTCTGTCTCCTTATTTGAATATCTCTAATGGGACCAGACAGGGTTGCCCCTTATCCCTCCTTTTATTTGTCCTCCTCACCATCGAAACATTAATTCAACATATTAGACAAAACCCACTAATACAGGGCATACGGATTAGAGATCATACCCCATTACACAGCTGCTTTCGCGATGATCTCATAATTACAGCAAACCCTGACAGATCCTTCCCTATATTATAAAACATATTTGAAACATTTTCTGACCTATCAAACTTTAGGATTAATCCAGCTAAATCTAAAGCGCTAAACATCATGTGTCCTCATCACATGATACTTATAGCTCAGTCCGTATCTCATTCTATATAGGTGGTACACCAAGAAAACTATCTGGGCTTACAGATTTCCGCAACCCCGGACTCTTGGAGTAATTTACTTAACATGCTCATTATATGAAACTGACATATTTAATGCAGTCTATGCCTATTTATCTACCCCAGAGCTTTTACCGCAAATTACATAGACAGCTATTGAATTATATATGGAACGGGAAGGTCATAGTTTATCATCGAACACCTTGAATCGACCGAATCATCTGAGAGAGATCAATTTCACGGACATGCAGGTTTACTATCAAGTAATTCAGCTAGGCAGAGTCATCGAGTGGCATAACCATTCTACTCCTAATATGTATAAATCGGTGGAGGAGGAAGTATTTGAGTCTTCATTAACGCAAGCATTGTTTCATTCTAGTAACTTAACCTCTTCACGCGCTGCTCCGCAACTGTACGTCCTGCAGAGGGCTTGCTTCCCGCATCAGGACGTACAGTTGCGGAGTAGATCCCGGCGCACACTGTCCTAACGGACAGTGTCCGGGATCCGGGAGGTCAGCTGTCCCCGACAGCTAACACTCCAGTCTTGCCGGTCAGTGGACCATCGCCACCGATTTCTGCAATTAACCCCATAAATGCGGCGACAGATAGCGTTCGCCACATTTAAGGGGTTTGAAGCACATCGGCAGCCCCCACTAAGTGATTGTGGGGGCTGCCGATGCTTGTCGTGGCAATCAGAGGCCAGACAATAACCTCCGGGTTGCCATGTACAGAAGCCTCGGAGGAGCAGCCTCCTGCCGGTCGTCCAAATCTTCCTGTCAGTGTGACTGTCACGTCACAATGACAGTTAGAATACATTACACTATGTAGGTAGTGTAATGTACTCTAGCAGCGATCAAAGCTGCAAGTCTAAGTGTCCCCTAGTGGGACAAGTGAAAAAAGTAAAAAAAAGTAATAAAAGGGTTTTAAAAAAAGTGTAAAAATAAAAGTTATAAGTTACATAAACAAACACTGCTTTTTTTCCTATAATAAGACTTTCATTATAGGAAAAAAATGAACACGTAAAAAAAAGTACACATATTTGGTATCACCGCGTTCGTAACGACCCCAACTATAAAACTATAATGTTATTTTTCCCGCACGATGTACACCCCAAAAAAAAAAATCAATAAAAAACTACACCAGAATTGCTATTTTTTTGGTCACCACCCTTCCCAAAATAGAAAATAAAAAGTGATCAAAAGGTCGCATGTACCCGAAAATAGTACCAATAAAAACTACAACCCGTCCCGCAAAAAACAAGCCCTTAGGCCTCATGCACACGACCGTAAAAACTCCCGTTATTACGGGTCGTAATTACGACATAGACTTCTATTGGCCACGGGTACCTTCCCGTTTTCTTACGGGAAGGTGCCCGTGCCGTTAAAAAAGATAGAACATGTCCTATTTCAGGCCGTAATAACGGCACGGGCAGTCCATAGAAGTCTATGGAGCTCCCGTAATGACGGGTGGCTACATGTGTGCACCCGTCATTACGGCAGCGTTGCTAAGCGACGTCAGTAAATAGTCACTGTCCAGGGAGCTGAAAGAGTTAACTGATCGGCAGTAACTCTTTCAGCACCCTGGACAGTGACTACCGATCAGAATAAAGAGCAACCTGTAAAAAATAATAGACGTTCATACTTACCGAGAACTTCCTGCTTCCTCCAGTCCGGTCTCCCGGCCGTTGCCTTGGTGACGTGTCCCTCTCGACATCCGGCCCGACGTCCTGGCCATCCCTGGATGACGTTTCAGCCCATGTGACCGCTCAGCCAATCACAGGTCAATCACAGGCTGCAGCGGTCACATGGACTGCCGCGTCATCCAGGGATGTCGGGCTGGATGTGAAGAGAGGGACGCGTTACCAAGGCAACGGCCGGGTAAGTATGAATTTCTTTAACTTTTATTACAGAAAGGGCTGCCCCTTCTCTCTATCCTGCACTGATAGAGAAAAGGGGCTGCCGATTAGTGCAGTGCTATTTTGCCGCCAAAAAAGTGCCCGTAAATACGGGTGGAATACGGGTGACACCGGACCCATATTTACGGGCACGGGTCCGTAAATACTGGTGCAAAACGGGTCGAATACGTGTGACACCGGACCCGTATTTACGCCAGTATTTACGGGTGGGAAAAAATACGGTCGTGTGCATGAGGCCTAACACAGCTTTTTTGACTAAAAAATAAAAAAAGTTATGGCTCTCAGAATATGGTGACACAGAAAATGAATTATTTTATAAAAAAGTGATTTTATTGCGCAAAAGCTGCAAAACATAAAAAACCCTATATACATATGGTATCGCCGTAATCGTATCGACCTGCCGAATAAAGTAAAATTGTCATTTATAGCACACGGTGAACGCTGCAAAAAAAAACACATTGTCAGAATTGCTTGTTTATGGTCAACCGGCTTGCAAAAAAATTGAATAAAAAGTGATCAAAAAAAATCGCATGTACCCCAAAATGGTACAAATGAAAACTACAGATTGTCCCGCAACAAATAAGCCCGCACACGGCTCCGGTGGTGAAAAAATAAAAATGTTCTGGCTCTCAGAATATGGCGATGCAAAATGTGCAGTGTTCCAAAATCGGATAAGATCGGGCGCCATTTATCAGTGCGACACCGGCCACACATCTATGAATTATTATTTATTTACACCATTATTATACCCTCTTATTATGCCCTGATGTCCTCTACCCAGCTTACACATGCCCCCACATTAGAAACTGAAATACCAGCAAAACCCCAAACAGAACAACTGCCAAGCAAAATCTGCGCTCCAAAAGCACAATGGCGTCCCTCCCTTCTGAGCCCTGCAGCGTGCCCAAACAGCAGTTTGCGCCCACATATATGGCATCACCATACTCTTAACGCTTTATGAGGTATTTGTCTTCAGTGGCACAAACTGGGCACAACATATTATGCACTAAAATGGCATATCAGTGGAAAATTGCAATATTCACACCATCCGCTGTGCATTAACCCCTTTGTGCACTATGACTTAATAGCACGTCATGGTGTGGGGGTTGATGTATGGAGCGGGCTCACAAAACAGGAACAGCGATCGTGCGGTTATAGAAGCCTGTAAAAATAACAATATACTGCAATACATTAGTATTGCAGTATATTGTACCAGCGATCCAATGATCGCTGGTACATGTCCCCTAAGGGACTAATAAAACGTGTAGAAGAATTAGTTATTAGTAGTGAAAAAGAAAAAAGTTTCAAGTTAAAAAAAAATTTTTCTTCTAAAGTAATGTAAAAAAATAAACAAAATTGGTATCACTACGTCCGTAAAAGGCTGAACTATTACAATATACCATTATTTAACTTGCACGGTGAACACCGTAAAAAACGTAAATAATTGAAACCGCCAAAATCGCTGTCGTTTTCGTTTTTACCGCACGGCTCAGATTTTTTTCCTATATTCCTATATTTTCCTATTTTTTTTTCAGTTTCCCAGTACATTCTACAATTCCTCCCGCAAGAAATAAGCCCTCACATAACTCTACTGATGGAAAAAGTTATGGTTCTTGGAAGGCGGGGAGTGAGAAACGAAAATAAGAAAGCAAAAAATGGATCAGTCCTGAAAGGGTTAATTCATTTCTAATGAGAAAAAAAACTTTTGACCACATGTGGGGTATTTCCGTACTCGGGAGAAATTGCTTTACAAAAATTGGTTGTTTTGTTCTATACCCCTAGATAAATTCATTGAGAGGTGTAGTTTCCAAAATGGGGTCACTTTTGGGGGGTTTCCCCTGTTTTGGTCCCTCCAGGGTGTTGCAAACGCGACATGGCACCGAAAACCAATCCAGCAAAATCTGTGCTCCAAAATCCAAATGGCGCTCCTTCCCTTCTGAGCCCTGCTGTGGGTCCAATCAGCAGTTTATTACCATATATGGGATATTGCCGTAATCGGGAGACATTGCTTTACAAATGTTGGGGTACATTTTCTTTATTATTCCTTGTAAATATTAAAAATTTCTATGTTTTTTCAGAAAAAAAGTAGATTTTCATTTTTACATACTAATTCTAATAAATTTTGCGAAAAACCTGTGTAGTCAAAATGCTAACTATACCACAAGATAAATTCCTTGAAGGGTGTAGTTTCCAAAATGGGGTAACTTTTGGGGTGTTTTCACTGACCTCTTCAAACCTGACAAGGTGCCTAAAATATATTCTAAAAAAAAGGAGGCCCAAAATCCACTGGGTGTTCCTTTGCTTCTGAGGCCTGTGTTTCAGTCCATTACCACACTAGTGCCACATATGGGATATTTCTAAAGAAGGCAGAATTTGGGCAATAAATATTGAGTTGCAATTCTCTGGTAAAACCTTCTGTGTTACAAAAAAAAATGTATTAGAAATGAATTTCGGCAAAAAAAATTAAATTTGTAAAATTTCACCTCTACTTTGCTTTAATTCCTGTGAAACGCCTAAAGGGTTAAAACACTTTGTGAATGCTGATTCAAATACCTTGAGGGGTGCAGTTTTCAAAATGGGGTGACTTTTTGGTATTTTCTAATGTATAAGGCCCTCAAATCCACTTCAGAACTGAACTGGTCCCTGAAAAAATGGCCTTTTGAAATTTTCTTTAAAATATGAGAAATTGCTGCTAAAGTTCTAAGCCTTGTAACGTCCTAGAAAAATAAAAGGATGTTCAAAAAACGATGCAAACAAAGTAAAGTAGACATATGGGAAATGTTAACTAGTAACTATTTTGTGTGGTATTACTATCTGTTTTACAAGGAGATACGTTTACATTTTGAAAAATGCTAATTTTTGCAAATTTTTTCACAATTTTGGTGTTTTTCAGAAATAAATACCAAAATTATCGACCACATTTTTTCACTAACAAAGTACAATATGTCACGAGAAAACAATCTCAGAATCGCTTGGATAGGTAAAAGCATTCCAACGTTATTACCACATAAAGTAACACGTCAGATTTGAAAAAATCGGCTGTGTCCTGAAGGCCAAAACAGGCTGGGTCCTGAAGGGTTAAGGGGCACTACTCCCCGAGTCAACTTACTGACAAAGGCACCCCTGAGTGTGTAAGATCTCTGACACCATGATAATAAGTCCTAAACCTTCTTCGTTGATGAAAGTCGGAGATTTGTTGGGAATGGGAGACCCGGCCCCGAAATCATGGTTCTCCTTGCAAATTTCTAAGTGGTTGGTGACCTATTACAAGATGGGGCCCTCCCACCATTCGAGCAACTATGACTCATGTTTCCTACAGCTTCTTTTAATCACTCACATTACTCTCAAATGTTATTGAACTTTAAGAAACTCACAAAACAAGATTCTTTCGTAAGAGATCTTACATGGTTTGAACAATTGACGACTGTGACGCAACCTGTTCCTAAACTCACCTCAAAATTGTATAAAAAACATATTTTAAACACAGACCTTACTTATTTGTCTTATATTAGAGCTTGGGAAAAAGAATAAGACACCACATTTAGCCCCACTGAAATCTTACACATATTCAAGAAATGTTTGGGCCCCTCTAGATGTATTGCTATTCAGGAAACGAGCTATAAACTGGTGAGCAGATGGTATAAAATGCCGGCTCTACTACACAAATATGACATCAACATCCCTCAGACTTGCTGGAGGTGTTTGAGACACACAGGTACATATATTCACCTTTGGTGGGACTGCCACCTTATTAAACCTTTCTGGTCCAAGGTAGAAGAAATATAGTCTTCCATATGTCCACATGCTCCTTCGCTATCTCCGAGAATTGTGTTCTTGAACCTCTACCCAACTCTTCCAAACTCTTTTAATAGAATCTTGTGGTTACAAATGTTTAAAACAGCTAAAGCCATGATTCCACTATACTGGAGGAAGGAAGATACACCTCCAATCACCCAATGGTTGGAAAAAGTAGCTCAGATCTCTAGATTTGAGGAGTTGTGCTCAGAGAAATGTAGGCAAATACAAAATAATCTGTTCTGCGTGTCTATCTTCCTCCAAGACCCATAACTTTATGGTGGACTCTCCTCTACATAATTTGTATCCCTTTCCTCCAACTTGTTTACAGTGCCTAATGTTATACTTTACGTTATCATACTATGTGACCTAAATTAGAAGCTCTGGTAGTTCATAAAGGGAATGTGTCGCGAATTAAGCCTTTTTTTTTTTTAAGTAAGTTATTTATTTCTATTATATTTTTTACGTTTTTTGCTGCATTTTATTTTCTTCCACATGGTGGAATGCATTCAAAATTAAATAATAATTTGACATGTTTTCCTATGTTGGCCACCAGAGGGAGCACTTCCCAGAATTACAGCAAGGTGAATAAGGCAAAGCAACCTGACTCACAGCTGCTGTAAATGTTGGAGGGAATCTCACCCCCTCCGTATTTTTGGCAACAAGCCAGGAAAAGGTGCCTTCAAATTGTGTCTCACTCCCATTTTGGGAGTGATATTGTACAAATGGCAGCTGGCAGAAGCTATAGGTCACACCAAAAGGCTAAGGGTATGTTCACATGCTTACTAAAAAAACATCTGAAAATACGGAGCAGTTTTCAAGGCAAAACAGCTCCTGATTGTCAGACATTTTTTAATCAAACTAGCGTTTTTTACGGCCGTTTTTGGAGCTGTTTTTCTATAGAGTCAATGAAAAATGGCTCCAAAAACGGCCCAAGAAGTGACATGCAATTATTTTTTGCGGGTGTCTTTTTACGTGCCATTATTTAAAACGTTTACGGCCCGAAAAAAACCCAGCTGAAAACACTACGTGTGCACATACCCTAAGGGTATGTTCACACGGTTTCTTTTCGCCCGTTTTTCGGGCCATAAATGGCCGAAAAATCAAAAGCAGAACGCCTACAAACAACTGCCCATTGATTTCAATGGGAAATACGGCGTTCTGTTCCGACGTGGAGTTGCTAAAAAAAAAAAACGTCTGAAAATCAGGAGCAGTTTTCCCTTGAAATCAGCTCCGTATTTTCAGACATTTTTGATTTTGTGTGTGCACATACCCTAAGAATGATGAAAGTGAAGTGAATGACTTTTCAATTGGCCAGTTTCACACGCCGTGTATTTGACGCGTTTTTTTGCGCATTTTACGTGCCAAAAAATGCATAAAAAACGCTTGATTACGCTTGTAATTTACATAATTGGTAAAGTACGCTGTTAGTACATACAACGCGCTTTTTTACACACCTGTTTTTAAATATTTGTGTAAATAAAGTAGTGTCGAGTCAATTCCATTGCACGTAAAATGTGCCAAATGTTCCCATAGTCAATGGAAGTCCTAATTATGCGCCAAAAAATGCAAACACAATGCATCAAAAAGCACGTGAAAAATTGATTAAGCTTCCCATTTACATCAATGGGAAAGCGAACCGTTAGTTTTTTACACAAGCATTCTTAAAAAACGTGTTGCATAAAAAAGAACATTGGGGTGGGGTTGTGTGTGGCACAGTTACATGATTGGGGGGGATTTGTGTGTCTGTGTGGGAGGGTGTGCTCGCCACGGATTCATCAAAACAGCTGATAAGCGGCTATGAAGGATCAGCGGTGCCCGTGCATACTCCGCTGCACAAAAATAGGACACAGCTCTGCTGCACACGCACATACACACAGCTATGCTGTGCGCGCACACACTCTTCTACACGCGCACACACAGCTCTGATACACACACACAGCTCTGCTACACACACAGACACACACACACACACACACAGTTACAGCAGGTGTGCGGGGGGGGGTCACGAGGGGGAGGGGGTCGCTGGAGGGGTGGCTGTGAGAGAGAAAGGGACAGACAGAGACACACACACCTTAATTGCAGTGCGGCCGGTCTACAAAATGACGCCGGCTTTCCCCCTACAAACCAGCTTCTATGCTGGGTCGCTCTGAACTGTGCTTGTGCAGTACAGAGCCAGATGGCAGAGGCAATGGACGGGAGCCGTTCATTGTGTCCTATGCACTGTGCTGCCGTGTTCCATCTATGTATGTTTCGTTAAGCGATACATACACAGATTAAATAAAACATGGCTGCCCCAGTACAGTAAGAAAGTGTTAATAAAAAAAAAAAAAACAACATTGTGTGTGAAAAAAATAAAGTCAATATAATATTTTATTAAATAAAAACACATATTAATAAAAAAAAAATCATGAAACTGTCCCTTTAAGATTGAGTTCATCCCACCATTTACACATACTTACCTTCACACTCGCTAGTCTCCTCTTGCTGGATTTCCTTTGATGTATACATGTACTGGAATATTGCTTCTATGATTCGATATGTTTTTTCCTAGATGCTTACAATGTGAAATGTTTCATTTGTTTTTATATGTTTGTTTAAGTATGTTTATATGAACACGCTAACTCTATGAAGATCTTGAAACAAATGAAAGTACATTTGTTGTGTTTGTTATTGGAAAAAGAAAACCAAATAAAAATATATATTTGAAAGAAAATTAGCGTAGAATAGTCAGCTTGAGATTCTGAGAGCTTTAGAAAGCGTGTTTATGGAAACAGCTGTAGCCTGCGATACTCGCTTGTCTGTACCCGTTTTTGTGCACTGAGCATTAAAGAGAAGAAAAAGTCGACTTGGGTGAGTGGCGCTCTTTCTTTCTTCATTAGTGTATATTTTATGATAAATTCCTCCCTTTTTATGATTTGCTTTACTATTGTTTTTGTGATACGTTGTTAAAGGAACACTACAAATCAATGATAAAAGTAAATATGACAAAAACTTGCTCACGCTGTTTGTCACTCTGTTTGTTTCAGTAACATGCATAAAATCCTGCAATTTCCTTCTGATCTCTTCCATTTTCGGCTACTAAACAACTGATGGGTGTAACTTATACAAAAGAGGCGAGGCTTAACAATCTTTTTTCCCTACTGCAGAGAGGGCAAAGGGAAGAGGGTCCTGCTGCAGCCAGTTGTCCAACAGACGGACACTGAATGGTGATGAGAGGGAGGGGAAAATGACTGATCTCCTGGAAAACATATAGAAGAATTCTTTATATATTTCTCAGTTTCAATTGCAATATGAGAGAAAATATAAATCAAAAGGAAAGTAAGAGATTAATGGAGAAATTGCTGTAATTTTTTATGCCTTTTCTATTTTTAATGTTTCTTTAATTTTCCCAGTTAAAAGACTCCTGACTTTTGCTGGTTTAGATGTAAGTTCTACAGGTAATTAAGGTAAGATATTGTGACATCACAAGAGAGTAAAATTAAATATTTTAGTTAAGTTAATAGCCACATGTAGTGAAACGAGTAAGCAGACAGGAAACATCTTGAAACCTCTCCGCTGTCAGCTGGGTGTCATGGGTCTCATATTGGCTGGGCTTCATCATCATGAAGGTTTACATGGTGCTATGGCACAAAGATCCAGTTGCAGATGCCACTGCTGTGACCCTTAATACTGTGCAACTGTGGAAGCACATTTCAGCAACCACATAGAACACTACATTATTCAAATGTAAAATAGGAGTATTTGTAAAATGTATGTCCTGGTATGTCCTCTTTCACAAAGACATAAATTATGCTTGAAATATATTTTAGTGGAAAATATAAAGTATGAAAATAAAGCACAAGACAGGGTTACTCTATATTACATCTTATAAATGCTCTTGTTTAAAGGCAGGGACCGGTCTAAGCATGTGTGCGCTCTTGGGCGACAGAATAACAGGGGTCCTTGTCTAACCTACCCTTGGCTTTGATCGCTTAGCAGGAAAAAAATGGTGAAGATCTCAAGGCATCAACTAAGCAGCTTTCATGCAGAGAGAACAAATGGAGTATAAGATAATCTACAACATTTTTTAAATTAATTAGGGGCAACATGGTGGTTTAGTAGTTAGTACTATTGCATTGTAGCACTGGGGTCCTGGGTTTAAATCGGACCACTATCGGCAAGAGGCTTGCATGTTCTGTGTTTGCATATTACCTGGTTTCCTATCACACTCCAAAAACATATTCAAAGGTTAATTGAATCTAGTGCATATGTGTGTGTGAGAGATAGGGAAATTATATTGTGAGTCTCATTGGGAACAAGGAACAATGTGAGTGATGACAATATCTATATAGTGCTGTGGAACATGTCGGTAGTATAAAAACAAAAGGAAATAAAATAAATTTACCAAAAGGCAAACTACTTGTTTTGAGATCAGACCAATCTCTTCAATGTTTAGAGCATATTTTTCCCGTTTGCAATGCGCCTCCAAAGTGCAGTGGGTCCTGAGTATGCCCAGGTTTGCCTAGTGACGACACTGGCCCTGCATAAAGATTACAGCATACCTAATCTTTCAGATGACTTTTCAGAATAAGCTGTCATATGTGTGTACATGAGGTATAACACTATTTCTGGCCATTATACGACTTGTATAGGACATTTTTTTTAGCAGTTTTTCCCTCTGCAGGCGCTCTATAATTCTCAGAGCTAGTTGGTGGAGCCTAACTGCTATCATATCGTCTATACACTGCACAAGGAAAAGAGAATATCCTGCTCCTCAATATCTATCTATCTATCTATCTATCTATCTATCTATCTATCTATCTATCTATCAATCTAGTAGCCGCAGCAGCAGCATGAAGGGCAATATACAGCAGTAATAAGCCATGTAGCTGTGAATCCAGCTAGGGTGAGATATAACACTTCATAGGAAGCTGAAGCAGCATCTGTGTCTCTCTCTCTCTGCATCGCTCTCTCACTCTGCTCCTGCTCTCTTCCTCCTTATTGTAGATGGATCTTTTTGGGGTGACTGAGTAGGTTCCTGAACATTTACAGGTATTTATCTCACATGGACTACTGAAAAATGAAAAAAATGTTGGTTCTATAAACTGTATAGTGGACCACCTTATTGTCAACAATTTTAACACAGTAAGGGCCTTGTTTAAAGTAATTTAATTAAGGTGTTCATACACATTAGACAGAACTCGGCTTAATGTGCTGCCTAGATTGCACGGAACCTAATGTGTATGGGAGCCACCTGACTGATGGCAGGTGTCAAGGGAAGGAAGGGTTAGGCACAGGGGCGGATTATAACTAGGGCAATCTGGGCAATTGCATGGGGCAGAAACCGGGCCCAGTTCGCCCCGGTTCTCCCGAACCGGTTGTTAGAATTACAACCAGTTCTGGAAACCGGAGTGAAGCGGGACCCTGCACCCAATTGTATCCTTGTCCTTAGGACGTGGATACAATTGATTTATCTAGTGCTGGCGAGATGGCCACTATCAGTTCCCTGTCTTGCCATTTAGTGCTTTAGCAATGACGCAGTTGGCGTGATAACATCATCGCGCTGACTGTGCCAGTACGCTGGATGACGCCAGGTCTCTGACCAGGCCTGCATCTCTGGAGGACGGCGTGGGAACAGGGACAGGTGAGCATGTAATTTTTTTTTCCAGTGTGCAGCGTTTGGGGCACTATCTACAGGGACTCTCTAGGGGCACTGTCTACATAGGACTCTTTGGGGGGCACTATCTACATGGGGCACTATCTACAGGGGACTCTATGGGGCACTATCTACAGCGGACTATGAGGGGTACTACCTACAGAGGGCTCTATATGGGGCTCTATCTACAGGGGGCATTGTGACTGTCACGATCTACAGGGGGCTCTATATAGGGCACTATGCACAGTGGCCGTTGTGAATGGCATGGTCCACAGGAGGCTCGAAGAGTGGCGCCATCTATAGGGGTTCTGTGAGTGGCGCTACCAATAGGGGGCATTGTGAGTGTGTGTGGTGTTTTACGTTACAGTGTTCGACACAATTTTATTCATGGGGACACTGTATGATGCTATTATATTCAGATGCACAGTGAATAGTACTTTTATATTCAGGGGCACAGTGCATGATACAATTATATTCAGGGGCATAGAATGTGGCACCATGAGAATTTTATCTTCATTTATTGGTGCGGAAATGTTGGAAAACGGAGGAGTCAAAGACATCGGAGTGGCAAACACTGCATAGATGGTCGTGGCCGGGAGAAGTCATCATAGAGGTCTGGACCGGTTGGAAAAGAAAAGAGAAAAAGAACAAAAAAGAATCTGAGAAGACATCACCTGTGAGTCACTAAACGTAAATGTTTATTCTCCCTCTGACTGATCAGTACTGTAGTCACTGTATTATCTGCAGCGAGATGATGGGCAGTAGCATTCTTTTTTGTGAAACAGCAACTCCTAGCATATCCTTAGCATTGTGAATTTGCAAATCATCTCTGCACTGAGCTGTATTTGTGATGGTACTGCATTTACGGAGCTTGGTTCTGGGGCTGTATTGATGTACTGAACTTGGTTCTGGAGCGGTTTGTATATACTGAGCTTGGTTCTGGTGTTGTATTTATGTGTGAGCTTGGTTCTGGTGCTGTGTTTATTTACGGAGGTTCTTGTGCTGTATTTATGTATTGAGATTGGTTCTGGTGCTGTATATATGTACTGAGCTTGGTTCTGGTATATTGTATTTATGTACTGAGCTTGGCTCTGGTGTTGTATTTATGTACAGAGTTTAGTTCTGATGCTGTATATTTGTACTGAACTTGGTTCTGGAGCTGTTTGTATATACAGAGATTTGTTCTGGTGCTGTATTTATGTATTGAGCTTTGTTCTGGTGCTGTATATATGTACTCAGATTGGTTCTGGTGCTGTATTTATGTACTGAGTGGCACGATCACATTGTATGTGGACCCACTAGGCCGCTTCGCCATAGCAGAGAGGCAGCTGGCCTAGTCACAGTCTATACAAAAGTCTATAGCAGTTCGTAGCATATGGGTACCTGAACTAGTCCAGACAATGGCTGTGGCTTAATCACGGATGGAGGTAGGTGCAGCAGGTTGCGCCAGACATGGCGGACAGTACAAGATGTGGCAGACGACACTGGACGTGGCAGTAGACACTGGACGTGGCAGAAGACACTGGACGTGGCAGAAGACACTGGACGTGGCAGAAGACACTGGACGTGGCAGAAGACACTGGACGTGGCAGAAGACACTGGACGTGGTAGAAGACACTGGACGTGGCAGAAGACACTGGACATAGCAGAAGACACTGGACATAGCAGAAGACAGCAGGTTCAGTAGGACACGACTCCAACACTAAGAGGCTCAGAAACGACAACACAGCACGGGATACAGGATATGGGTAACAGGGCACGGGTAACAACTGGAACGGAAAACACAAAGGGACCATTTGCAAGACAGACCTGGGATACACTAACAATGCTCAGGCAAGGATCAGAAGGGCAGGGCTCTTCTTGTAGTCCAGGAAACATGTTTAGTTGATGATGATAATTGTTTCACATGTGCGCGCTGGCCCTTTAAGACCGGGCTTGAGCGTGCGTGTGCACCCTATGGGACACAGCGGACTGGAGTGGAAGTAAGCACTGGGGACCAGAGCGAGAGAGAAATTTCTTAATGAGAGCAGGAGCATTGAGGTTCTCTTCAGTCTCCCAGGACCTCTCCTCAGGACCAAACCCTCTCCAGTCCACCAAATAGAAAGTCCTTTCTCTCACACTTTTGAAGTCCAGGATCTCCCTCACCTCAAACACATCAGAAGAACCGCTGGGAGCAACTGTGGAACTGGAAGTCTTACTGTAGCGGTTCAGGACCACTGGTTTCAGGAGGGACACATGAAATGAGTTGGGGATTCTGAGGGTAGGAGGCAACTGCAGCTTATAGGAGACAGGGTTTATCTGTTGCAGAATTTCAAAAGGACCGATGCAACCTGGGAGCAATCTTGTATGAAGACACCTTCAAACGAATGTTCCGTGAGGAGAGCCAGACTTTGGTACCTATAAGATACTGAGGTGGCTCTCTTCTCTTTGCATCCGCCTTTCGCTTCATGCGATCGACTGCCAGCAAAATAGAGGACCGGGTCTGTTGCCAGATTTGCAGAAAGTCCCCAAATGCAGAGTCAGCAGCTGGTTCCTGAGATGTAATCAACACAGGAAGAGGGACTCTAGGATGTTGACTGTACACAATGTAAAATGTAGTGGAAGTGGTGGACTTGCTTGTGTGGTTGTTATACGAGAACTCGGCCCATGGAAGAAGCTGTACCCAGTTATCATGCTGCAAGGAAATAAAGTAGTGGAGATAGTTCTCCATGATCTGGTTGATCATCTGGACTTGCCCGTTGGGCTGGGGGTGATAGGCCGAGAAAAAGTCCAATCTCACATCTAGGAGTTTACAGAGGGCTCTTCAGAACTTCGAGGTAAACTAAAACCCCCGATCGGACACAATGTGAAAGGGCAAGCCATTCAAGAGGAAGATGTGCTGAATGAAGAGACTTGCCAGTCGGGGAGCAGAAGGCAGGCCGGTCAGCGGGATAAAATGTGCCATCTTCGAGAACCGGTCCACCACCACCCAGACAGTGTTGCATCCTGCTGAGGGAGGAATATCTGTGAAAAAGTCCATTGCAATGTGCTGCCAGGGGGCATTGGGTACAGGCAGAGGTTGGAGCAGGCCAGCAGGCCTGGAGTGAGTAACCTTGTTAAAAGCACACACCGTGCAGGAAGAGACAAAGTCCACAACATCTTTGGGTAGCATGAGCCACCAGAAGAGACGAGCAATCCGGTCCTGGGTCTTACGAACACCAGCGTGCCCAGCCAGTTTAGAGCTGTGCCCCAGCGGAGAAATCTTCTCCTGTCTGCTAAACTGAACAAAAGTCCTCCCCGTAGGGATGTCTCTAACATGCAAAGGATTGGCAGTGACAATGCAGGACGGGTCTATGATACTTTGAAGAGGCTCCACCGTGTCAACCGTTTCAAATGACCTGGACAGGACATCGGCCCTCACATTATTGTCAGCGGGACGGTAGTGGAGCACGAATTGGAAACGGATGAAGAACAGCAACCACCTGGCTTGACAAGGATTTAGTCATTGAGGAGACTGGTGCTAGGTGAGGCTCTTGTGGTCGGTGTAGACCAAGATGGGGTGAGCTGCACCCTCTAGAAGATGTCTCCACTACTCCAGAGACATTTTCATGGCCAGTAGCTCCCGATCCCCAAAAGAGTAATTGCACTCTGCAGAGGAAAAAAGTCTTGCATAATCGCCACATACTACTGCCTTTCCTTTGGAGCTCCTCTGGAACAGAAGTGCACCTGCACCAACAGAAGAAGTGTCCACCTCCAATGAAAACTGCCGAGATACTTCTGGATGATGGAAGTGAAGGCTTTCTTGAGGCTAATAAAAGCGGACTTTGCCTCTGGAGTCCACACCTTGGCGTTCACACCCTTCTTGGTAAGGGTAGAGATGGGAGCTGTCAGTGATAAGTTTGGAATAAACTGCCGGTAGAAATTGGCGAATCCCAGGAAACGCTGTATGGCCCTCAGGCCTTGAGGACGTGGCCATTCCAAGACAGACTTTAGTTTCTAAGGATCCATCTTAAGACCTTGATCTGAGATGATGTAGCCCAGAAAGGGCAAAGACTTCTTTTCAAAGACGCACTTCTCCAACTTGGCATATAAGCGATTCTCCCTTAGTCGCAGTAGAACCTGACGGACATGTCTCCGATGGGTCATCAGATCTGAGGAGAAAATCAATATATCATCGAGATAGACTACAACACAGATATAGAGCAGATCCCGGAAGATATCATTGATGACTTCCTGAAAGACTGCGGGAGCGTTACACAGTCCGAAGGGCATCACCAGGTATTCGTAGTGCCCGTCTCGGGTATTGAACACCGTCTTCCACTCGTCCAATTGACGGATTCAAATCAAATTATAAGCCCCATGCAAGTCTAATTTTGAAAAAATTCTGGCTCCTCGTATACGGTCAAACAGCTCGGATATAAGTGGCAACGGGTATTTGTTCTTGACCATGATCTGGTTGAGACCACGGTAGTCAATGCATGGTCGAAGAGATCCGTCTCTCATCTTAACGAAGAAGAACCCGGCCAGGAAGGAAGATTTTCATATAAAACCCCTCTAGAAATTCTCCTTGATATAGGCTGACATGGATAAAGTCTCTGGCAAGGAGAGAGATTATACCCGTCCACAGGGAAGAGAAGCATTTGGAACCAGTTCAATGGGACAGTCATAATTCCGATGTGGAGGCAACGTCTCAGCCTCTCGCTTGCTGAAGACATCCGCAAAACTGGCATACGGAGATGGTAGATCGGAAAGTGACTGAGGCAGAGGGGGCATAACAGGACGAACTTGTGACAGGCAATGGCTATGGAATCTGGGACCCCATTGAAGAATTTCCCTGGAACTCCAGTCAAGAACCGGGGCATGTAGGCTAAGCCATGGCAGGCCCAGCTGGATAGGATTGATAGCCTTAGGTAGTACAAGGAAGGCAATCTGCTCTGAGTGAAGAGCTCTGACTCATAGTGTCAACAGATCCGTGATGAATACAATTGGATCGGACAATGGTAGACCATTCACAGAGGCAACAGCCAGGGGTCTCTCCAGAAAAACTGTGGGTAGATGTAAACGATGCACTAGATCCTGCTGGATGAATTTAGCAACTGCTCCGGAGTCAAGATAGGCAGAGGAGGGATGTGACATCTCTCTGGAGACGATGGCCACAGGAATCGATAATTTGGAAGAAGTTTTAACATTTGGAGATGTCCCACCTAGAGTTGCATCTCCAACCAACCCTAGGTGCTGGAGTTTCCCGGTTTCTGTGGGCATTGGCGCACAAAATGACCCTTAAGGCCACAATACATACATAGTCCAGAGTAGTGTCTGCTCTGATTCTCTTGTTCCGACAATCGGACTCGGTCTACCTGCATGGGTTATTCAGGTAGCGCACTAGGGGAAGGCAATAGTGGTCTCTAGACCGAGGGTGCTGGTCTGTGACCCCCGGTTTTCCTGTCGAACCTCTTGAGTGCGCTCCCGGATTCTCATGTCAACCCGGGTGGGTAACAGGATGAGGGCATCCAAGGTAGAAGGAAGGTCGCGGGCCGCCAGTTCGTCCTTGATGTGAGAGGACAGTCCCTGCCAGAAGGTCGCCACCAGTGCCTTTGTTCCATGCCAGCTCTGCTGCCAGGGTATGGATGGAGATAGCATACTCCCCTACTGTGGAACCATCTTGCTTGAGGGTCAACAGAGTGGCTGTGGCAGAGGATGTTTGGCCCGGCTCCTCGAACATGGCACGAATGGACTGCAGGAAAAAGGCTAGGTCCGAGGATACAGGTCCTTGTTGTTCCAAGATATGGTTCGCCCATGCGAGGGCCTTACCAGCGAGGAGGGAGATGATAAACGCTACTTTGGCCTCCTCGGAGGAGAAGAGATGAGCCTGTAGCCTAAAATGAACCGTGCATTGGTTAACAAATCCTCTACAGGTTCTGGGATCACCGTCATAGCAAGAAGGAAGAGGCAGAGGAACTGCGGAACAAACAGGGGGAGCAACGGGCAGTGGCAAAGCAATAGTCTCAGGAGCAGGAAACGGAGGAGGAACAGTGAGTTGATCTAAACGGACCATGATCGTATTTACCACCTCAAGTAGTTGATCCTGACAAGTGCGTAGGTCATGCATCTCCGAGTGTATCTTCTGGACTACGGTCTTGGGCTGGCCAGTGGGTTCCATGGCCGGAGCGTACTGTCACGATCACAGGGTATGTGGACCCACTAGTCCGTTCCGCCGTAGCAGAGAGGCAGCTGGCCTAGTCACAGTCTATACAAAAGTCTATAGCAGTTCGTAGCACATGGGTACCTGAACTAGTCCAGACAGTGGCTGTGGTCTCAGCACGTTAGAAGGTAGGTGCAGCAGGTTGCGCCAGACGTGGCAGACAGTAGAAGACGTGGCAGACGACACTGGCCGTGGCAGAGGACACTGGACGTGGCAAACGACAGCAGGTGCAGTAGGACACGACTCCAACACTAAGAAGCTCAGAAACGAGAACACAGCACGGGATACCGGTAACAGGGCACGGGTAACAACTGGAACGGGAAAACACTAAGGGACCATTTGCAAGACAGACTTGGGATACACGAACAACGCTCAGGCAAGGATCAGAAGGGCAGGGCCCTTCTTATAGTCCGGGAATCATGTGTAGTTGATGATGATGATTGTTTCACATGTGCACGCACTGGCCCATTAAGACCGGGCTCGAGCGGGCGCGCGCACCCTACGGTACACAGCGGACCGGAGCGGAAGTGAGCGCTGGTGTCTCCTAGGAAGCAGATGCGTGCCAGCGCTCACTGATCCAAGGCTGCGGGCGTCGGGAGGTGAGTAAACCCGACGGCCCGTGGCCATAGACGCTACACTGGCCTTGGTTCTGGTGCTGTATATTTGTACTGAGCTTGGTGCGGGTACTGTATGTACTGAGCTTGGTTCTGGTGCTTTATATATGTACTGAGCTTGGTTCTTGTTCTTTATATAATTTACCTTATCTTAAGGTAAATGTAGATTTAAAACAACAGACACTGGTTCTTTAAGGTTATATTCATGCACAGCATTTTTTTCCGGAAACCACAAACAATTTAAAGCTCCTGACCTTTTTAGGGTCTTAAGTATTCTACTTTTTCTCTTCTGTATGGCTCATTCTGCTTTTACAGAGAATTCAAAACTGTGCCAGATCTGTGGCCGCCTAAACAGAAATCTGAAATATAGGGTACAGTGTCTTCAGAGTTGGGGATGGCTAAAACTTTGTGAACTGCCCGGGGCCCATGGTACTCTTAATCCGCCCGTTTGAGCATGTTGGATTTTAACATGCCTGATCTTTTGTTCATGCGGCAAATAAGCTGCTGAAAAGGTGTGTGTGGACAATTCAAGACAAGTCAGAGGGAAGATCACGTGAGCAGCGCTGGACCCGAAAACGACAAGATGCGGGGATCGGTAAGTATTTTTTCACACTGCACCCCACTGAAACACCAATGTACAAATGGAGGGTGAAATAAAAGAAAAAAGTGGAGTGCTTTTTTAATGTGTATGACCATCTTTAGAGGATGATCAAAAAGAATCTGTAAGCAGTCATTTCATATTGCATCACATGCATTTTCAGATCTGTGTTTCCACTACTTTTATTGTACTAGGAGATTGAATACAGGGATAAAAGATTTCTGTGGATGTACATTTCATAAAAGCAATAATTTCATGCAAAAACAGGTAGATAAACATATCTTAATATATCCTATACAATTTACTACCAACTGTGTTTAAATCTTCCTTATAAAGCAGGCAAACTAGATTTACAAGTCTGCAATAGCGTAGTTTAATGAATTACTATAAAGTTTTCAAGTAAGTCAAACAGGACAATAGATCTAGCACCTGTTCAGCTACAATTTCAATGCTTTATTGGCCCAGTAATGTACACGAGAAGTTGTAAGTAATCCTTACATGTTTCAAGCCTGTGAGTGACTCCTAATTATATAGTAGCTATGATAAATCTATGTTTAAGAGCCACTCGCAGGCTTAAAGCATGTAGTTACTTGTTTTGTACACTATGTTTCTAGGACAATAAAACATTGAAGCTGGAAATATACTGCTGACATGTAGCTTCTGGCCAGCAGGTGGCACATTGAAACGATCGCTTTTGAATAGCTCCTCACAGATCATCCCCCTTATGTCTCTCTAACAATCTAAAATTATCGTAAGCCACAACATTCATTAGCTGGTCACTTTCATGCAATCTAATAGGTCGTAGGAAGCTGCTGTTAAAGTGACCATTGGCCCCTTTACCTGCTGGACCCCTGTGTAGCTGCACAGGTTGCCCATATAGTATGTCCACTCCTGAAATATAGTCTCTCAAACTCTGGTTTTGGGATCTGTAGAATAGGATATATTGGCACTAATTATTCTTACCCTTTATGGAAATGTTAGATACCCCAGTTTAAAAAAAAAAATGTGGTCTCATAATAGGCTCTTTAGCTTCCACAGACAAACTGCTCTCTTGTTCTAAGTTCTAAGAATTTTTTTATCACTGTAAATAACATCTGTAAGTTTATTTTCATCTGTAACAGTTATTACCCATCTTTATTTTTGAGAGCTTTGTGCTCTTTTGCCTATTTACAGCTGCATGAAATTTTTTTATATACCGATGTTAAATATACTAATTCTATTTAGAGCTGGCATAGAAGCCACAAAGAAAGGAAAAATCATATGAATATGTTTTGTACAAATTTTTTTACAATCCAATTCAAGATGCACTATTTTTGAGGGGGGGGGGGGGAGCGTTAGAACTAAAACTAAATGGAACTATTGAATTTCACACAATTGCTTTTAAGACTGTACACAATTACTGTAAGCAGAAATCTCATTTAGTTGTACTAAGTGTATGCATTAATGACAACATCATAACAAAAGCAAAATATATTCCAATGACTAAATTTGTTCTCCACTGAATAGATATATTTATTGTTAGTGAATAACGGAATAGTTGGCTTTATCCAAATGTATAAGAAATGAGCAGCGTTTTTATGAATGTTACCCTCGATAACATCACTTTAGAGAAGTAGAATACAAAAGATAAAGCATAACAAAAAATAGATTTTTTTTTTTAGATGCACTTCAAACAGTCCTCAATTACAACTCTGAGAACATACAGCAAATGCCCTTCAGGTTAACAAGCATTTCTAATAAAAAGGTGGGACTGCATGACTCTGTCTAACCATAGATAAATTGAATATAAGATCCACATGATCCTTGCAAAACTCTGGAGGAAAGCAAAGACTTAAAATAAGAGACGGGGATAAAGAGATTAATTACGGAATTGTTAACACTGTGTGCACCCTTCTGACACGGTAGGGGTCACTTTAATATAATTTTACGTTGCACGGCTGGTTATGGCAGTATCGGTGCTACTCCTCTCCTTTGAAATGATTGACAAGCCAAGGGCAGAGAGGTAGGCGCGCAGCAGCTGTACTTAATAGACTCAGCAGCAATGAAAGACGGTCTCATCATGTGCCTCATTTAATGTAAAAGTGTCAATGCTGTTTAATCTCTTCTCTGAGCAGCTCTTAAGTAAATCCTTTCCTAAACTCCTCTCAGAATATTTTTATAATCTTGAAAGCAGAATGTCAGCACTGCACTGGAAATTAGGCACAAGTTCTACATTTAAACAACATAATAAAAAAAAAAAGTTGACTGACGGTATAATCAAGCATGTATAATACATACCAGGAAGTTTGAGTTTCCGACAGCAAGAGTTGCAGCAGTGTTTGGAAACGTAGTTTGTAAGTGCGTCTTCACCTAAATTGGCCGGTCCGAATACCATACCTCTTGACCTACAGAGAGAAAGTGGAAAATGTCATGGTGATGAGCAAATCCCTCTGGAAAGAAGAGTGGAACTTTGTGTAGTTACACCGTGGATTCTAGTTAAGTTGTGAAACTTACAGAAAAGCTGAAAATCCTAGCTATGGGTAAGGGGGGATTTTCTCTGAGCTGTCATTCCGTGAAGTTTAAGGGATACAAAATATACTCGCTGATGGTTATAGTATAAAATGATTATTTGTGATCATGTGGAACTGGAACTACTGTATGATGCTCAATACTGCAGTAAAAATGTAGGCATGTGTACATATAAGTGACCCCATATTCTGACTAGAAGTGCAGCTCTAATAATCAGACATGAAACTGTGAATTATTACTGGTGCTGGTCTCATTCACACAGACGTAATTGACAAGTGTCTATTCTGAAAGTCACTGTTAGGCCGGGTTCACAAGTAGCGTAAATACTGCAGATTTTTTGCAATGGATTTTGTTGCAGAAAATCCGCATCATAATATAGTGGCAGAAGAGTGGATGAGACTTGAACAAATCTCATCCACACGCTGCGGAAAAAACGCTCAGAAATTGACCAGCGGTGCAGTTTTTTTAATCCGCACGTCAATTGTATTTGCGTAATCTGTTTTTTTGTTTTAGGTTTTTCCCATTGAAATCAATGGGGAGGTAAGACCCGCAACAAATAGCAGATGTTGCTATTT
Source organism: Rhinoderma darwinii (assembly GCF_050947455.1). Lineage (NCBI taxonomy): Eukaryota > Metazoa > Chordata > Amphibia > Anura > Rhinodermatidae > Rhinoderma > Rhinoderma darwinii. The sequence goes on from NC_134687.1 coordinate 378,169,653, forward strand.
TTGCGGCGGAAAAGCTGTGATTCCGTTGCAAAAATTGCAACTCAGAAAAAAATAACTTATACTTACCCAGAATTCTGTGCTGCTTCGTCCATGCTGGCCTCCTGGAATTACGTTTCATCCCATGTAACCGCTGCAGCCAATCACAGGCTGCAGTGGTCACATGGGATGAAACATCATCCCAGGAGAACGGGCTGCAGGACGGCAGAGGAACGCGTCGCCATGGCTACAGGTAAGTACGAAACGTAATTTTTTTTTACATACAGTTTTCCGCAGCGGACAGTCAAGTCGGAAAAATTAACCACAATTTGGTGCGTATTTTTTGGCCGGAATTCCCTGCTGCCTTCAGGGCGGATACGCGGTGTGCTTTTACGCAGCGTATCTGCCTTGTGTGAACATAGTCATAGGCTTGGGTCACACAGGGCAAAATGGCTGCTAAAAAATCTGCAGCAAATACTATACTTACATAATTACATAGTTCGTACGGTTGAAAAAAGACACATGTCCATCAAGTTCAACCAAGGGACGGGAAAAGGGAAGGGAAAAATTTCTACACATAGGAGCTAATATTTTTTTGTTCTAGGAAATGATCTAAGCCTTTTTTAAAGCCATCTACTGTCCCTGCTGTGTCTAGCTCCTGCGGTAGGCTATTCCATAAATTCACAGTTCTCACAGTAAAGAAGGCTTGTCGCCTCTGCAGGTTGAACCTTTTTTCTCCAGACGGAGGGGGTGCCCCCTTGTTTTTTGAGGGGGTTTTACATGGAACATGATTTCACCATATTTTTTGTACGTGCCATTCATATATTTATATAAGTTAATCATGTCCCCCCTTAGTCGTCTTTTCTCAAGGCTAAATAGGTTTGGTTCTTTTAATCTTTCCTTTAACTTAGATTCTCCATGCCCCTTATTAGCTTCGTTGCTCTTCTTTGTATTTTTATCCAACTCCAGGGCATCCTTTCTATGAACTGGAGCCCAGAACTGAACTGCATCTTCTAAATGAGGCCTCACTAATGCTTTGTAAAGTGGTAATATTAAATCCCTGTCCCGCGAGTCCATGCCTCTTTTAATACACAACAATAGCTTGCTGGCCTTTGAAGCAGCTGATTGACACTGCATGCTGTTATTTAGTTTATGATTTACAAGTACACCCAGATTCTTCTCAACAAGTGACTCCCCCAGTGTAGCTCCCCCTAGGACATAAGATGCATGCAGGTTGTTGGTACCCAGATGCATAACTTTACATTTATCTACCTTAAATTTCATTTGCCAAGTGGATGCCTAAACACTCAGTTTGTTTAAATCCGCTTGTAATTTACAAACATCTTCTATAGACTGAACAATATTACATATGTAATGGGGGTACCAGCCTCCTGCACCCTCATGACATTATAGGGGTCGCAGCCCCCTCGCCCCCCGCGGAAGTTATAAAGGTTCCGGTACCCACCATCTCCACGAGCCTTAGGTGTCCATTTGTGCTCTCAGACCCTTCTGGGCCTCGTGTTTTCCCCCGTTTGTGTGACATCAGGCCGATTGCAGCAAAGGTTAGACATATGTCTTAGAAACAATGTGTAGAAACCGTAAAGTTAACAATGACCACTGGGGGGCAGTGGAACACAGCAGGAGTGAGAAAACAGACAGGCCATTAGGACAGAGAAAAAGGAGGAACCAAAGAACGGACGGAGGGAGAGGGAAGGGGGAATCGGCGGACCCCAGGAAGAGGAAGGAGGAAGGAGAGGGGAGGAGACTGAGGGGGAGAGGAGATGCAGAGCTGAGTGGGGACAAGAAAGTGACCAGGCTGCCGCCATTTGTAGGAGAAGGATCCTTGGCTCAACGTTCCTGGAGGAGGACTAGCTGGACATTCACTACAACTCAGCGGTGTCAGGAGACACAAGGGAAAAGACGTCATCTTCATCAACAGAGGAGCAGAAAGCAGAGGTAAGGGTGGTATGCCGCGTTGTAGTGAGTAGCTCTCGCTCTGAGGCGCACGCGGTAATATATCCGCCGGACTCACGCCATAGCCAAAGGGCGAGGGGCATAGCTTCCACCTTTGGGGATTCCGCAGTGTGAATGGTAGCACCACAGTGATCCGCGGAGACGGCCCATTTCCTTCTTGAGACCCGCCGGGCCGGGTCAGTGAGCGCCAGGCGCAGCCACCCAAGACCGGGTAGGACTCCCACGAGGGCGAGTGCCTCAGCTACTGAGAGACTTGATTTGAATACTGTATTGTAGTTATTTGGCCTGTTTGAAATTGTGATTTTCAGTAAACCGTTGATTTGAAAAGAACTGAGTAGTGTTGTGGTGTCCACGTTTAGTCTTACCTAACACGTGGCGTCACGAACAGGATGAGCCAACCAGGAACTTCAGCGGAGTCTGCCATCAGTGCCCCAGCCCCACCCCCACCCCCAATTCTGTTCCCTATGGGGGCAGCCATGTTAAATGTGCCCAAATATGACGGAAAGAGCGTGACGCTGATGGATTGGGCCGAGAGGCTAAGAGCAGCGGCCCGACTCTACCAAGTACCTCCCCCACACCAAGCGGATCTCGCGTTGAGCCTGCTAGAAGGAGATGCTCGTGCAGCAGTAGTAGTCCTCCCAGTCAGTCAAAGAGCGACCCTGGAAGACATCATCGCCAGGCTCGAAACCCTATACGGAGACACTACCTCAGTTACCGATTTACGGAAAAAGTTCTATACCCGTAGTCAACGGGAAGATGAATCCGTCCAACAGTACTCGGTCGCACTCCAACGATTGTGGAACCGACTTAGCAAGAAAGATCAAGAGGGGTGCGCGGCTGTCCCCGACCCTGACAGGGTGCTGCGGGACCAATACGTGTCTGGGTTGAAGAATAGAGCGCTAAGAAGGAGCCTCAGAGACTATATACGGACGGAGCCGCATACCGCCTTAGTGGACCTAGTTCGAGAGGCCATAGAGTGGCAGCGCGAGGGAGAGGACCGCCTCCGAAAATGGACCCCACAACAGACAGTGCTTTCCTCCGAGACTTTGCCAGGGATGTGAGGGAGTCCATGAGGGAGATGAGAGAAGAGATCAACCAGCTGAAAGCGGCAAGTTCTACCCGGGAGGACCGTCCTCGGCAGAGAAGATTTGATCCGGCCGAAATTCGCCGGTGTTGGGAATGTGGCCGACCAGGACACCTGGCAAGAGACTGTCAGGCCCCTAGGATGGAACGGCCACCTTTAAACTAGAATCACCCGCGGCTGAGGGCCAAGCGGCGGGGACCTCCAATTCCATCGGCCCAAATGATCGCCCATCTTACAGGCCCGGATAAAGGGGATAGACGTGAGTTGCTTGTTAGACACGGGCTCTGAAGTTACGACGATGGCAAAAGAAGTGTATGAGAGACACTTTGCAGGGTCTGATGAGTTGGAGAACCCTTGGCTCACCTTGACAGCTGCCAACAACCTCCCCATCCCAGTGGTTGGAATGACCTGGTTAGATATTGAGCGGTTCGGAAAATCAATCCCTAGACAGGCCGTGTTGGTCGTGCCTAGCTATGCCCGGCCGGGTGTTCCCGTAATCATCGGCATGAGCATACTACAAGAGTTAGACGGACTCCTGTTGCGGGAGATGGGAACCGTCTACTGGGAAAGAGTCGGCGGGAACACCCGAGTGCAACAGTCTCTTCAACAGTTACAGAGAATCTGCCGACAAAAAGAAAGAGTAGCCCAAGAGGAAGGACAAGTGGGTACCATTAGGTCACCCCGAGGAAAACCCCTTCAACTGCCCCCTAGACAAGAGTTAACGCTACCGTTGGAGGTGAAGACACATCTACGGTTGAGTAATGCTACTGTGATAGTAGAACCACTTAGCGACGCCTCTCCAGCCGCCAACTGGATGGTGGGAAGGACCGTGTGCTGAATAGCGTGGGGCTGCGCCACCGTTCGGCTGATGAATCTGGATGATGTGGTGACCGTCATCCCTCCCGCCACAGCTCTAGCGGCAGTACATGTTATACGACCTCAAGATGTAACTGAGTCGGAACCCCACGGGCCGCCCAACGAGCCAGAGCCCAAGGAGACAGAGGAGGCCGGAGGGACACTGACCTGGCTGTGGCAACAACTAAAATTGCAGGGGGTGGCCCCCGACCCGGAGTCTGAACAAGCACTACGGGCGCTCCTACAACGCTACTTGACTGCTTTTGCTTCTCACGAGGAAGATTATGGCTGTACCGACGCTATAGAACACGCCATTCACACTAGGGGTGCAGTCCCAGTGCGGGAAAGATACAGAAGCATACCACCTGCATTGTACCAGGAGGTCAAAGACCTAATCCAGAAGATGTTGGAGGGCCAAGTGATCCGGGAAAGTACAAGCCCGTGGGCTACGCCAATTGTGCTAGTGCAGAAGAAGGATGGCACCCTACGATTCTGTATCGATTATCGCCGGCTGAACGCATGCACTCATAGGGACGCTTATCCCCTCCCGAGAGTGGAAGAGTCACTCACAGCACTCCGTCAGGCTCAGTATTTCACTACCCTCGATCTAGTCAGTGGGTACTGGCAAGTTCCCGTTCGAGAGGAAGACAAAGAGAAGACGGCATTCATCACACCAATGGGGCTATCTGAGTGTAACCGGATGCCATTCGGGTTGAATAACGCCCCAAGTACATTTCAACGGTTGATGGAACACTGCCTAGGAGACATGAACTTCGAGTCCATTTACCTAGATGACATCGTAGTGTACTCCAGCACCTTTCCAGAGCACCTGGGTCACCTGGAGGCCGTACTGAGTCGGTTGACGAGGTTCGGGCTGAAACTAAAACTGACTAAATGTCGGATTGCGAGACAGAAGATCAACTACTTGGGACATGTAGTCAGCCCAGAGGGGGTGGCACCTGATCCTAGCAAGATTCAAGCCGTCATGGACTGGCCACCACCCAGCACGTCTACCGAAGTGAGAGCCTTCCTGGGGCTGGTAGGATACTACCGGCGATACATTCAAGATTTTTCCAAGATTGCCGGTCCACTCCATGAACTGTTATGGGGACAGCCGGCAGAACGGCGGGGGAAACAGAGTACATCGGTGGCCAACCGATGGGGCCCGACTCAGGAACAGGCCTTCCAACAGTTAAAGGAGCGATTAACGACTGCGCCCATCTTGGCATTCGCCGACTATTCACAGCCGTTCCAACTCTATACTGATGCTAGCCTGCACGGTTTGGAAGCGGTGCTATCACAGAAGAGAGATGGAGTGGAAAGGGTGATTGCGTACGGTAGCCGGAGTCTGAGGCCCGCCGAGCGGAACCCCCTGAATTACAGTTCCTTTCGCCTTGAACTCCTAGCTGTAGTCTGGGCCGTTACGGAAAGATTTGCGGAGTACTTGACGGGAAGCCGGATAGAGATCTATACTGACAATAACCCGCTTGCTTATCTACACACCGCCAAACTGGGTGGACTAGAGCAGCGCTGGGTTGCACGCCTCGCCCGGTTCGATTATATAATTCGCTATAAGCCTGGGCGCAACAATGGCAATGCGGATGCCTTGTCCCGGAACCCGACAACGAACCCTGTCGGGGATCAGGATGAAGAAGTGGAAGAGGTGGAGATCCCGCCATTGAGGGTGGCAAGCAGGGTCACGCAACTGGAGGTCAGGAATGGAGGGCCCAAAGTGGGTGAACTGTACAGTAGTCTAGAGTGGCAGGAGAAACAGAGGTCTGATAAGGACCTGCAACATTTACATAGGTGGCTTCTGGCCAGACGGCGGCCGACAGGGTCCGAACGTGCTCAGCTGACACAAAGGGGATGCCAAATTGCAAGACAACAGGAGCGGCTGCTCCTTCGAGGTGGAGTCATTTACCGCCGGCTCTGGATGGCGAAAGAGCAACGAGTCGTGTGGCAATTGGTGTTGCCGATCAAAGAAGTAGAGTCAATCTGCCGGACCCTACATGAGGTCGGAGGACACTTCTGCGCTGTAAAAACGGAGGCCCTGGTCCGAGGTTATTTCTACAGCCCACAACTGAGTGAGACGGTGGAGCGGATATGCCGGACATGCGCCAACTGTGCTATCCACAAAGGACCAGTGCAGACTACCGTGCCGCAGACCATACACACGGGGGAACCCTTTGAACTGTTAACAATGGATTTCCTTACCGTCCATGAAGTGACCTCCGGACACAAATACGCATTGGTGTGTGTATATAATTTCTCCCCACCAGGGACCAGACAGCACCCACCACAGCCAAACTAATATGGACTCACGTTATACGGCCCTATGGGTGTCCACAGAGACTGTTAACTGACAAGGGTCCAAACTTCGAATCACAGCTGATTCAAGAGCTGTGTGTGCTACACGGCATACGGAAGTCACGTACGACGCCCTATCACCCTCAGGGCAACGGGGCGTGTGAACGCTTTAACCGGACGCTTTGGGCGACGATCACCAAGAGTGGTGGCCTAATTATGTGGAGGACGTAGTATGGGCATACAATAATACCGTACACAGTACTACTGGATACACTCCTTATCAGCTCATGTTTGGCCAAATGGGACACTTACCAATAGCCTTACTCATGGAGCAACCTGAAGAAAATAGTGTGCGAACCCCGTCTCAGTGGATAGTGGAGCACCAGCACAGGATTCAGCGAGCTCGAGATCGAGTACAAGCAGCAAGGAGACATGAACAACCTTCGATAACGGCCGGACCCAGCCGGCCCATAGAACCATTCCACCCTGGGGACAGGGTATTGGTCCGCAACAAACAAGCGCAACGAGCCAGTAAGTTGGAACCACGTTGGGAGCGAGTGCCCTATGTCGTTATCCGAAGAGCGAGTCCACAACTCTCAGTGTACGAAGTACAGCGAGAAGACGGAAACGGCAGGGTACGGAAACTACACCGAAACTTGCTGAGACCCTGGTCGTTTCCAGCTGAGCAGATGAGGGAACTGACACCGGCTACGGCACCTGACACTACCCCCGCTGAACCTAGTGGCGAATAGTGGGTAGTGGTCCCGGTCGCAGATGTCCTATCCTCACCAACAGTTGAAGGGGACCAAGAAGAAGGGACGGTACGTTACCCCCGTCGGGAGAACAGAGGGACCTTACCGTCCCGTTACAGGGATTTTGACTGTAGTGCCGGGGACTGCACTATTTCCTCAAGGGAGATGTGTAATGGGGGTACCAGCCTCCTGCACCCTCATGACATGATAGGGGTCGCAGCAACTTTGCTAATGGTTTCCGTTTGTCACCGTTGTGAACGGGTTCCGTTGTTTTGAGGGAATCAATAGTGCAGTCGACTACTACAACAACAGTATTTTCAATCAGGTTGGCCGGAAACACAACCCTACCAACGATGTCTCAAATTATTCAGGCAGAACTATAAATGAACTGAGGGCGGAGAACAAGCAATGAGTCTTGACAAGGCCCCTTGTTTCCCCAGCATGTTTGACGTTTGACTGGCAGAGCAGGAAGGTATCTCCCTGCCCTGCCATTTACTAGGCTACAGGCCACGTTGACTTCACTGGATCATGCCAGCCTACGCAAGGATCCCGTCGGCGTTGATTTGCTCCGTTCGTCGCTGGAACAGGGCCTAGGTGAGCATAACTTTTTCAGTTTCATTTGTTTGGGGGACGCGATCTACAGGGGGCGCTATCTACAGGGGGCTGTATGGCGCTATCTACAGGGGGGCTGTATGGCACTATCTACAGGGGGAGGTGGGGCACCATCTACGAGGTTGAGGTGGGTGGCACTATCTACAAGGGGCTGAATGGCACGGTCTACAAGAGGGGGAGGTACGATCTACAGGGGGCAAAAGGGGGCACTATCTACAAGTGGGGAGTGAATGTCTACAGGGGGCTGTATAGCACAGTCTGCATAGGGGCTGTATGGCAGAATCTACAGGGTGGCTTTTCTGGCACAATCTACAGGGGGTTATTTTCACTGAGTCTCTGACCTGTTTAAAGGATATATAAATTGGCTGTCAATGCTTCACTGCCAATGTTTGTATCATAAGTATGTCAGCTTATACAAGATAAAGGCCCAATAGCCACACCTATAGAGATCTGCACAAGGTAGATAGATTAGCACTTGAACTATATTCCCTGCACCTAATGGCCTGTTCACATCACCGTTCATTTCCGTTCCGGGGTTCCGTCGGGTGAACCCCGCAACGGAAAGTGAAACTGACAGCACAGCTTCCGTTTCAGTCACCATTGATCTCAATGGTGACGGAAACATCGCTAATGCTTTCCGTTCGTCACCATTCCGTCTGGTTTCCGCTTTTACGACGGAATCAATAGCGTAGTCGACTACGTTATTGATTCCGTCGGAAAACCGGAAACCAGACGGAATGGTGACGAACGGAAAGCATTAGCAATGTTTCCGTCACCATTGAGATCAATGGTGACTGAAACGGAAGTTGTGCTGTCAGTTTCACTTTCCGTTGTGGGGTTCACCCGACGGAACTCTCCGACGGAACCCCGGAACGGAAATGAACGGTGATGTGAACAGGCCCTCACTTGGATGTGCTGGACTTGGATTGAATCTATCTACCTTGTGCAGATCTCTATAGGTGTGGCTATTGGGCCCCACCTATATCTCTGATATTCTATGTCCAGTTTACAAACATATAAGTACAAATAAAAATAGATAGTAACTAAGGTACAAACTGGACATAAATATATGTGATATGTTATTTTTTTAGCATTATTACCTACCACACTAGATTCATTTATTTTGTGTCAATGCAAAGTGTGAAAGCACTAGACACACATTCTTGATACATTTTATCATTTATCTTGTATAAGCGGACATACTTATGATGCAAACATTGGCAGTGAAGCGTTGACTGCCAATTTATATATCCCTTAAACAGGTCAGAGACTCAGTGAAAATAATCTTAAAGAGACTCTGTCACCACATCATAAGTGCCCTATCTCCTATATAAGGAGATCGGCGCTATAATCTAGGTGACAGTAATGCTTTTTATTTCGAAAAACGATCTATTTTAAACCACTTTATGAGCGATTTTTAGCTTTATGCTAATTAGTTTCTTAATGGCCAAGTGGGTGTGTTTTATAGACACTTCTGAATCTTTTCTGTGAGATTCCAGTAAGGCAAGCGTAATCTCGTGAGATTAAGATGTAACCTGTCATTTCAAACGAGTTTACGCTTGCCTTGCTGGAATCTCACAGAAAAGATTCACAAGTGTCAGGATTCTGAATAAACATCACGTCCAGACTGGTAGTGATGTATATTCATTATCAGGACACTACAGTAATGTTAGTGTTTGTGTATGTGGCTGCACATAGCGATATAACTATATTGCTAGTGCAGTGTAAATGAATGGAGAGGAGTGCATGACACGGATTGGTCACTGATTGGTCAGCGTCATACACTCCTCTGTACAACGCCCACTTGGTCTAAAGTAAAACACGCCCACTTGGGCATTAAGAAACTCATTAGCATAAAGCTAAAAATCGCTCATAAAGTGGTTTAAAATAGATAGTTTTTCTGAATAAAAAGCACTGCTGTCCCCTACATTACTCTTACATTGTCTCCTTATATAGGAGATAGGGCACTTATAATGTGGTGACAGAGTCTCTTTAACTACACATGTTGGGGAAAACTAACGGAAATTGAGAATTACTGACAGTGATTTAATATTATCTACAGGGGGGCACTATCTACAAGAAGGGCTGTGTGTGGCACCCAGGGGAGAGGGGGGCCCAATCAAAAGTTTGCTATGGGGCCCAGTCTTTGCTAATTACGCCCCTGTTCACATTGAATAGTTAAACTTGAAATTGATGCATTTTATGTGGCTCACATGGTCCAGCAAACTGACTGATCTCCAAAATGGCTTATTGCACATGAAACCAGCGTTCTCATTCCAGACATGAGCATTGTCTTTAGCTAGAAAGTGCAGACTCCCTGGGAACAATGTGATTTCATGCAACACAAGTGGAAACTACTTAATTAGTACAATACTAAAGTGATATACACAACAACAGCTCATCTCCAGCTCAAAGAGGTCCCGGGGAACAGACACATCTATACCTCAGACACCAGGCGAGAGTTCCCACGAGACTGTGGATTTCTGCTCACTGAACAGAACTTGTTTTCTTGCAAATAAAAGAATGTTCATGAAATAAAAAGCTCAAGATAAAACAGACAATGGCATTTGTTGCAATGAAGTAGTAAATAATAACTAATAATGACACATCTACTCATTTAATGTATGTGGTTGTGTTATTGAATCAGATTCAGATAATAAGGAAATATACCATATAGATGTTCTATGTGATTAGACACACAATTGTTCTAGTAGCTGGAAGACCCCCTTAACTATCTCGGACTCATTTAACTGTGGATTAAGACAGACCGTCTCTTATGTGAAATGTAGCAATCTGCAGAGAAACCCCCTTATGATGAGCACAGATGGACAGACAATCTCTATTGAATGTCACATCAGCTTTTGTATTTTCTGAGTGGCAGTTTGTAAAATGAGATTAAACTTACTGCTTGTCTTCCGGTTTAATAACAGATGGGTCTGTAAGATTTTCACCAACACCTGTAAATAAAGCAATAAAAAAAATGAATATCTATCAATCTATCATCAAATATCAATCTGTCAATCATCGAATATCTAATATTCAATGTAATATGTGTCTAATATATATTAATCTATCTATAGTTTACATTTTATCTAATATCGGTCGGTCAATCTGTCTGAACCCCAGAAGACAGAAGCACAGTCTATATCCAAAGAACCAAGGTGCCAGTATAAATAAATGCTGATCATGGATCCTTTCATAAACAGTCCAAAAACATGCAGCACCCCCAAGTAGCAAAAATTCAAACGATTTCATTTCCGTTTTACAAAGTAGCCACTTAGTAAATTGCTGAATACATTTACTTGAATTTATGCTACTTGGGAGTGCTGCAAATTCTTGGACTATCTATCTATCTATCTATCTATCTATCTATCTAATCTCATATCTATCTCATATCTATCTCATATCTATCTCATATCTATCTCATATCTATCTCATATCTATCTCATATCTATCTATCTATCTATCTATCTCATATCTATCTATCTATCTATCTATCTATCTATCTCATATCTATCTCATATCTATCTATCTCTCTATCTATCTATCTATCCATCTATCTATCTATCTCATATCTATCTATCTCATATCTATCTATCTATCTATCTATCTATCTATCTATCCATCTATCTATCTATCTCATATCTATCTATCTCATATCTATCTATCTATCTATCTATCTATCTATCTCATATCTATCTATCTCATATCTATCTATCTCATATCTATCTATCTCATATCTATCTATCTCATATCTATCTATCTATCTATCTCATATCTATCTATCTATCTCTCATATCTATCTATCTATCTATCTCATATCTATCTATCTATCTCATATCTATCTATCTATCTATCTATCTATCTATCTATCTATCTCATATCTATCTATCTATCTATCTATCTATCTATCTAATATCTATCTATCTCATATCTATCTATCTATCTATCTATCTATCTATCTATCTATCTCAAAAAGAGGCAGCACACCAATGGTTACTTCAGTGAAGAAAAGCTGGATGCTTTACTTCTCTATGAAAGGCACAAATGGGTGAATAAAGTATTCGGCTTTTCTTCACGGAAGTATCCATTGGAGTGCTGCCTCCTTTTGTATTTTTTTTTATCGCTTGGCACTTGGAGACGTGCATCCAGCAACTAGTGATACAGGGCTGCTTTCTTTTGTAATTTTTATCTATCACCTCATATTTTATCCTCCTCATTCCAATTTACTAGGCACTCATATTGAGAGCAGTAAAATTACAGTTCTATATGGAGCTTGTGTTATACAGTGAAAATATAGAATATTATTGCAGAAATCCTGGCCAAAACAAACCAAGCTACTTGACAGTTTACAGTTTTTAAAGCTCATCCTGCTCATTGAATTACTGTATTTCTGAAAATTATAAATGGGCTTCTGTAGTCAACTGAAATATCTTGAAAGAAAGACTTTATATTTTGATATATTCTATGTACAGATCACACGAAATACATTTCAGTGGTCCTCAGTCCCTAAATTGTGTTGTTCTAATACAAAGCCTCCTAGACAATAGATGGCATGCAGGAGAGATTGTGAACAGTGAATCATTGTAGAGAGCCACACTGGGTATAAATATGGAAAGCCTGATAAAGCCGTCATAGTAAAAAATCCTCTAAAGAGAGACAGGGACATCTGCTGTATATCTGAGGAAAATCCAGTATGGCATTTATGTGTGAAAGTCAATGGTTTTAAAACTTTCACTGACAATGTAAGCATAATGTCGTTTTATACAAAATATTTATCACACTAGGGAGCCATTAGAATAAAATGCAATATATGCTAGCAATAAATAATAATAATAATAACAACAACGCTACATTTTTTCCAATTTGCTTAAGAATCTTTTTTAAAGTGTAGCTAAACGTTTGACAAACTTCTGACATGTCATAGTGACATGTCAGAAGTTTGGATTGGAGGGGGTCCGAGCACTGAGACCCCCACCAATCAGCATAATGAAGCAGCTGAAGAGCTTGTATGAGCGCTCAGCCGCTTCGTATCGGTTCGGCTTTTTCCGGAAATAAATGTATAATGTACGGACTCAAAAGAAAGTCTATGAGCCATTACTCCGATACATCGGCATTACGGAAAAAGCCGAACAGACACGAAGCGGCTGAGCGCTCAAACGAGTGCTTCAGCTGCTTCATTCTTGCGATTTTTTGAAAAAACGGCGCATAAAAAGCGCCCTGTAAAAAGAAGTGCATGTCACTTCTTGAGACGTTTTTGGAGTAGTTTTTCATTGATTCTATAGAAAAACAGCTCCAAAAACGGCCGTAAAAAATGCTGCGAAAAACGCGAGTTGCTAAAAAAAACTCTGAAAATCAGTAGCTGATTTCCCTTGAAAATAGCGCCGTATTTTCAGACATTTTTTGTTAATCGTGTAAACATACTTTGACTGTATTTGACTTTTTTTTTTTTTACTAGTCCTCCTAGGGGACTTGAACCAGCGATTGTTTGCATGATATACTAAAATACTAATGCATTGCAGTATATCGTTAAGGTGACAGTCTAGTATGAAGCCTTGCCGGAAGCAGGGCTTCATAGGAGTACAAAGATGGCAGACATGGGGGTCTTTATCAGGCCCTCAGGCTGTAATGCCAATCATCGGCATCCCGCGATTGCGTCACTGGGGGGGCCGATGCAACATCACATGGGGCAGTCCCCGTTTCTAACCACTTAGATGCTGCGGTCGCTTTTGACTGCGACATCTAAGGGTTTATACAACCGGCATCCTGCTCGTTACACTAAAGTGACGGCTGTTTCACAGAGCCAACCCGCTCGTTCTATGGAGCATGCTCCATACTCCCCCACCCGGCCTCCGCCGTATATATATGTCGGGAAGGGTTTAAGCTGCTGAAATAAATGTTTCAACTAAGTAAACTGTTGACTGCAGAGAAATTACTGCAGATCTTAACAAATGCTTATCTCGGACTTCATAATTGTTACAAAATGTAAAACTTAGCCTTTAGTTTGCATTATTAAAAGCTATGTACACCTTTGAAAGCAATTTAAAAAAAAAATGTCAGTCAGTGTGATTGGTGCAATTGTCAAATTAGTTTTTATTAAAAATTATTTTTACTTTTTAAGATACAGCTGCTCTGTAAACAGAAGAGCTGTATCGTTCGCCGAATCCTGTACCCGTCAGGTCCGCGGGACTGACGAGTTCAGTGAAAGCGGGTCGGATCCACATGTAATGTATCAAATCTGAGTTCATAATTTAGATGTGATAGATTAAAGATGGATCCTGCAAGTCAGAGTCATGCAGAATCCGCTGACCCTGATCCCGTCATGTCCATGTGACTGACGGAGTCAGGTCTTAGCGAAAGATACAGCCGCTCTGTATATCGAATACAGAGCAGCCGTATCTCAAAAAGTAAAAATAATTTTTAATAAAAACTCATTTCAAAGTTGCACCAATCATACGGACTGACCTTTTTTTATATATATATATATATATATATATATATATAAACTGTTTAGAAGGGCACTTAGTCGTATTTCTTTTTATCATGATTTATGTATAACATTTTATTCAAAGCTAAATTTTAATTTTTGTGACCATTTTTCAATGTTCGAGTAAAACACAGCAATTATTTTTTTTCTGTGACAGGTTTCTCATTACTTTCCATTTACTCTTCATGGCTTCCATTGATATGTTGACCTTACCTTGCAGGTCAAGAACAAGTAGTTCTCCCCTGGTATATTCATAGGTCCAGTGAGAAAACGACAACAGTGCTTCCTCTAGTAAAGTGGTGGGGGTAATTTCATCGCCATTGTTGTTATTGTACTTTCGGAATTCTCCGGTCATATATTTTTCTATGGTCAACCATTGGTTAGCAGAATGACAATAGATCAAGAAGACTTCGAGGAACCTGAAAGCAAAACAAATAAAAAGTAAAGATGGTGAAAAATGATTAAAAAGAACATTTACAATACATCTGTATTTCTAATACATTATATATGTCATATTTTAGCAAGTTCAGAATAAAAAAAATTAAAAAAACGCATAATGGCAAAGCCCACACACACACACACACACACACACACACACACACACACGGATTGGCTCAAAAAGGTCTTTAACTGACATCACCACCACAATTAAATAACAACATTTTGGCTTTCAAAAGCTACCACTAGGGGGAGCTCAATACATACAGATTAACAGTAATACTATTGAACGAAATAAAAATTTGTATGTAAACTACTAGGTTCCCCTTAGCCAGAATTGTATCATTTAACTGTATTGCTATACATGAAGCTCTGTGTCCTATAAACATCTATTATGAAATGAATCAGTACAGAATTTAGGCGTTAAAAATGAAATTATGTTGTTTAAGTTACACTTCTCAAATATTTCTACCAGTTCATTTATTTCAATGGGGAGTGGGGAAAATTGCTGGTGACAGATTTCTCTGCCTGCGTCTTATCTCTCAGGGGAACAAACGATAGGGATCGGGTATGTTGAAATCCAACATCCCCAAACCTTCTCTCTCCCGATGGCAGACATTGAGGAACGGTCGGGTTGCTCCCATACATACATATTGGATTGTTGACCAATTTAGACAATTTTTAACTAATGTGTATGAACATAAACATCCCAGCCTAGCCAGTGAATACTATTACATAGGCAGAAGTTAAAGAGGCTCTGTCACCAGATTGTGCAACCCCTATCTGCTATTGCAGCAGATAGGCGCTGCAATGTAGATTACAGTAACGTTTTTATTTTTAAAAAACGAGCATTTTTGGCCAAGTTATGACCATTTTCGTATTTATGCAAATGAGGCTTGCAAAAGTACAACTGGGCGTGTTGAAAAGTAAAAGTACAACTGGGCGTGTATTATGTGCGTACATCGGGGTGTGTTTACTACTATTACTAGCTGGGCGTTGTGTATAGAAGTGTCATCCACTTCTCTTCACAACGCCCAGCTTCTGGCAGTGCAGCACTGTGACGTCACTCACAGGTCCTGCATCGTGTCGGCACCAGAGGCTACACTTGATTCTGCAGCAGCATCAGCATTTGCAGGTAAGTAGCTACATCGACTTACCTGCAAACGCCGATGCTGCTGCAGAATCATCTGTAGCCTCTGGTGCCGACACGATGCAGGACCTGTGAGTGACGTCACAGTGCTGCACAGCCAGAAGCTGGGCGTTGTGAAGAGAAGTGGATGATACTTCTATACACAACGCCCAGCTAGTAAAAGTAGTAAACACGCCCCGATGTACGCACATAATACACGCCCAGTTGTACTTTTACTTTTCAACACGCCCAGTTGTACTTTTGCGAGCCTCATTTGCATAAATACGAAAATGGTCATAACTTGGCCAAAAATGCTCGTTTTTAAAAAATAAAAACGTTACTGTAATCTACATTGCAGCGCCTATCTGCTGCAATAGCAGATAGGGGTTGCAAAATCTGGTGACAGAGCCTCTTTAATGGTTGAGCAACATACAAATAATATCCCTCACCCCTTATTAGTCTCGGAGAACAGTGGGTTTTTATCTGTAATGTAAAGTGATTTTCCTGGAGTCGAAAAAGATTAACCTGACAGTAGGAAATGTGATGAATAAAATAAGCAATACTCACCTGTTAAATCCCCCGCCACAACAGCGCTGAGGTTCCGATGGTCTCGGCCGGTCTTTGTTTACATTTCCTGCAGCAAAGCTGTGCCATACACATGACAGCTGCTGCCAATTACTGGCCTCAGTCATAATGCTTGCATGTATGGCATGAGATCGCTGAGGTCAGTGATGACCGCTGCAGCGGTCAATGGGATGTAGGTGACGTCATCACTGCAGGACAAGACAGCCCGGCAGGGACCATTTCCTACTGTCAGGCTAACACTTGGAAAATTACAGCATACAAAAACGAACATCTGAGTGTCCTAGTGTCACAATGTACAATGACTAGAGAACAGAATAAATAGTAACCTAATCTATTACCTAAAAATATAATTAGGCATTGTATTTTTACCTCAGTGTGTAGGGAATACTGTGCGGTTTCAATTGATTGAAGGTAAAAATCAACTTCTGTGCAGCCCTCTGTTGCTGAATTTCCTGTATGATGTAAAGCATGCATATAAACTTTAATGGTTTTCATTAGTCTTTTTTGTCTAGATGAAACCTTATGCTATTCCTGTATCACGTCTGGCCTGGATACAGACCCAGGGATTACACCTGTGGTGCACAGTACTGGTTGGAGCCGCCTGGATGATTCAACCTGGGAAAGCAGGGATGTATACGAGGCAGCTGGCAACACCCTATAGAATGACAGCAATTAGTAGCGTAATTAGGACTCCCACTTGTTGGAGCTGGAAACCAGGGCACCCAGAAGACATGAAATATTATCCCTCTAGAAACTTCACTGCTGCTTGTTGTGTGGACCAAGTGTAGTAAATATTTATAGACGTCTATTTGTAGCACATATAGTTCATTTAGAAGCTTCAGAAGTCTGAGATTAATCATTCTGTATGAAGACACAATCGAGCACAAAGAATACTGTGGGTTCCAACCAAAAAAATGGAGATAGGACCATAGGGAATAAAGAACTAGAGATACAAGACTTAATATTGCATTTAAGAGCAATTGGATCCTTAACCCCTTAGTGACCACCAATACGCCTTTACACAGCGTTCAATAAGGGGCCTTGGGCTAGGCCGTCGCCTTTTCACGGCGACCCAGTCTAAGTCCTGCATGGGGGTCCCGTGCAGCCTGGATCCGGGAGTCCTGCTCCAACGGCCGCAATCTAAGTTTACTTAGATCGCAGCCGTTTAACCCGTTAAATGCCGTGGTCCATAGCGACCACGGCATTTAACTTGTTTACAGAGGGTGGGAGCTCCCTCTCTCACCCATCGGCGGCCCGCAAATGCAATCGTGTGGTGCCATGGCAGCCAGGGGCCTGATAGAAGCCCCCAGGTCTGCCCTGGGCATATGCCTATTAAGACATGCCAGAGGCACGTCCTAATAGATTGCCTGTCAGTTTTACACTGACAGGCAATAATGATCTGGTATACTAAGTATACCAAAGCATTATAGCCGCGATCTAAAGATCGCATGCTAAGCTCCCCTAGCGGGACTAAAAAAATAAGTAATAAATGTGAAATAAAAATTACTGTAAAAAAATAAATGACCATAGCGACCATAATGACCCAAACAATAAAGTTTATATGTAATTTAAACCGCAAGGTCAACAACGTAAAAAAACAACGCAAAAAAACAATGGCGAAATGGCTATTTTTTTCCATTACCCCCCCCAAAAATAGTCATAATACAAAGTTAATCAGTAAGTCCCATGTACCCCAAAATAGTACCAATCAAAACTGCGTCTTGTCGCACAAAAAACAAGCCCTCATATCACTACATTGATGGAAAATTACAAAAATTTCGGCTCTTGGAAAGCGACGATGCAAAAACAAATAATTTTAGTTTAAGTGTTTTTATTGTGCAAAAGTCGTTAACCATAAAAACCTATACATACGAGGTATCGTCATAATCGTACCGACCCATAGAATAAAGGTAACATGTTATTTACGCCGCACAGTGAACGGAGAGAATTTAAAACGTATAGAACAATGTTGGAATTTCAGGGTTTTTTTTCTATTCCCGCCAAAAAAAGTTAATCAAAAAATGATATGTACCCCAAAATGCTGTCATTAAAAAGTACAACTAATCCCGCAAAAAAACAAGTCCTTATACAGCTATGTCGATGGAAAAATAAAAAAGTTATAGTGAGTGTATAGTGAGGCGCAAACATCGGTTCATGAATTAGCCTAAAATGAAATGCTCCAAAATGTACCAAATCGTGCTTTGATTTCGCACATTGTTTTTTACACAATCTAAATGCAGACACGATTGTAAATCTGCCTCAATATCTCTGTAAGTATATAAAACAGAATTACCAAACTTTGTCTGCTATTCTACCTTCTGATGTATTCATACTGTAAATAGCCAATTTTACATTATGGGTGGAAATGAAAGCGGATCGGCTGATATGGGCAGCAAGGCCAGTTTTTCTGTTGGACAATCTTAAAAAAAACGTCACACAGGTAAAGCCTTAAAACAAGGTACATTTTTACATTTCTTTGAGACTACGCTCATACCACTTCAACACAATTTAACCTATCATAGCGCAAAAAAACAACTTTTTGCAATGGCCTAAATGTCTTAAAAAAAACTTAACATCTTCATAATATTTTATATTGTGTCCATATATTAATATGACATTACCCTTAGGCAAAGCTGCAATACAGTGTCACTCTGGAAAACCTTCTGCCATGTTTGCACCACTTCAGGAAGAAATGATTTGACTATGAAGACTTCTCCAGGATCCAGGACATCATATTCCGACCATGTACAGGCTACTTTTAGAGCTCTGCGTAGACCCCCATCCATTTCTTCAGGAGAGAGGACCTTAAGCATTGCTGCCATTCCTCTCTGAGACCAGGAGGACATGCTTTTATCTAGACTGGCCGGAGAACTCTCTTCCAGCCTATATACGGTGACCTCCTCTCCAGCTGTAAAATAAAGAAGTTACTGTAATGCATGTAAAGTTAAACATTGAATACATGAATAAGATGCACCGACATTGTTATATTCTCAAGTCTGACAATATTTTCTGCAAATTTTAGTTTGTATGTTGAATTATTATGTCAATCATTATGTAATGCAAAAGAACGACAGGGCCAAGTAAAGATTATCTTTGGAAAAACATGGCCTTATTTACTCAAAGTTTAAAGATGATTATCATTGTCCTTAAGTGTTCTTACTAGACATTTTCTGGAATCCTGGATAGATGTACACTCCTGGGTTTATCGGATATATCCTCTAGTGTTACATACATGCACTCTTCATAATTAAAAGCAATCTTTTGTACTATTAACCTTCTACACATACTTCAGTGTCCCAATGATTATAATTCTACTTTAACGGATCTTTAGTTAATCCTAAAATTTTGATTTGAGTGACTTAACCACAAATCAAAAACAAATCTTCAAACAAGACGTTTGAAGATTTTTAGGTGGTCAGTAAACAAATTCCCCCTCCTAGTTTCTAGGAAAAAGGGGCAGAATCGCTCTAGTGAGAACAGAGCCATTCGGCTACAGTTGCCATGCCTCGGAGAAGCTGGCAGCACTCCAACCGAAGTCAATGGGAGTATAATCCATTATCAGATTCACCACAGAAATCCAAGAGTGAGGCCTACAGCAACAAAAGCGGCCGGGTGCTACAGCAACAAAAGCGGCCGGGTGCTACAGCAACAAAAGCGGCCGTGTGCTAGAGCACCGCAGCGACTTAGTGTAGTGATCTGTGGGGTCTAAAGCTGTGAACCTATATGAGAGGTCAGTAGATGCTTAAATATCCACATACCCTGTAAGTGTAAAGGTGGAATACAATGTCATAAAATAATGTGCATATTTATGGGCAAATGCATCTACTTTTCAATAAAATGGAAACATCCGCAGTTAATTAATCTTTTAATGGCAAAAGCCTATAAAAAAAAAAAGGTACAGAATATAAATGGGGAAAATTTTAAAACAAAAAGTGAGATTGAACATATTCTATATGGCAAAAACTATTTGGACACCCCTCCTAAATATTGTGTTCAGGTATTTAACCCACATCCATTGCAAACAGGTGCATACAATCAAGTACACAGCCATGTAATCTCCATAGACAAACATTGGTAGGAGTATGGGTTGTACTGTAGAGATCAGTAACCTTAAACGTGGCACGGTCATAGGATGCCACCTTTGTCAGTTCGCTAAATTTCTGATCTGCTGGATTTGCCATGGTCATTTGTAAGTACTATTACATATCTGGCAGTCTAATGACCGAATCTGGATTTTGACGGATGCCAGAACATAATCTTGTGGAAAGAATTCCTAAAAAAATGGAGGCTATTATAGTTGCAAAAGGAGGCCCAACTCGATCGTAACACCCATGGTTTTGGAATGGGATATCCATCAAGCTCCTATAGGTGTGATGGTCAGGTGTCCACGTACTTTTAGAGCATGTGCTGTCCTTTTTCTCCAGGGTTTAAAACCCTGTACTAGGTAACCGCATACCGTACGCCTTATCCACACTGCCACATGACAAGTGCTAGGATCCTGTCCCGTCATGTTCTGTTTCTTGTCTATATCTGGGTCACAGTAATAATGTTTCTCACCTGCTTGTCATTCCCAGCAACTTGTTTGCCTAGTAAAACACTGCCCTGTGCATTTGAGTTTGATGCTGGTCCAGGATTGTGACATGTATTTCTACAATCATATATTAATTTATAATTAAGCATTAAGCGTTTTTTATAAATATAGAAGCCATAAATGTTCACATATTATTTGTGCATTTACCAGGTTAGATACAGAAGAAAAATGGAGTCTCCAGTAATATAACATACCAGTAAGGAAATGTTGGAGAGCTGAATTCCAATTAAAATTGTTGTTTTTTTTATTCTGGAAACATTAGCAAACCAAACAACACAAAAGATCAGAGGTCAAAGAAGCTAGATCTTCAGGAGAAAAATTACATGCACGAACTTGTCAATATCAAAGTCCTAAACAATACATTTTGTGAAAAACTACAGCTCACCAAAGAGATGAACCGGGGTAAAAGGTATAGTCTGTGCAAGTCTCATTAAGTTATTTCTTTCCACCGCTGAAACAATAAGAAAATAATGGATGTAAATGAACGGTTTACATTTTTAAAAACCAAAAATATATTTTTCTACTTTTATACTATAAAATATTTTTCTACTTCTACTTTCCGAATAGCATATACAGTATAAAATATCAAAAACTGTAGTGTTCAGTATATTTATTAATAATATTAATATAGAACTGCTACCAGGGTATAGGTTGAAAAATAAATAAATAAATAAAGCCAGTGGTGGACAATTTTTTCACCAGTAACGGCCTCACGCACACGACTGTAGTGGTCTGCATGGCGTGATTTTCGGCTCAGACGGCCGCGGTGTGTCACCCGTGGGCCGCCCGCAAATCAAGGGCCGTGCACATGGCCGTGTGCATTCATTTCTATGAGCCTGGAGCGCAAAACACGGCTGTAATAAGACATGTGCTATCTTTTTTGCAGTCCAGGCTCCTGGGCAATGCACGGACCGTGGAAACCACGGTCGTGTGCATGGGTCCATAGAAATGAATAGGACCGCAATTCCCTGCAGATTTGCGGGTGAATTGCGGCAGCAAAAACACGTTTGTGTGCATGGGGCCTAATTGTGAGGCATGATAATCATTTACACAATCCATTACATGCAACTATGAGACAATAGGAAGTACTGCAATTTTGTTGTCGTGGCGCCTCTCACCTATAGAGCTCCTGTACAGTTGTACAGGCTATATAAGTGGTATGTCCACCCCTGATAAACAATCACCAGATGACCAGCTTTAGATTTCTAGACTTTAAAAAAAAAAAAAAAAAGTTTGAGATTTTTATTATAATCTTTCATCATCAGTTTATGAACATGTTCTGCGCCATTTTAAAAATGCAACCACTAAAGACCACTAAACACAGTAAAGCAGGCCATAGACTTTAGGTTTCCAATCTACTTTTGATTTTTTTTATGGACTAGTCCATAAAAATGTTTTTTTTTGGAAGTGTATTAATAATTTTCAAAAACTGGCTAAAAGCTCCCTGTTTGTACGTACGGTCCATAAATGTATAGGTGGTTGGCAATGCTGAATACAATGCTTACCACCAATGACAGAGAAAATTTGAGAAGCATGAACAATAAGTGTTCTGATCAATTTCTGTCAGATTTCCATTGGTCACAACCGAAAATGTTTAGTATTTTATACATAACAGATCTCATTAATGATCATTGATTGGTAATCATTAATGGTAATTATTACAGCTACAAACATTATATAATAGTCACTTGAGTATCAATCTATTTCAGTGTTTTGGCTGTTCTCCACATATTTTTAATTTCTTAATTTTAGATTTTTTTTTCATATCAACCACAACAGAGGACAGGTGCAAGAAGCAGCAGAGGATAAAAGAAAGGCAAAACATGTAAGTCAATAGGGCAGTGAAGTGCCCAGTCATCAGCTTCAAAAACTTTGGTAGGAAAGTCAAAACAAGCAAGAAGAATCTCCCAAATATTTTAATATCTTCAAATCATATAGAATGGAATTCCACAATCTTCACATAAGAACAATTTTATTTCTAGATCACCTTGCATGAATTTACGAGACCATGAAAATAGTGCAAACTGCATCAAATTTAACAAAATAGTGCAAGTAGAATGATCTGAACTATATAAAAAAGAAATCTACATAACAAATGTAATCTATTTCATTGGCACAATTTGCGACAGAACTTTAGCGCATATTGCTTTGTAAATCTCTCCCGCTCTCTCTAGCTGGAAGTTTCTTGTTAACTAACCAATACTGTTGGTCAGCCAGGACTTCGAACATATGTTATATTGGCACATGGCTAGAAAGGAAATTTAACTAGAAACTTTATTTTCGCGAAATAACTTTCCTCTTTTGACTCACCGGAGTAATGATTGTGTAAGTCTTGAGAGGCTTTTAAAGAAGCTGACATTTCTGCAATAAAACGGATGAAAGTTATTGCAATGGACTGATAAAAATCAATACGTAAATTAGTATTATTGCGGTCACTCCAGTAAATGAATATCTAATATTTCTAGTACTGAAAGAGCATACAAATCATATAAATGTAATCTTGTCTATCTTTTCATTATCTCAATAGCATTGGCAACAGAGCACAGTTATTGGGATGCGGCTAGTGTCCCGTGACATAATGGTGTCACCTCAGTATATTCAATTAGTAATCATAGATTTCTATTTTTTCTGCATTTTTTTTATCATTCATATATATTTTTTGCTTTTGTAGCAAAGAACAAGTTCATATTGTAAAGGATTTAAAAAATATAAATAGAAAACAATCTGGAAAGAAGACTAAAACAATGATCTTTCTTTATGCATCTTCTAGGTTTTGTAGTCTCTTTTCAGTGACTCTTCTAGGTTTGTACGTGATCTAAGGCCTCATGCACATGGCAGAGGTCTGTGAATGAAGGCTGGATGGAACCAAGCGAAGTCTCTGCCCTCTGTGTACCCCTACATGACACTGTAGTATGGAAGCTTTCACCCCTGAATATAATGCACCTTTTTATTCATGTAGGATTCATACCAAATCTAAAATAAAAAAAAATTGTATACATCTGCATGAAATCGGAGGCATATATATTGATACAATATGGTTCCATAACTTGTCATTAGTGTTGTATTACAGTAGCAAGGTTCGGAAAGCACTAGGTTTAAACGTGGGTGCATACATAGGGGCCCAACCCGATCCAATAAAAATAAAGTACTATGCACACCAGATGGGAAATTTATCCAATATAGCGATATATTTATAGCCAATAACAGTGCGTGCAACGTTTCGGTCAATATCATGACCTTCTTCAGGCACTGTGTTTGTATTGGATCCTGTGTGATGGCACGTTCGTATGGTGGCTGGCCACTAGGGGGAGGCGCTCTAGCTAGCCGCCATACGAATGCACCATTACACAGGATCAAGTACAAACACGTTGCCTGAAGAAGGTCATGATATTGATAAATAAATCACTATATTGGAAAAATTTCCCATCTGGTGTGCATAGTACTTTCTTTCTAGTGCTGTATTACAATTCCATACAACTTAGAGCTTGTACAGAGCCATAATGCAGTCGTGTGCATGAGCTCTTACTTTAATATCCCATAGATGCTCTTAAAAATTACGGTATCCTACCAAGTTTGTTAACATGTTAAATATAGCACCCATTGGTTTTAATTACATCTAAAATCCTACAAGTTATAATTAGCCTGTTTATGTTATACCAAAATGGTTTTTAACCGTTGACTACACACTGACCAAGCAACCGATTACGTGAGTATTAAGTGCCCCTGGCACACCTAGATCAGAGGTTACCATAGAGGGTTGTATTCCCCTGTAACTGTGGCTCATATGGTATCTATAGTTATAGTGAAAATCTGTAAATGCCCCCAGATGTCTTTCATGACTTCTTGGGGGGCATATACAATATAAAAAAAATAAACAAATGTAAAAAAACAAAATCAGAAAAAAAAAAAAAGAAAAAACACAAATCCACCTTTTCTTAATTATCTTAATAACACTATACTTACTTTTGACTGAATCTGAACGTCTAAATCTATAGTAATAAAAAAAGTACACTTTAATAAAAGGCATAATAAACACTAATAATTAAAAAGTAATCTAAACGGATTTGTAATAGAGCTTATTAAATAAATAGCAGTTTCTCAATTTATATTATTTTTGCATATTATCTCATAATTTACAATTTAAATTTAGAAAGGGCCATCATACGAGTTCAGGGTTAAAAAGTGTTATATGTGGTTCCAGGCTTGTTCGGCTGACAGCTAATCCTACCGATTCCACCAAATCCGGCCGAGCATCCATGTCTTTTTCAAGGGGGAGAGGGGAATTCATATGTGTCCTTCCTAACCTTTCCTCTTATCTCAACATATCCTGAGATGTGTGGTGTGAGATGACCAGCTTAAAAAAAAAAAACACGATTTTGCAAAACTCTGTCACGAGATGCTATGTGTGTCTATGTGTGGCCACCCAGTGGTTGTGATGTGAATTGCAGCCTGTCAAGAGTTTTGCTGCCATGTCGCGATACTGTATTAAAATAGTTTCATAAGGATTTGGAATCCTTAACCAAACTCAAGCAAAGGTAAGGGTGAACATATCTGTAAGTTGCTGCAAGACCCAACTTATAGCGGTTTATCTCCTGCTGTAACAAAAGGATCGGGTATAGTGAAATCCTACATGTCCGATCCTTCTTTCCCTTGATCCTTTTTTCCCTGCTGCTTTTCAGCTGACTTTTATATAATGTGTTTGGCCAGTTTTACCCTGCTTATCTTTAAATGTGTTCTCGCATCTATTTACTTATCTTTGCATTTTTCCGCCTGTCCCTAACCAATTATATTATGACATGGGGAAAAAAAATGTAAATTCAATGGTTTCTTATAGTGTCAGAAAAGTGTTGCTGGATGAAAAGCCGAGCAATTAAAAAAAATTCCCATTTAAAAAAAAAAAAGACAGCGACAAATTCTAGGTAGGGTAAAAGGGGCAATTGTCCAGGAACTTCCAATACCCAGGGGTATCCGCTTTCCAACTCCCTCAAGCGCTTCCCATACACTGCCAACAGCAAGACTGAAGTTTAAAAAAAATGTTTAAGCGTACCTTTAACTATGCAAATGTTTTATTTGGCAGTAAAGGGGATAATGCAGATTGTAGTAATATATATTTCTAAGAGCTGGAATCGTTTTCACCTTGTTTGCAGCTCTGAAGCACCATCTGCCTGCTCAGCTAACTAAAAGAAATCCAGTCACCTAGTGTTCGGTTTATTGTTTATAGGAAGAAGCGGAAAAGCGGCTACCTCACATCTCTGGCTCTACGTACTGCCAGGGGAACAGAGGATTGGCCATGTTAAAATACAACATGCTGATCCTGGTTTTGCCCAACTGCAGACATCAGAGACAGTCATACACATTAGATCAACTTTAGATTTACATTTTCAATCAAAATGATCCACCACTATATATAAACCACAAACCTAAAAATATTATATGTATAAGAAACGGTAAAATACACAAATCTAACATATTAGAAAGCTTATGGCTTTAAATAAGTAACTAATCAGAAGCGCCATCTGACATCTTAGTCAGTGTCTCACCGTACATGATCATAAATAATGTAATATTTAGCAGACAACACAATAAGCAGATATGGTTTGAAGAGTTAAACTGAAGAAAAGATGGGACAAATTCAATAGTATAAAAAAAACCTCAAAATTCCTGGATGTAAAAATTATACACTTCTCCATATAAAATGCCCTCTAGGCGTTTGTCAGTTTATAAAAACTCAAGAGCCATGTCATTACAAAATTCTATTTTAGGAACAGTGTTCTTCCCATAAACAAGGAATAAGCAACCAAGAAGTGCCTGCAGACACCTTCAGGATGTAGAATCTGAGGTCCTATGAATACAGTCGAGTTATAAAACATCATGCGGATCCTAGCAATCTGCTCTCCAATATCCGGCACCCTTTAAATCCTACAGACTTTAGCTGGCCATACAAAGGGAAAATGTCTCACAAACATAGATGGTCTGTGCGACATCAACACGTTGCGGGATCCCTTGTGCCAAGCCATGGAAGGCCCATTTTGTTTTTCCTTTGTGAATTGGAAAATTCAGCCCAGTACATTATGCCTGAACGAATACGATTGACAGAAGTTCATACTATATACAGTATTTACTATGATATCAAACTTTTCCCATCTGGAATTAATAAAACAAGATCTATATGGTCCCCATCTCTCTACCTTGTCTATCTTACAAAGGCTACAAAAATCTACTAAACAAGTATACGTTTGAGGATGATTCACTTTGTCGAGTTATCTTTTATGAAATTTCTAAAGATCTACTCTATGTCTTATCATTTCCCTATGTAACAACCCACATTTCACTTTGTGCTACATCCAGTCTTATTACATTATCTTACAATAGATCTCCTTCATTGGTTATTGCATGAATGTACTTCGTACCAGGCAATGGATAAATAAATTAATGTATGAGAGGCTTCATATATTGTCAAAGCCTCAGTGTGTAGGTGGGCCCTAATAAGAGGGTAATCTAAATACAGGACTTGTAGAAAATATACGGTAAATGTTCTGTACAATGTGGAAACAAAGTCACTCATTTGAATATTGTACTTACAACGGACTCGTTCTCATCTGAGCTGTGCTATTGTGTAGCTCCTAAAGAAAGACCATAAGTCATTATGTAGGCGGAGGAGAAAATCCAGTACTTCATTGACCATTATAAAACACCTTTTGTGCAGATAAGTTTATGGTATGCAATGAATAAATGATTATTGAAGGTGCGTAGAAAGTAACATTGAATTGAATGGGATTCATCAACAAATCCGTTCTTTTAGGAACTCACCACGTGTAAAGAAAAAAAAAACATACAAAGTTAAATCTTAGGCTTTTCTTACCGAGACGTACACTTAATGGAGAAAAGTATTGGGACACACCTCTTAATCATTGAATTCAGGGGTTTCATTCAGTCCCATTGCCACAGGTGTATAAAATCCAGCACCTAGCCATGCAGTCCGCCATTATAAAACATTAGCGAAAAAATGGGTTGTTCTAAAGAGATCACTGAATTCCAGCGTGGTACTGTAATAGGATGCCACACTTGCAACAAGTCAGTTGATGAAATTTCTTTCTTCCTAGAAATTTGGCTATGAACCGTGATTGGTTATTGTTGCAATGTGGAAGCGTTTAGGAACTACAACAACTCAGCCGAGAAGTGGCAGATCACGTAAAGTTACAAGTTACAGAGTGGGGTCGCAGAGTGGTAAGGCTCATAGTGCATAAAAGTCACCAATGCTCTGCTGATTCAATAACTGCAGAGTAAAAACCTCCTCTGCCAATAACATCCGCACAAAAATGGAGCGCCAGGAGCTTCATGGTATGGGTTTCCAGGGCAGAGCAATTGTATGCAAGTCTTACAACACCAAGCACAATGCCAAGCGTCGGATGGACTGGTATAAAACATGCCACCACTGTACTCTGATTCATCACTCTACAGAACACGTTTCCACTGCTGCACACTTCTCTATCTGGCAGTGTGATGGAAGAGTATGGGTTTGGTGAATGCCAGGAGAACTTTACCTACCTGACTGCATTGTGCCAACTCTAAAGTTTGGTGGGAGGGATAATGGTATGGAGTTGTATTTCAGGGCTTCGCCTCGGACCCTTAGTTCAAATGAAGGGAAATTTTAATGCTTTAGCAAACCAAGACATTTTGGACAATTGTATGCATCCAACTTTGTGAGCTGAGTTTGGGGAAGGCTCTTTTCTCTTCCAGCATGACTGTGCCCCAGTGCACAAAGCAAGGTCCATAAAGGCATGGTTGGTTTGGTTATTTTGGTGTGCAAGAACTTGACTGGCCCCAACCACATCAAACACCTTTGGGATTAACTAGAACAGAGATGTCTGACCTCACAAATATTATTCTGGATGAATGGGCAAAATTTCGCACATGTGCACTCCAAAATCTTGTAGAAAGCCTTCCCGGAAGATTGGAAGCTGTTTTAGCTGCAAAGAGGGACCAACTTCATATTATTGCCTATGGATTTAGGAGGTATCCCAATGCTCTCCCCTTGTGTGCTGCTTTGATGTGTGTGCTCTCCCCTTTATAAGAGGCATTTTTTCATTCTTGTACGTTTGGCCTGAGGAAGACGTTGGTCGCAGCCTTATATTCTAATACATCACTGTTGTATTTTAGATAAATTCCTACTACAATTATTTATACTATTATTATCAGCAGCGCCTCACTATAGGTCCACAATATATGTTTTTTCATACTTTACTCTCTACAACTGGCGGTAACTACCGCTTATTACCAGATTGGACCTGGCTGCAGATGATCACCTTTATTACTCTCTGCCCATACCAGAGTTGCGCCTGGGACTCGCACAAACCCACAAGGTTACCATTTTACGTGCTCCCCTATATTTGTCGCTTTTTAATCATCTTTTATTTGCACCATGTGGCGCTGTGTATTTCTATTTTTATCTCATCCAGTCATCCCAATACTTTTGACCATTTAGTGTATGTGCTCCTTGGAGTAAGTCATTGCAATATTTTTAGAATATACAATTCTTTCCAACAGACCGAAATCCAAAGTTTTTGACAGCAATTCGTTTTAGAGATCGGGAAAATCAGTAGTGATTATATTTACATACTCAAAGTTGTAAAACTATAGTTTGAGCATTGCTCGTCTGTCCTTACCTCTCGGGAATGTCTCAAGTATTCACTTGTCTGTAATAAATTTCTTCCAATCTCTTGGGCCTTAAGTTGCTGTCGTACATAAGTCATGTGTTCCAAACCTGGTCAAAAATGAAAGAAAAAAAGCACAGAACCGTTTTTGGTCTTCATCTAAATTCACACTCATGTTTCAAATGTCCATATGAAATACAAATATATGCTAGCCCTGCTTTACCAGAGGTACCTTATAATATATTGTATTACAAAGAAGACAATATTATATTCAGTTAATCCTATTACCAAGTACATGTGATAATAATGCACAATATATACCATCATACAAATTTGTTTGTTTTTTTCACCTTCCAGTCACAGGAAATAAAAACAATGTTAAAAACTGGACCTGTGTGTGATCATTAGACCCCAGAGATATTAGAAGTTACTGTTATTTATCAACACAGAATAATTAGGAAATAACACAAATCATTGGATCGCAAAAGAATGCAAAGGAAACATCTCAGTCACCAGGGGGCAGCACACAAAATAACTCATAAGTAAACAGGAAAAAGGTAACCTGGGTCACCAAAGTCAGGACACTGAATATCTGGGCCACAAGGAAAGTGCAAATTACTGCAAGCGGAGTCACTAGAGACAATGCATTGCACCTCTCGATCATTAGAAAATGGACATTAGAGAAGCCGGATACAAGAAACTAGGCCACAAATCATACAGAGGCACTGATCAGAGTATGTGTATCACTTTTAATGTAAATTTTTATTAAGCCAGGGAGGTTTTTTTATGATGATGATAATAGTTAAATGTAGTGTATGTAGTGTGTAACGGGGGCTTCCCTTTAAGGACACAGATTTAGTTGCAGTCGAACAAATAACTTTTATTTTCTTCACAACAGTGGCACGACAATTATTAATCCCACATAGTTTGTCTTCACAATTAGGATATCACTTAATTGAATTATCTTTAGTGCGGTTCTTACACCAAGGCCGGGGATAATGAGGGTTGCGCCGAAAGTGACTGTCGGCTTTCGCCCGCTCAACAGTGCTGCTATTGGTCTCTAGGAGGCTACACCCTACCACAGCCTGCCCCGACTAGATGCCACTTGTAGATTTGCACCAGCCACTTAATATAGGTGTTGCACTGCGCCTTTGTGAGTCTTTTATTGCCTAATCACCTAATAGAGTACTGTCCCAGGCCACCAAGTAGCCAATCCAGTTTCAGTTCAAGTCCTGGTTAGAAAGGAGTACCGTCTCTTTGTAACAGCATTGTAGCAGTGGTACTCCAAGAAGACGGTCCCTACGAGTTGCTGTGGTGAAGGACCTGCGGTCGGAAGTGACAACACCGCGTGATCTCACGATTGAAGCGGAGATCACGCTGGGCAGTAAGTAGGAGACCGCTAATCAGACAGCGTCATACAATTGTCTTTACACTACCAGAGTGTAAAAGTATAAGAGTATAAAATGTAACCTCCTATTTGACTATTAGAGCCAAATTAGCATATGTATGAAAATGCTCATAATTTTGCAAATAATAAAGTTTTTTTTAAAACAAATCACACTGTAGTTATCAGCATCATAGCGCCTATTAGATTAGTTAGGAGACAGGGAATTAATAAACTGGTGACAGATCCTCTTTAAGGACTCTGGCACCCCTGGTCTCTCCCTCAGGCTAACTAATAGCCTCACAGTGGCTGAACTGGAGCACGATGCACCACACCACTCAGGCTCCTATGTACACAGCTCACCGGCTCACTCCATGGTGGCTGTACTGACCTGCGGCACTCACACATTAGCCGCTCACACTGATTATTGGCTCCAAATTCTGTGTTTTATCACTTCAATTGGCTCATCCTAATCAGCATTCTGGCACAATGCTTATTACCACAAAACCCATCAACACGTCAGCGTCAGGCTCTGCGTGGGCCCACGCTGTCGCCCAGCGCCGCCTCTTGCAATTCCGGCAGGGTTTAACGGCACTGCCGCGTACAGTGGCCCGCCGGTCCTTTACAAATAAAAGGGACAACAAGGTGTTCAACAAATATGGGACATTGTGCATACAGGGCACATTACAACACGACAACAATAAACTTTTAAATCGATACATACAATTTTAACATGTCGGAATATAAGGGTTACCCCCTTAAAAGTGGAGAAAGCCCTGATACAAACCACTAGGTTTGTATAGGAGGTTGGCAAGTATGGGAAATTGTGAATGGGAACATGTAGTCACTTGTAGACACTCCAGACAAAACTGATACACTGTGGTATGCAAGGCCTGAGGGGGCAATGCACGGCACAAGAATTATTTCATTGGTGTTCTTTGAATCCTAACGTCATACACGGTCCCCTTATGCCCTGCACTAGTTTAACACAGAAAATAAGTTTTGCAAGAGTATTTCTTTGAAAAAAAATGTGTTGCTATATAGTTACTCCACATCAGTAATTGGCTAGATTGCTGTGATTACATTTTTAGGTAATGCAACCAATCCCATTAGTTAAAAGGGTTGTCTGAGACCCCCAAAAATAAAAGTGAATTTGGCTGAGCTGCGATACCAGACATACGGTAGCTCCTGGACAACAGTGGCGCTGTTGATGGGAAAAAAGGGCCCTTTTTGAAATCCCATTCAACCACTTTACAAACATTTTTCCTACCGGTTATTGGTCAGTTCAGTCAAGATATAGGTTGTGTTATCAGTGTACTCTATGCGGTTTTTTCCACTTCAAAGTCCAAATACTTTAATCTTATTGTTTTGCAGCAACTGTGTTTGCAGTATTACATTGAGACCAAGTAAGGAACCTTCCTATATCTGCTACAGTAGATACTTACTTGAGGAGATTAATGTATATTAGGAAAGTGATCATATTGCTTTGTTAGCAGCAGGTGGCCACTTACTTAGTTGATTAAAACTGGATACTGAGAGCCTGTTCCTGCTACGTTCCTCCTCTTCATTCTTCAGGCTGTTACATTCAGCCGGTTCGGAGCTCATCTGGGTGCTCTGGGAACAACCATCAACAGTAATCACCTGCAAGAGGGAACAGTCATCAATAAGACCAGACATGGGACATCTTATCTGTGCTGAAGAACATTTTATCTCCCATTGGCATCAGGTCATCGGGTCAATTTAAACCTGCAGACAATGTCATTCCATCCTGGAAAAAGGCAGAAGCGATGTAACCATCCGTTTCTGCAATGTACAGATTACAATATGGGTTTCATAATCCTGCAGATTATCTAACATACACTATGAACATTCACTTAGGTAATATGAACAGAAAATGAAGCGTCGCAAGCGTACAGTATAAGATTTCACAGTCACTAGATATAGTATTTCTTCACCTGTTACGGAATCAGAATAGAAATTAAAGGTAAATGTCATCATTTTCAGCTTTCAAAGATGTTTTCTTTAACAAAGCCTTGTGCAATATTAAAGGGGTGTATCCGTTTCATGAATAAATGTTATTCATTGTACATTGTAAACATTTTCCAGTCGAATTTCTGCATCAAAGTTATACAAGGCTCTACTATACTTTCTATATCAAGTCCTCACACAGTTTTGTAAATTTGTTTGCAGTCATTCAATAGGAACCTTCATTGTTTACTTCCAGGGAATTAAAATCTGTCCTGGTCATGTGATAATCACCCAGGTGCAGCACCGATTACATATACGTGTATAAAACCTCTATCTTTTAACGAGCCATACACCTGTGTATGTTATCACATGACCATGGACAGATTTTAATTCCCTGAAAGTAAACAATGAAGGTTCCTATTGAATGACTGCAGCAGAGATCTTGATACAGAAACTATAGCAGAATATTGTATAGCTTTTCATTATAAAGAGAATAAATGTATTTGACAAAACCAGATTACCCCTCAAAACATCACCCTTGCACTTCTTTTGGGCCATTTAACGTGCTCTTGACACTTTTTAAAAAAGTGGGTGGAGCTTAGCAAAAGTGGTGTGGCCACCTCGGCTTGACGCATTACTTTAATTTACGCCAGAAGCTGGCATAAATTATAGCGGAAATCTATGCCAGCTCCTGGCTGGTGTAGACTTCATTAGTGTCACACAGACTGTGGGTGCCTCTTAATAAAAAGCAATCTAGAGTAAAATGCTACAAATTTATTAAGACTGGCAAAGTCTTTATACATCTCCCCCATTGTTCTTAAAGTCTGCCTCCAGGCAAATACTTAAAATCCACCTCTTGGTCAGACTTATGGAATTTTATTTGTCCCAAAAGTTTAATTTACCTGAAGAAGCCTTTCTGGAGATTCTCTGGAGTTCTCTATAAGGCCAGATATAATGCCTTAGCTGGTCAAGACAATGGCGCAGAGATGTCATGAGCCACTAAAGAGTAAAGAGGCCCTTTTACACCAGCCAATTATAGGGCAAGCATGCGTTCATAAGTACGCTCATTCACGATCATTGCCCTGTGTAAAGAGGGCAATGATCAGCTGATGAACAAGCAAACGCTCATTCATCGACTGATCATATAGTTTATGCAGCAATAAATATTATTGTTGTCGGCAGCACATCTCACTGTGTAAACAGGGATCACTTGTTCTTACATAACCAAGCATTGCTCCTTGTGAAAGTAGCAAACGAGCGCCGATCAACAAGCTGTCTCGTTGATCGGCGCTCGTTGATCGGCCAATATTGGGTGATGTAATAGGACCTTAACTTCTTAATGACGATGGACGGATATATCCGTCCTGTGCAGGTGCTAGTTCCTGCAAAGGACGGATCTATCCGTCCTCTAATCACTGGCAGTACCCACGCTTATCAACGGCAGGAGCACGGCTGTCATACACAGCCAGGCTCCTGCCAGAATCGAAGCACGCTCCGATTACGGCAGTTTAACCCATTCGATGCTGCTGTCAATAGTGACGGCGACATTTAATGTGTTTGACAGGGGGAGGGAGCTCCCTCTGTCACCCCATCGGCCCCCCGCAAAGAAATCGCGGGGTGCCGTTGGGTTTTCATGGCAGCCGGGGGCCTAACAAT
This sequence comes from Rhinoderma darwinii, assembly GCF_050947455.1. Taxonomy (NCBI): domain Eukaryota; kingdom Metazoa; phylum Chordata; class Amphibia; order Anura; family Rhinodermatidae; genus Rhinoderma; species Rhinoderma darwinii. The sequence goes on from NC_134687.1 coordinate 378,204,105, forward strand.
GGCCCCCTGGTCTGCCTTCAGCAACTGCCTATTATGCCATGCCAGAGGCACGGCCTAATAGATTGCCTGTCAGTTTTAGGGTAAGGCCACACGGTGCAGACATTATGAAGATGCAGTTAACTGCACATAAAACACATTGTAATATAATAGCAGCAGTCTGTCCAGAACACAAATTTCACCATTGACTTCTATTGAAAAATGACTAGCTGTGGTTTAAAAACGCAACATAAACGCACCGTGACTGCACAGTGTGGCCTTACCCTCACTCTGACAGGCAATAATGCTTTGGTATACTGAGTATACCAAAGCATTGTATAAGAGATCAACAGATCACATGGTGAAGTCCCCTAGCGGGACAAAAAAGATGTAAAACAAAATACATATTACAGTCAAAATAAAATAAAACCCCTTTTTTTCCCCAAAAAGTGGTTTTATTTAGTAAAAGGGTCAAAACAAATAACACATACACATATATGGTATCCCTGCGATCGTAACTACTCGAACAATAAAATTAACACATTAATTAAACAGCAGACGAACGGCGTCCAAAAAAACCTGCAAAAAAACTCAAAATTATTTTTCTCCCATTCCCCCCATAATTTTTTTTATAAATGTTAATCTATAAGTCTTATGTACCCTAAAATAGTACTAATGAAAACTACACCTTGGCCCCCAAAAAATCAAGCCCACATACAGCCACATTGACGGAAAAATGAAAAAGTTACGGCTCTTGGAATGCGGCGATGCAAAAACAAGTAATTTTTTTCTAAACGGGTTTTTATTGTGCAAACATAGGAAAACATATAAAACCTTTACATATTTGGTATCCCCGTAATCGTGCCGACCCATAGAATAAAGGTAACATGTTATTCACGCTGCATAGTAAACTGCGTAAATTTATATATTTAATGCTGGAATAGCTGCTTATTTTCAATTCTCTCCTAAAATAAAGTTAATAAAAGTTAATCGATATATTATATGCATCCAAAAATGGTGCAATTGCAAAATACAACTCGTCCCGCAAAACACAAGCCCTTATACGGCTAGGTCGATGGAATAAAAAAAAAAAGTTACGACTGTTGGAATGCGACCGTGAAAAAACAAAAAATAATCCTTGGTCATTAACACGCAAAATGGCCTGGTCATTAAGGGGTTAAGTATAGGAAATACTACAACTGTTAATTGTAAAGCACAGTGACAATCTGATAAACTGAACAGCACAATATGAGCCACCAACAAGGTTGTATAGCAAATACTATACCTGCCACTACCTGTGACCACGGATATTATGCCTATTACCCAGATACAGGTAGTCATTGAGCGCTAAGGAGGAGAGATCTGAGGGGTACATACATAGTAGCATTGAGACAATTATTTTATTGTTATTAGATTACAGGAAAGTGGTTTTGCAAGGTAAATTATGTAAGTCCCTAAGTTTTCCTAATTTGTACAGCTCTTTAATGTTATATTTAGCCAAATCTGATATTTATGTAATATAAAAAGTGGCCACCTGTGATAGCAGCCATTATAAGAATTATAATAATTCTAATGGATGTCGCCCAGCTTTCCACATATGATGAAAGACATGTCAGCCTCACATGCAGGTAGTCTTGTGTAGATGAAACCTAGCAAATGCATACTTGGGGATTTGCTAAATTTCAATTCACTGGACACTTCCTTTATATTTTTAGATTATTTTAGAAAAAATATGCGATTACAATTTAATAGAAAATGAGGTACAGAATAAATATCCTATCCATAAATCTATACATTTCGATCTAAAGAAAAATTCCCATCACCCTTCCCATCCCCAGAGGACATAAGCACTGAACGTTCCCTTAACCTTGAGTAACCAATGGACAGAGTCAATTTTTCTAGCTCTTCTTTTGTAAAGAGTATTTTAATAATTTCATTCCATTTATTCCTACATTTCTTATGGGTTTTGTGACCAGGTGATGCAAGATCCCTCTTCATAATTTTTACTGTGTTCCTCAAATCTTCCTCGACACTTTATCGAGGGAGGCTGTAATGGCAGGAAGGAGGTGAAGGGAAAGTGAGCCCTAATCTACCCACCGCCCTGTCCCTGCCTACTTGCAACGACCCGCCCTAGGCGACGAGGTACAACTGGGCGGCGGTCCCTACGCTGGCTAAGTGCACTGGAAGACAAACGGGGAACACGCAAGGGAAGGGGCAGTGGCCACGGAACGCCACGAGGAAACGGGGCGGTGAACGAACAGTCAGGACCAGGACGAAGTGAGTACACCCGAGCGGGCACGGAGACAGAAGCAAGCCAGGGCAAGCAAAGCAGGTCAAGCAGAACTGCAGCAAGGCAGAAGCACGGCAGAAGCAGGCTGGAGCAAGCAGCAGTGGGGCCAGGAATCCAAAAGAATTACAAGCACTGAGGGAGAGCACAGGGCAGGTAATAAAGGGCAGGGGGCGGAGCTAACTCCGAGAGACCAGGCCGCGATAGGCTCTCCCACTCCTGAGCCTGCCACCCTGGTTGGTGGGAGATGGTGTCAGTCGAACAGGTCTGGCCTCAGGTGTGGATTGATTAATATATTAGTATAGCTAGATGAAGTACCTGGCAGATCCCGAACAGTACTCCCCCTTTTATGAGGGGCCACCGGACCCTTACTAAGGGGACCCGGTTTAGTGGGGAAGAGGAGGTGGAACCTCCTGATCAATACCCCAGCGTGAACATCACGGGCAGGTACCCAAGTCCTCTCCTCCGGCCCGTATCCTTTCCAATGGACCAGGTACTGGAGGGAGCCCTGGACCATCCTACTGTCCATAATCTTGGCCACCTCGAATTCCACCCCCTCAGGGGTGAGAACGGGAACAGGAGGTATCCTCGAGGGGGACCAGGACGGGGAGCAGCGTTTAAGGAGGGAGGCATGGAAGACGTCATGTATGCGAAAGGATGGGGGGAGCTCCAGACGGAAGGATACAGGGTTGAGGACTTCAATGATCTTATAAGGTCCAATGAATCGGGGAGCAAACTTCCTGGACGGGACCTTAAGGCGCAAGTTCCTGGACGACAACCAGACCAAATCCCCGACGACAAACCGGGGGTTAGCAGAACGTCTACTATCCGCCTGAATTTTTTGTGCGCTCTGGGACGCCTCTAGGTTCTTCTGAACCTGGGCCCAGACAGTGCACAGTTCCCGATGAACCTCCTCTACCTCAGGATTATTGGAACAACCAGGGGAGACGGAGGAGAACCTTGGGTTAAACCCGAAATTACAGAAAAACGGGGAGACCCCTGACGAGTTACTGACCCGGTTATTCAGGGAAAATTCAGCAAGGGGAAGGAATGAGACCCAATCGAATTGGCAGTCCGAGATGAAACACCTTAAATATTGTTCCAGGGATTGGTTGGTCCTTTCCGTTTGGCCATTAGTTTCGGGATGGAAGGCGGAGGAGAAGGACAGATCAATCTCCAACTTTTTACAAAAAGCTCTCCAAAATAAGGAAACAAATTGTACCCCTCTGTCAGAAACGATATTGACTGGGGCCCCATGGAGACGCAGGATGTGTTTCACGAACAAAGAAGCTAACGTCTTGGCGTTAGGTAGCTTCTTAAGGGGCACAAAGTGGCACATCTTGCTGAAGCGGTCGACTACCACCCACACCACCGACTTGCCCTGAGATGGAGGCAAATCGGTGATAAAATCCATGGAGATATGGGTCCAAGGTCTCTGGGGAATGGGCAAGGAACGTAGTAGGCCCGCAGGTCGGGACCTAGGGGTTTTGGACCTAGCGCAAACCTCACAAGCGGCGACGTAAGCCCTAACATCTTTAGGCAACCCAGGCCACCAATAGTTTCTGGTAATGAGGTGTTTGGTGCCCAAGATGCCAGGATGACCAGATAGAGCGGAGTCATGGTTTTCCCTGAGTACCCTCAGCCGGTATTGCAGGGGAACAAACAGTTTGTCCCCAGGGACGTTCCCGGGAGCTGCACCCTGATCAGCCGCGATATCAGAAGCTAAATCAGAATCCGTGGCAGAGACGATTATACCAGGGGGTAAAATACAAGCGGGATCCTTCTCGGAAGGAGGATTGGCCATGAAACTACGTGACAGAGCGTCAGCCTTAATATTCTTGGACCCAGCCCTATAGGTAACCAAGAAATTAAATCTGGTAAAGAATAGTGCCCACCGAGCTTGTCTAGGATTAAGCCTCCGGGCCGATTCTAGGAAAACCAGATTCTTGTGATCCGTAAGGACCGTTACCTGGTGTCTGGCCCCCTCCAGGAAGTGCCGCCACTCCTCAAACGCCCATTTAATGGCTAGAAGTTCGCGGTTGCCAATATCATAGTTACTCTCCGTGGGCGAAAACTTCCTAGAGAAGTAAGCACAGGGGCGGAGATGGGTGAGGGAGCTGGTACCCTGGGACAAGACGGCCCCCACTCCCACCTCGGAAGCGTCAACCTCCACAATAAATGGCTCCTCTTGGTTGGGCTGAATCAGCACGGGGGCCGAGATAAAGCACTTCTTGAGAGTCTCAAAGGCCTGGACGGCCTCAGGGGGCCAATGGAGGACATCGGCACCCTTGCGGGTGAGGTCCGTAAGAGGCTTAGCGACGACCGAGAAGTTGGCAATAAATCTCCTGTAATAGTTGGCGAACCCTAAAAAACACTGTAACGCCTTAAGGGAGGCAGGTTGGACCCATTCCGCCACAGCTTGAACCTTGGCAGGGTCCATGCGGAATTCATGAGGAGTGAGGATTTGCCCTAAAAATGGTATCTCCTGTACCCCAAAGACACATTTTTCAGTCTTAGCAAACAGATTATTCTCCTGAAGGACCTGGAGCACCTTCCTGACATGCTCCACGTGGGAGGACCAGTCCTTGGAAAACACCAGTATGTCATCAAGGTACACAACAAGAAATATCCCCAGGTAATCTCTCAGGATTTCATTAATAAAATTCTGGAAGACAGCAGGGGCATTACACAACCCAAAGGGCATGACCAGGTATTCGAAATGACCCTCGGGTGTGTTGAACGCAGTTTTCCACTCATCCCCCTCTTTGATGCGGATAAGGTTATATGCCCCCCGTAGATCGAACTTAGAAAACCACTGGGCTCCCTGAACCTGATTAAAAAGATCCGGAATCAAATGAAGTGGGTACTGGTTCCTTACGGTGACCTTATTCAGGTTACGATAATCAATGCACGGCCTAAGACCACCATCCTTCTTCCCCACGAAGAAGAAGCCAGCACCTACAGGAGAAGTCGAGGGGCGAATGAAACCCTTGGCCAGGCATTCTTGGATATATACCCTCATCGCTTCACGTTCAGGACATGAAAGATTAAATATCCTACACTTAGGAAGCTTGGCACCAGGCACCAAATCGATGGCGCAATCGTAATCTCTATGGGGGGGCAACACCTCAGAGGCCTCCTTGGAAAACACATCGGCGAAGTCCTGAACAAACTCAGGAAGCGTGTTTACCTCCTCCCGGGGAGAAATAGAGTTAACAGAAAGACATGACATAAGACATTCACTACCCCATTTGGTGAGATCCCCAGTATTCCAATCAAACGTGGGATTATGCAACTGCAACCAGGGAAGACCTAATACCAGATCAGACGATAATCCCTGCATCACCAGTACAGAGCACTGCTCCAAATGCATGGAGCCAACCAGGAGTTCAAAAACAGGGGTATGTTGAGTAAAATAACCATTAGCAAGGGGGGTTGAGTCGATTCCTACTACAGGGATAGGATAAGGTAAATCAATACAAGGCATCTTTAGAGACATAGCAAATTCCACAGACATGATATTAGCAGATGAGCCAGAATCCACGAAAGCACTGCCCGTGGCAGACCGGCCAGCAAACGAGACCTGAAAGGGAAGCAAAATTTTATTGCGTTTCACATTAACGGGAAATACCTGTGCGCCCAAGTGACCTCCCCGATGATCACTTAGGCGCGGAAGTTTTCCGGCTTCTTATTCTTGCGCCTGGGACAGGTGTTCAGTAGATGCTTGTCGTCCCCACAGTAGAAGCAGAGACCATTCATTCTGCGAAACTCCCTACGTTGTCGAGGGGACATGGAGGCCCCGAGTTGCATAGGTACCTCCGAGTCCTCCGTGGAGGGGCGAGGAGACGGGACCTCGGGGGGAATCGCAGAAAAGTCAGAGGGGAGCACACTGAAGCGTTCTAGCTGACGTTCCCTGAGACGTCGGTCAAGTCGTACTGCTAGGGCCATAACCTGGTCAAGGGAGTCAGGCGAGGGGTAGCTAACCAGCAGATCCTTCAGGGCGTCAGATAATCCTAACCTAAACTGGCACCTTAGGGCCGGATCGTTCCACTGAGAAGCTACGCACCACTTCCTAAAATCAGAACAGTATTCCTCAACCGGTCTCCTACCCTGACGTAAGGTCACCAGCTGACTCTCGGCTAAAGCAGTCCTGTCAGTCTCGTCGTAAATGAGTCCGAGGGCAGAGAAAAAACGATCAACAGAGGAAAGTTCAGGGGCGTCAGGAGCCAAGGAGAAGGCCCACTCTTGGGGCCCTTCCTGGAGTCGGGATATGATGATACCCACCCGCTGGTTCTCGGAACCTGAGGAGTGGGGCTTTAGGCGGAAATACAGTCTGCAACTCTCCCGGAAGGAGAGAAACGTCTTACGGTCCCCTGAGAACCGGTCAGGTAACTTGAGGTCGGGTTCTAGAGGTGAGGTGAGGGGTACTACTAAAGCAGCGTCACCCTGATTGACCCTTTGGGCCAGGGCCTGGACCTGTAGGGAGAGGCCCTGCATCTGCTGGGTCAGGGTCTCAAGGGGGTCCATGATAGCGTCAGCGTAGGAGAAAGGGTAGACTAGGTAAGGGCTTGTAATTATGTAATGGCAGGAAGGAGGTGAAGGGAAAGTGAGCCCTAATCTACCCACCGCCCTGTCCCTGCCTACTTGCAACGACCCGCCCTAGGCGACGAGGTACAACTGGGCGGCGGTCCCTACGCTGGCTAAGTGCACTGGAAGACAAACGGGGAACACGCAAGGGAAGGGGCAGTAGCCACGGAACGCCACGAGGAAACGGGGCGGTGAACGAACAGTCAGGACCAGGACGAAGTGAGTACACCCGAGCGGGCACGGAGACAGAAGCAAGCCAGGGCAAGCAAAGCAGGTCAAGCAGAACTGCAGCAAGGCAGAAGCACGGCAGAAGCAGGCTGGAGCAAGCAGCAGTGGGGCCAGGAATCCAAAAGAATTACAAGCACTGAGGGAGAGCACAGGGCAGGTAATAAAGGGCAGGGGGCGGAGCTAACTCCGAGAGACCAGGCCGCGATAGGCTCTCCCACTCCTGAGCCTGCCACCCTGGTTGGTGGGAGATGGTGTCAGTCGAACAGGTCTGGCCTCAGGTGTGGATTGATTAATCCCAGGAGTATAGCTAGATGAAGTACCTGGCAGATCCCTAACAGAGGCAACTCAGATATCCCATGCTTTAAAATATTAATCTTTACGGCCATGAACACCATTTGGGAATAGGTTAGTATAATGCTATTGCCTACTTTTTTTTAAATGAAACATGCAACAATATGAAACAAAAATTAAAATGAAATGTTAAATTTAAAATGAAACATTAAAATGTAACATGACGTAACCATGGAGTTACGTCAAGATTCCTTCCGCCTACCAACTTAATCATTAAGCTTCTCCAAAAATGTCACCATCTTAGGACAAGACTAAAAGCAGTTGATTCAAATCTGCTTTCGTCAACTTACATTTGGGGCATTCTTGTGTATACTCTCCAATATAAATTTATTTAAAGTTAAATGTAGGTAACAAATTAATTCAATTTGGTAAGGGTTAAGCTGGCCATACAAATTCGATACAAATCATCCAAACTCGGCGATTTCACAATCGAATGTGTTTGGGGCCTTCTTACATTCCCCTGACAGCAGCTGTCCGAGGCAAGAAGAATTGGGCATGTTGGATTTCATGGCCGATACATTGTTCTCGCAAGAAAATAGCCACTGATAGAGGGGTCAGGCAGCAGCTTATTCCCCTCTCCCCAATGAAAACCCATGCACGCTCATTCAGCCAATAGTGGTCTCATGTGTATGGCCAGCTTTACAATTCCTTTATCAGACTTACAGGCACTTGAAGCGGAGTCTGTTTTTTCTTCTCTTTGTTTGATCTTCTAAAAGTGTTCCGCATTTTCTCTTTAGCCCATGCAACTTGATTGAACTCAGAACATTTAGCCAACTCTAAAATAAAATAAGGCAAATAAATATTTGGGAAACATAAAAATATGTACTCATACGGTGTCAGTAACTATTGGACATCAATAATGGTGTTCTGTCTTATTTTTTTTATTTGGATTATGCTTTAGATATACAGCTGGATACCTTTTATCGTACTTGTCTTTCCATCTTTCTTATCTTTTTGACCTTTAAAACTAGTTTTACGGAAATTCCAGTTCATATGAAGAGGGCTAATCCAGAATGAGGAGCTTCGCTGCTGGTCACCAGCCGGTATATCCTTATCAGAGCTGTGAGAATGTGTATTTTTGTCCTTGACATGGATACTTTGGTCAAAGCTATTTAAACATTGACAGTCTTTACAGTGGTTGGGGTGAATGCATAGTTTTTGGTTCTTACCACCATTAAAAACACCAACTTCCCCTTCTTCTGAAAATGCCCAGTTCACAAAGCCTCCTGCAGAACAATCAAGAGACTTTTCCTCAACAGGGTCCACATTATGTTGGTCTACAATTTCTGGAAGCTCTAACTCATCTTGGGTAGCCACTTGTTTACCATCAGTCTCTCTATCCTCTTGGCCACAAGCATTCAGGTCAGTTGGAGGGATACAAATATTTTCTTTGGTTTTACCATCTTTGAAATCTGCTTCATCACTATCAATAACTTCAGGAACTGAGAAGTCCAAAACAGGTTCATCAGAGCCAGACATCCCAACAGGACTTGAAGGAACAAGAAGAAAATTCCCATAGTGTGGAGTAGACTTGCTCTCTGATGATGTTGCAGAAGTGACAGTGTCGCATTCTGTTTCAGATGCTTTTGTTTTACAATTTTCTAAAGGAATAGAACATGTTTGCTCAGAAGGATCATGGCACTCTGAGGGCCACTGGCTCCTTGCCAATGTCCTCAGCAGCGAGGGTGGCATGCTGTAATAACTATATTGCCTGTTGTTCTCAGAACATGTGACATTGCTCCAACTATGAGGTATCTTCTTACATGACAATGTTTTCTGGTCTTGTATAAGGGTCTCTTCCACTTGTAATGTATCCACTGCTGAGATGACTTTCAATGTGTCTACGGTCAAGGCGGAAAGGTCTTGTAAGTGTCCGAGCTGACTGTCCAAAGATATCAGGGAGTCCTTTATGTAGAACACTTTTTCGTTCATCTCCTTAAGCTGCAAGAACATTTCTTCAGTTCTGTGTGAAAACAAGAAAACAGTTTTCATTAAAGTAGTGTGACTGTATTATAAATGAACTTATGTTTACTAGGCTCTGAAAGGATTTGACTCAAACCGTAGTGGCAGCCATTCCTAAAGTAAAGTCTTTTAGGTTAATGCAACTTATAGGAATGATCAAGTAGTATATTCTAATACACCTTTTTAAAGAGGCCGGTGGAACAAATTTAGTCAGTCTATCCAAGACTACATAGCATCTTATTAAAATTTTATATCTAACTTCGGCCAAGTTAGTATTGATAGAAAGCTTAGACAGCTATTACACACCTACTTGCATATAGTTATGTGGAGTTTGACCAAATAACTGGATGATCATTGTATAAAAGGATCAGACCAACCTTAATCTGCCAGAACATGTCTGCTCATGTTGATCAATTGCTATGTATCAATTACAAATATAATATATATATACACTACCGTTCAAAAGTTTGGGGTCACCCAGACAATTTTGTGTTTTCCATGAAAACTCACACTTATATTTATCAAATGAGTTGCAAAATGACTAGAAAATATAGTCAAGACATTGACAAGGTTAGAAATAATGATTTTTATTTCAAATAATAATTTTCTCCTTCAAACTTTGCTTTCGTCAAAGAATGCTCCATTTGCAGCAATTACAGCATTGCAGACCTTTGGCATTCTAGCTGTTAATTTGCTGAGGTAATCGGGAGAAATTTCACCCCATGCTTCCAGAAGCCCCTCCCACAAGTTGGATTGGCTTGATGGGCACTTCTTGCGTACCATACGGTCAAGCTGCTCCCACAACAGCTCTATGGGGTTGAGATCTGGTGACTGCGCTGGCCACTCCATTACAGATAGAATACCAGCTGCCTGCTTCTTCCCTAAATAGTTCTTGCATAATTTGGAGGTGTGCTTTGGGTCATTGTCCTGTTGTAGGATGAAATTGGCTCCAATCAAGCGCTGTCCACAGGGTATGGCATGGCGTTGCAAAATGGAGTGATAGCCTTCCTTATTCCAAATCCCTTTTACCTTGTACAAATCTCCCACTTTACCAGCACCAAAGCAACCCCAGACCATCACATTACCTCCACCATGCTTGACAGATGGCGTCAGGCACTCTTCCAGCATCTTTTCAGTTGTTCTGCATCTCACAAATGTTCTTCTGTGTGATCCAAACACCTCGAACTTCGATTCGTCTGTCCATAACACTTTTTTCCAATCTTCCTCTGTCCAATGTCTGTGTGCTTTTGCCCATATTAACCTTTTACTTTTGTGTATAGGAGAAAGGGTAGATCCAGCGCTGTTGTAATTAAAAAGAAACTATTTCCAAGTTTTAATTGTATCCATTTAAAATAGGATCGATGGCAAAGTAATAGTGATGTCCTGCAATGCCAAGAGTATAGAATTGGGGTAGATAGCCAACCTTTTACTTTTATTAGCCAGTCTCAGATATGGCTTTTTCTTTGCCACTCTGCCCTGAAGGCCAGCATCCCGGAGTCGCCTCTTCACTGTAGACGTCGACACTGGCGTTTTGTGGGTACTATTTAATGAAGCTGCCAGTTGAGGACCTGTGAGGCGTCTATTTCTCAAACTAGAGACTCTAATGTTAATATAATTGTTGCTCAGTTGTGCAGTGGGGCCTACCACTTCTCTTTCTACTCTGGTTAGAGCCTGTTTGAGCTGTCCTCTGAAGGGAGTAGTACACACCGTTGTAGGAAATCTTCAGTTTCTTGGCAATTTCTCACATGGAATAGCCTTCATTTCGAAGAACAAGAATAGACTGTCGAGTTTCACACGAAAGCTCTCTTTTTCTAGCCATTTTGAGAGTTTAATCGAACCCACAAATGTAATGCTCCAGATTCTCAACTAGCTTAAAGGAAGGTCAGTTTTATAGCTCCTCTAAACAGCAAAACTGTTTACAGCGGTGCTAACATAATTGCACAAGGGTTTTCAAGTGTTTTCTAATCATCCATTAGCCTTCTAACACAGTTAGCAAACACAATGTACCATTAGAACACTGGAGTGATGGTTGCTGGAAATGGGCCTCTATACACCTATGTAGATATTGCATTAAAAACCAGACGTTTGCAGCTAGAATAGTCATTTAGCACATTAACAATCTATAGAGTATATTTCTGATTAATTGAATGTTATCTTCATTGAAAAAAACTGTGCTTTACTTGCAAAAATAAGGACATTTCTAAGTGACCCTAAACTTTTGAACGGTAGTGTATGTATATATATATATATATATATATATATATATATACACACATATATATATATATATATATATATATACACACACACACACACTAAGATATATATATATATATATATATATATATATATATATATATATATATATACACAGTATATATAATTAGTGTGTGTGTGTGTGTGTGTGTGTATACACACTAGTATATAAATGATTGGTTTTCAATTAAATGGATGCCAAAAGAAACATTATTGGGAAAGTCGTAAAGAGTGATTGAGTGTGAGAACCATTACACCATTATAGGCAATGGCAAGCTTTAATTTGCATACAATGGTAGCACTTCCTCCATTATACTAAAAGTAACAAAAGATACATTGTTAGACAGTTATTAGTAAGAAAAATTTGTAGGAAAAACGTTAACCATTGTTTAGTTATTGCTGTAGATAAGGCCAGCTCCAAATGTGTAGTCTTCTGGGATCCTTTAGGCTGTGTTCACACAGAGTTTTTGCAGTCGAGGTTTTTTTTTCCTCTTTCTGACTGATTGAAATGGGGTTTTGGAGGCGGAAACTGCCTCAAGATGGGTCATGACGCTTCTTTTTACCGCAACACGTTTTTTTTACTCGAGGTAAAAAAACTCGTCCAACTCCCATTGAAATCAATGGGAGGCATTTTCGGGCGATTTTTGAGGAGTTTTTTGGCGCGGTTTCCGCGTCAAAAAACTCCGTGTGAACACAGCCTTAAAGTGAAACTAAAGTTTTAAAAAAAACTTTTTACATATCATGACATGTCAGAAGTTTTGATCGGTGAGGTCCAAGCACTGAGACCCCTAGCGATTGCTAAAAGTAAGCGGCAGAAGCGCTCGGGTGAACGATGTGTTGCTTCATTTCTGATCAGAGCGTTGTTTGGGTACAATAGAAAGTCTATGAGTCTGTACACTGCTCACTTGACATTCCAGGGAAAGCCGATCAGAAACGAAGCGACACAGCACTCACCCGAGAGCTTCTGACGCTTTGTTTTAGCGATCGGTAGGGGTCTTAGTGCTCGGACGCCCACCGATCAAAACTTCTGACATGTCACTATATGTCAAGAGGTTTATAAAAGTCTAGTTACCTTTAAAAGTCCCCTATCACACAGGATGGCTACTGTGTCTGGTACATAACAAACCGATTCCTAATAACTTACCTTAGAGTTGTAGCACGAATCCTTTCACTGTCACTTGAGTGTAAACTTTCATCTTTCCCATGAAAATATGTTTCCACACATTTTCCCTCAAAGTCATGTAGTTTTCTCAATTCATCATCGCTAAGATAAAGCTCTAAAAAAATTAAATAAAGAAGACCGTAAAAATTACTCTCCAGTCATTAATAAAAAATGAAAACAAAAAAGACAATTACATTGCAAGACAAAATGTTGCAAAGCATGCCCCTTTAACAACAATATAACAAAAAAAGACACAATAAAACTAAAATAAAATAAGTATTACATGAAATATTGATGACATTATTAAACTGAGCCACAAGGTGGCAGTACTGCTCTGTTTCGAATACTCATTTAGAATTGCAGGGAAATACATCTGGGGAGGTAGGATTCTGTTTGATATTTCTAACAATGAGATTCCCAGTGGTACGTTAAAAGTGATTCTGTGGATGTCCACATTGTAGAATAATGTCAGCAAGGAGCTGGATTTAATTAGGCAGTTTAAAAGGATGAAAACAAAGCTGAACTGTGGGTTGCAAGTGTGTTAATCACAGGGAAAATACTGGTTTCTACAGCTCGCTACAGTCAAATCAAGCCATAAAGCCCTGTAGAATAGCGCTGCTGATTAAACACACGGAGGCATGGCGTGAATTTACATTTTCCCACTGACTAAACTGCTACTTCTTGTCCATCAGGCCTTAAGGGTTTCTTTATTTTATAGAACAGCCTACAGTTTAGTATGACAGATCTTAGTAGATAACGTTAGGTATTGATGTAAAGAGAAAAAAAATTAAAGATTCATTTAAAAAGGTACATAACTTGCCAACCATGCACCGTGCCTACAACTATGCAAGCCAACTTTAATGAAATACTGCAAGGAGAAATTGGAAAAGGGGAAGGGGACACATTCTGATAATTTTTCAGGCATACAGCCCACCCGAAAATACTCTGACCACACCCCCACAATTTCTTGTTAGCGCCCCGATAAAGACAGCCAGAGTCTGCCAATAATAGAGCAAGCAACACATCCCCTTCTTTACAACCATACTGCTATAAAAGTGAAAACCACAACACCACGATAATAGGAAAAGTGCTAGGGATAGCCATAGTGCCGAAATAAAACCTACAGGGCCCCTTTAAGCCACAATAGGCCATCATAACAGCGACAGAGCCCCCCCCCATAAAAGTGCGAGCCAGCTGCAGTGTCCTAGAATAGTAACGGCCATTGTGATAGTCCCCTGTAACAGTGAGATAGCCCTCATAAAACTGCTAGCCAGTGTGTTCCATAATAGTGACAGCCATAGCACCCATTAAAAGTGACAGGCACATTATCCTCACAGTAGTCACTGGCACAGTGCTAGCATAAGAGCCGCAGTGCCCTCAAAACCATGGCAGTCCTCCCATAACTATGACTGACAGATTGTCACCATCAGTGATGGAGTTGCTTGAGAACATAGATAGGTGATGTTGTTTGGTGCAATATAATCCATTTATCACTTGTATTTCTTTATATTTAGGAGATACACTATCTGCGTGTATTTTCTTCCTTATCGTTGACAATTATGGTTTATTATTATTATGTGTACCTAATGTCTCTGTGCAACGGTGAATATGTATGTTTGAATTATGCCTGTCATTTTTGGATTTGGTAACTGTCCCCTTTAAGCATGTTCCGTAGCATGGAGATGGCCCTAGTGCGGTAATGGACTGAAACACCGGCCTCAGAAGCAACGGAGCACCTGGTGGATTTTGGGGCCTCTATTTTATTAGAATATATTTTATGCACCATGTCAGGTTTGAAGAGGTCTTGTGGTGCCAAAACCGTGGAAACTCCCCAAAAGTGACCCCATTTTGGAAACTACACCCCTTAAGGCATTTTCCAAGAGGTATAGTGAGCATTTTTAGCCCACAGTTTTTACAAGGAATAAAGGAGAAAAAGCACCCCAACATTTGTAAAGCAATGTCTCCCGATTACGACAATACCCCATATGTGGTAATAAACTGCTGTTTGGACACATGGCACGCCTGAGAAGGGAACGAGGGCCATTTAGATTTTGGAGCGTAGATTTTGCTGGAATGGTTTTCGGTGCCATGTCGTGTTTGCAAAGCCCTGGAGGGACCATAACAGTGGAAACTCCCCAAAAGTGACCCCATTTTGGAAACTACACCCCTCAAGGAATTTTTTTAGGGGTATAGTTAGCATTTTGACTCTACACGGTTTTTGCTGAATTTATGGGAATTATGCCGTGAAATTGAAAATCTAAATTTTTTCTAATAAAATGTAGTTTTAGCTCAGATTTTTCTTCATTTTTACAATAGATAAAGGAGAAAAAACACCCCAATATTTGTAAAGCAAACTCTTCTGAGCACAGCAATACCCCATATGTGGTAATAAACTGCTGTTTGGACACATGGCGGAAGTTAGAAAGGACGGAGCGCCATTTGACTTTTGGAGCTCAAGTTTTGCTGCAATGGTTTGCGGCCCCATGTCACATTTGCAAAGCCACTGAGGGGCCAAAATAGTGCAAACGTGGCAAAAGTGACCCCATTTGGGAAACTATACGCCTCGTTGAATTTATCTAGTGGTATAGTAAGCATTTTGACCACAGTTTTTTTGCTGAATTATTGGAATTATGCAGTGAAAATGAAAATCTACATTCTTTCCACTAAAATGTTTCATTTTTTTCATTTTCACAAGGAATAAACCAATTTCTCCCGGGTACGGTAATACCCCACATGTGGTCATAAACTGCTGCATGGATACACCACAGGGCTCAGAATGGCAGGAGGGCTACTTGGCATGTAGATTTTGGTTGATTGTTTTTTGGGCGCCATGTCGCATTTGCAGAGCCCCTGAGGTACCCGTACAGTAGAAACCCCTGAGATGTGACTCCATTTTGGAAACTATACCCCTCAGGGTAATCATCTAGGGGTGTACTGAGCATTTTGATCCCACAGGTGTTTCATAGATTGTATTAGAATGAGGTAGTATGAAAAAAAAAAAAAAAAAAATCCCAAAAATATGTAGTTTTGCACCCAATTTTTTTTCCACAAGGGGTAATAGGAGAAAAAACAACACATAATTTGTTACCCAATTTCTCCCAAGTACGGCAATACCCCATGTGTGGCCCTAAACTGCTGTTTGGGCACATGGCAGAGCTCAAAATGGAAGGAGTGCCATGTGGCTTTTAGAGCACAGATTTTGCTGGACTGGTGTATGGGCACCATGTCACATTTGCAGAGCGCTCTTGGGTACCAGAGTGAGTGTAAAACCATGAGAAGTGACCCCATTTTGTAAACTACACCCCTCAAGGCATTTATCATTTGCCTGGACATATGACTGGGCTTAGGAGTGAAAGGCGCATGTGAGACCTATTTTGGTGATTTTCGCAGCATTAGCCCACAATGGCAGGGCTCTGGGGTCAAATAGTGGAAAAAAAAAAAACAAGTAGCGACCCCCATTTTGGAAACTGCACCCATGAAGGAATTTTATTAACGGGTGTAGTGAGCATTTTGACCACACAGGTTTTTTTTTTCTATGATAAATGAATGCTCAGTGGATGGTGCAAAGTGAAAATTGCAAATTTCCACAGGTATATGCCATTTTAGTGCACAATATGTTGTGCCCAGTTCGTGCCACTGAAGACAAATACCTCAAACTGTTAAGCGGGTTCTCCCGAGTATGGCGATGCCATATATGTGGACGTAAACTGTCCGTTGGGCACGCTGCAGGGCTCAGAAGGGAGGGAGTGCCATTTGGCTTTTGGAGCGCAGATTTTGCTTAGTGGTAGTTTTTTTGGGGGGTTTTGCTTGTATTACAGTTTATGATGTGGGGGCGTATGTAAGCTGTGCGGGGTACATCAGGGTATAATAAGAGGGTATAATAATGGGGTAAATAAATAATAATTCATAGATATGTGGCCGGTGTCGCACTGATAAATGGCGCCTGATCTTATCCGCTTTTAGACACTATGCACATTTTGCATCGCCATATTCTTAGAGCCAGAACTTCTTTATTTTGGGCTGGGTGAGGGCTTATTTGTTGCGGGACAATCTGTAGTTTTCATTGGTACCATTTTGGGGTACATGCGATTATTTTTTTGATCACTTTGTATTTCATTTTTTTGGGCAAGCAAGGTGACCAAAAACCTGCAATTCTGATGTTTTTTATAAAAAAAATTTACGGCGTTCGCCATGCGCTATGAATGACAATTTTACTTTATTCTGCGGGTCGGTACGATTACGGCGATACCAGATGTATATAGTTTCTCTTATGCTTTGCAGCGTCTGCACGATAAAATCACTTTTGTTTAAAATTTATTTTTTGTGTCACCATATTCTGAGAGCCATAACTTTTTTATTTTTCCGTCAAAAAAGCTATGGGAGGGCTTGTTTTTTGCGGGACGGGCTTCAGTTTTTAATGGTATAATTTTGGGGTGCATGCAACTTTTAGATCCCTTTTTTTATTCTGTTTTGCGAGGGGTAGTGACTAACAGACAGCGATTCTGGAATAGTTTTTTATTAAAAATTTTACGGTGTTCACCGTACGGGTAAAATAGCGCAATATTTTTATAGTTTGGGCTGTTACGGACGTGGGGATACCACATGTGTACTTTTTTTATGTTTTTGTTTTTCCTATAATAAAAGACTTATTATAGGAAAAAAGGCTGTTAGTGTTTTTTGAAACTTTTTTTTTTAAACTTTTTTACAACATTTTTATTAACTTGTTTTACCTTTTTTTTGTGTCCCACTAGGGAACTTGAAGGCATGAAGTCCTGATCGCTATTCTAATACACTGCACTACCTACATAGTGCAGTGTATTAGAGCTGTCAGCTGTTTACTGACAGCAAGCCTATTAGGCTTTGCCTCCCGGCGGGGCCTAATAGGCTTCCGTACTAGGAAGCGATTGTTAGGCTAAGGTTGCCATAGCAACCATCGGAACACCCGCGGGTGCCGATGGTTGTCATTAGCAACCATAGTGTGCGATCTAATCACTTAGATGCAGCGATAGCTGCATCTATGGGGTTAATCGGCCGGATCGGAGCCTAGCTCTGGTCCTGGCCGTTCGAGCACGATGTCAGCTGTGACAAACAGCTGACACCTGCGCCCGTGGCAACCATCGTGGTTGCCGACAGGCTACAAGACACTTCGCTGCATCGATCGCGTTGATCGATGCATCAAAGGGGTTAATCGGCCGGATCGGAGCCTAGCTCTGGTCCTAGCCTTTGCAGAGGGGTGCCGGACATCTTATTACCGGCGGTGATAGAGCTGGCTCAAGCTGAGCCAGCGCCATCACATACACCACGTCATGGAGCTGTGATTGGTCAGTCTGCTTTGACTGACCAATCACAGCGATCGTCGGCAGGAGACCGCTGTGAATGGTCCCCTGCCGTCTTACTGTGCCGATCAACTGTCATAAACAGTTGACGGCACAGTTCTGTCACCTTGTCCTTTGACAGGGTGACAGTTTTTAGTCAGGACGCACCGGTACGCCCTGGTGCCTTAAAGCACTTCAATGCAGGACGTACCGGTGCATCCTGGTGCGTTAAGGGGTTATTATAATCTTTCATGGCCTGTCTTTCCAG
Source organism: Rhinoderma darwinii (assembly GCF_050947455.1). Taxonomy (NCBI): domain Eukaryota; kingdom Metazoa; phylum Chordata; class Amphibia; order Anura; family Rhinodermatidae; genus Rhinoderma; species Rhinoderma darwinii. The sequence goes on from NC_134687.1 coordinate 378,222,497, forward strand.
AGCAGAGAGATTATAAATCTGCCCCTTAGGCAGCTTAGTATTAGGGAGAAGTACAATGGGGAAATCATACGGCCTATGAGGAGGGAGAAATTCACAACCGATTTCAGAAAAGATATCCTCAAAATCTTGAATGCACTCCGGCAACGATTGTACGTTGCAAGATACGTTCGTAGTAGACAAAGACATGCAAGAATCATAAAATTAAGAATTCCACTTAATCAGATCTGCTTTTACCCATTCAATAACAGGATTATCTGTCTGCAACCATGGCATACCCAATATTACCTCAGAAGGCAAATTTTCTAGGATAAAGAAAGAGATTAGTTCAGTACGCCAAGTACCCACTTCCAAAGTTATAGGCGGAGTGGAGAACTTGACCGACCCCTGAGAGAGAGGGGTCATCAGTTGAGCAATTCCCAGGGTGGACGTTTATGGAATTGCTAGGTGAGCAATTCCCAAAAGGTTGCTGGAGACTGTCAGGAATGAGCATGCAAATGAATCCGCAGCCCCAAATCCGTCACAACTGTGATCAACAGAATCTAAGGCTATGCTATGGTTTTCGCAAGGCAGGTTGGATTTTGCAGCATAGAACCCAGGTTTTTATCTGTATGGATAGAACCCAGGTTGTTTTAACAGAGTTCAGTGATGGATAAGAGGTGCAAAGCAGGCAATAACAGAGCACATAAGACAGCCCGAGGGTAAACAGAAAGTCCAAATCACAAAGCTAGTAAATATTAGGGATTGCAGATGTCAAAACCAGACTGTAGCAGAAAGTCCAAATCAGTAAGCAAAGGGTAATCCAGAGACAAGCCGAGGTCCAGTGCCAAAAAGTGCAAATAGTCAAAAGGTACAGGGTGTAGTCAATAGCTTGATCAAACACATGGAAGCAAGGAAAATCACAAGCAAAGAAAACAGAACCAACTCAGATTTAAATACTCCACCCTTCAATCTGATAGGAAGAAAGACAGAGAAATGGGATAGGCTCAACAACTAAAACCAGAACTGCCCAGAAGCTAGACTAGTAATCATGGTAATCTTAAAGGGACGGACGTTTCCTAACATGTGGGGTTTTAACATTTTTTCACTTTGGATTTTTATTTATTTATTATTAACTTTATTAAACTTTTTTTACGTTTTTTATTAGTCCCACTAGGGGACTTCACTATGCGATCATCCAATCGCTTTTATAATAGACTGCAATACTTCTGTATTGCAGTGCATTACTTGACTGTCCGTTGAAAACGGACAGACATCTGCTAGGCCATGCCTCCGGAATGGCCTAGCAAGCATTAACTAGAGGCAGCCTGGGGGGCTTTATTAGGTCCCTGGCTGCCATAGAAGACACTGGCACCCTGAGATCTTATCACAGATCGCAGGGTGCCGGTGGGATGAGAGAGGGAGCCCCCTCCCTCCCCACAAAACCACTCAGATGCAGCGCTCGCTATACCTCTGGTAGCTGAGAGCAGGGAGATTTAACTGCTCCCGTTTAACTGCTCCCGGCGCTCTTTATTTATTTCGATGCAGCGCCATAAAAAGGCTACTTCATCAGAATAAAGCCTGTTAGTGGCCACCGTAAAAACACTAATGGGCGGTCACTAACGAGTTAAAGCAAAGTAGAGGTGAAGTTTACAAATGTAATTTTTTTTTGCCAAAATTAATTTGTAATACTTCTATTGTAATATTTTTTTCCGTAACACAGAATGTTTTACCAGAGAAATGCAACTAAATATTTATTACCCAGATTCTGCAGTTTTTGCTCAGAAGCAAAGGAGAACCTGTCAGGTTTCAAGAGGTCTTGAGGTGCCAAAACAGTGGAAACTCCCCAAAAGTGACCCCATTTTGGAAACTACACCCCGCCAGGAATTTTTCTAGGGGTATAGTTAGCATTTTGACCCCACAGGTTTTTTTTCTAAATCTATTGGAATTAGGCCTCATGCACACGACCGTAAAAACTCCCGTTATTACGGGTCGTAATTACGACCCCTAATAACGGGCTCATAGACTTCTATTGGCGACGGGTGCCTTCCCGTTTTCTCACGGGAAGGTGCCCGTGCCGTTGAAAAAGATAGAACATGTCCTATTTCAGGCCGTAATAACGGCACGGACAGTCCATAGAAGTCTATGGAGCTCTCGTAATGACGGGTGGCTACATGTGTGCACCCGTCATTACGGCAGCGTTGCTAAGCGACGTCAGTAAATAGTCACTGTCCAGGGAGCTGAAAGAGTTAACTGATCGGCAGTAACTCTTTCAGCACCCTGGACAGTGACTACCGATCAGTATAAACCTGTAAAAAATAAAAATAAAAGACGTTCATACTTACCGACAACTTCCTGCTTCCTCCAGTCCGGTCTCCCGCCCGTTGCCTTGGTGACGCGTCTCTCTCGACATCCGGCCCGACGTCCTGGATGACGTTTCAGGCCATGTGACCGCTGCAGCCAATCACAAGTCAATCACAGGCTGCAGCGGTCACATGGACTGCCGCGTCATCCAGGGATGTCGGGCTGGATGTGAAGAGAGGGACGCGTCACCAAGACAACGGCCGGGTAAGTATGAATTTCTTTAACTTTTATTACAGAAAAGGCTGTCCCTTCTCTCTATCCTGCACTGATAGAGAGAAGGGGCTGCCGATTAGTGCAGTGCTATTTTGCCGCCAAAAACGTGCTCGGAAATATGGGTGGAATACGTGTGACACCGGACCCATATTTACGAGCACGGGTTCGTAAATACTGGTGCAAAACGGGTGGAATACGTGTGACACCGGACCCGTATTTACGCCAGTATTTACGGGTGGGAAAAAATACGGTCGTGTGCATGAGGCCTTAGTCTGTGAAAATGAAAACCTACTTTTTTTTCTAAAAAAAACAGACATTTTTACTTTTTGCAAGGAGTAAATGAGAAAAAGCACCCCAACATTTGTAAAGCAGTTGCTCCCGATTACGGAAATACCCCATATGTGGTAATAAACATCTGTTTGGATCCACGGCAGGGCTCAGAAGGGAAAGAGCGCCATTTGGATTTTGGAGGGCAGATTTTGCTGGAATGGTTTTTGGTGCCATGTGAATTTAGTGGAGTTAGGCCGTGAAAATGAATATCATAACTTTTATCCATTAAAATGTTGATTTTTTTCATTTTCACAAGGGATAAAAGGAGAAAAAGCACCCCAACATTTGTAAAGAAATTTATCCCAAGTACGTCAATACCACACGTGGTCATAAATGTATTTTTCATTAGAAATATATTAACCCTTTCAGAACTGATTCTTTTTTGCTTTTTTATTTTCATTTTTCACTTCCCGTCTTCCAAGAGCCATAACTTTTTTATTTTTCCATCAATAGAGTGGCGTGAGGGCTTATTTTTTGCGAGAGGAGCTGTAGTTTCTATTGACACAATTTAAAGTACCATATAATGTACTGGGAAACTAAAAATAAAATTCTTTGTGGGCTGAAATTGGAAAAAACTGCGATTCCTCCATTGTTTTTTGGATTTCGTTTTTAACAGTTTTTTTACGGTTTTCACCATGTGGTAAAAACGACAACTTATCTTTATTCTGTGGTCAATACGATTACGGTGATACCAAATTTTTATATTTTACTACTTTTACAAAGAAAAAATTATTTGTTAAAAAAATAATAGCATTGGTTCACCACATTCTTAAGTTGTAATTTTTATTGGTACCATTTTTTGGTACATACAACTTTTTGCTCACTTTTTATAAAAAAAAATTTGAGAGCTAAGATGACCAAAAAATAGCGATTTTGGCGCTTAATTTAGTTATTTTCTACGGCGTTCACCGTGCGCTATAAATTACATTTTACTTTATTCTGCGGGTTGATACGATTACGGCGATACGATATGTATATAGTTTTTTTTATAATTTGCAGCGTTTGCACAATAAAATCACTTTTTAAAAAAATATATATTTATTTTTTGTGTCACCATATTTTGAGAGCTATAACTTCTTTATTTTTTCAGTCTACAAAAGCTGTGTAAGGGCTTTTTTGCGGGACGAGTTGTAGTTTTTATTGGTACTATTTCGGGGGAACTTGCAATTTTTTGATCACTTTTTATTCTATATTTTGGGAGGGGTGGTGACCAAAAAAATAGCAATTCTGCCATTGTTTTTTATTTAAAAAATTTGCGCTGTTTACCGTGCGGGAAAAAGAACATTAAAGTTTTATAGTTTGGGTTCTTTAACTTTTTTCCAATAATAAAAGACTTATTATAGGAACAAAAGCATTTTAAGTTTTTTTTAACTTATAAGGGCACGGCCAGACGTGGCGGAATTGCTGTGAAATTCTGCTGCGGACAGTCCGCAGTGGAATTCTCCAGCGGCCGTTTTTCACAGTTGTTTCAATACATTTTTAGGCAAGTTAGTTCAGACATTGCGGAAAACTCCGCTGCGGACCATAGGCTGCACTGCAGGATTTTCTGTCCGCAGCATGCACTGTCTGTTGCGGAGAAGAAGCAGAATTTCACTGCGGATTTCAGCCTTTGCAATGCAAAAACTGAAATCTGTGGTAAGTCTGCTGTCTTTTCTACAACGTCTGAATTACCTGTCAAATATGCAAATGTTGGTGCAGATTCATTGCGTAATTGCCCCAAATCTGCACCAACATTTGCAGCGGAAAAACTCCGCCACGTCTGGCCGTGCCCTAACTTTTATTTTTACATTTTTATAAAACATTTTTATTAAACTTTCTTAAACTTTTTTTTGGACCCTCTAGATGATTTGAAGACCTGCAACACTGATCGCTGCTATAATACATTACACTACCTATGTAGTGTAATGTATTCTGTCATTGTGATGCTGACAGTCACTCTGACAGGGAACCTATCAGAACTAGCCGGTGCACACTGTTCGTCCAGTGCGCAGTGTCACCGACCGTGTGCTTTGGGAACGACTCAGGATTCCGGAAACAGGAAGTTACTATGAGGATCAGCCGGAGACAGCTGACAGTGTGCACCGGGAACGACTCAGTAACTGTACGTCCTCGTATGGGAAGTATCTTCCCGCGACGACGAACAGTTACTGAGTCGTGCGACTAGGGGTTAAGCCATTAGTGTGTAAGTACATGTAAAAATATTTTAATACAATTATTTTACAGCATACACTGATCACAATTGGCGCTATAAATTTGTTATGCAGGTTGTTACGGTTGTGACGATACCAAATATGTGCATATTATTTTAGGTTTTGGGACTTATATTTAATAAAGTTTATTCATTGTAAAAAATGTGCATTTCTGTGTATTTTTTTTATTTAGCATTACTTTTTTGTTTTTATTATTCCATAGGGGATTTTTCATTTAGATTTTTATTTTTCAACTTTAATGTACTAGTATATATCTGTATGCCAGTACATTAGTTATGCCGGGACAACAGGAAATATGGTCAGACAGCCCTGGGGTTCTTTAATGGATGCTGGGCTGTCTGGCCATAAAAGTTATGTCCCTCGCTTGCCTCAAAGGGAATCCCTGTGATGCAATTAAAGGGGGTCCCCTCTTCTCATTTCCCCAATACCACAATCACCTTTGATTGCGGCATTCAAGCGGTTAACGGCGGAGATCAGAGGTTTCTATGAACTCCACCGTTAGAGTGGGGCTGCGGATGTGTATTACAGCCGTTGCCCTGCTCCTTATAGCGCGGACACACTTGTTGTGCCCGCACAATCAGCATGACGTCTATGCTCGTCATGATGCGGCAATGTCCAGCCTCTCATGACGAGCATAGACGTCAAGCGTTGGCAACAGGTAGAATAATTTAGTGTGTGTTTTCTATCATAGTGCCCTGAGTTTAATGAAAAACACACACAGTCAGCTCCTTCGGCCGTCTATACTGCTCTGCTGCAGTACAGTGACAGACCTTCAGCTGTGAATAAAATTTTTCTTACCACTTTTCTAGCCTTCCCTGCGCAATGGCACATACATATTTGGTCTACAGAAGATATTGTATGCATATTGAAAACATATAGTATACACAATTAATGCTCAGTACAATTAACAAATGACATTGCAGTGTATTATACGGTTTAATTGGCTGACATTTTAATGTCAAAAAAGGTCCCAATTACTTCCCTAAAGGAGCTGTCCCTGCTAACCAACCCCTGTCCAACTGCCCTATTCGGAACCATCCTCTATTACCAAGAGCAGAGAGCATCCGGAAAGAGACTTCTGGTCTGGCGTACTCAGCAAGACTATGAGTTACATAGCCAGCCATTCACTTGAATGTACGTGTGTACTACTACATACTGAAAATAAGTTGCTAACAACGTCTTGTTTTTTTTAAAGATTTTTTTAACTTTATTGTTGCGTCACTAAGTTGATAAAGAAAAATAATCATTATAGCTTTTGCTAATAATCAGTTGCTTAGGATACATATATGTATACTATGGATATGTATACTTTGCCTCTGAAATGTATTTTATATAATCTTGCTAGCTAAAATTTGTTCTTAAACTGTATTAGCTGAATATCAGACTGCTGGCCGCCTTACCAGGCCTTCAAGGCAGTTCTAATACAAGATTGGCAAATTTACTAGAGACAGACATGATATTCTAGACAGCATAATACTTGTAAATGAAAGGATGTGTCATTAGTACGGATTTGTTATGTGGCCAAAATATTGTAAGGCGGTTCCTTGATACCAGTTACCCAGAAAAGACCTTCAAAAGGCTAATCTTAAAGCCAATCATAGATCTTCTGTCTAACTCTTGAGAGGATCTCCGTGGCATGTTTTTCTTATTTCTTACTTCTCTCTCTCTCTTTCAAACTTTTTATTGTAGCCTTACTTCTTAATGAAAGTTTCATTTACTTTTATCGTGAGTTTCTTCAAGATTTCCTTATCAAAGTAAATAATAAGCATCAAATGATCGACTATTTTATTGTGTGCTGCCTCTTCTTGTTACCTACTTTTCAGTATCTCTGCTGATCAAGTCGGACAACTTCCCTAGAGGCTTTTTACACTGCCATCTATGTTATCACATGGTATGATCTTCTATCCAGAATAGATGTCTTATTATTTAACAAATCAATATGTGCTACTGTTACTTCCTGAGGAAGATTACAAGAGTGCGCTATATGGTTGTTAACATGGGGTCTCTGCTGATTTCCTATGAGGGATCACATGATTACATTCATGGCACTATTACTGCTATGGAGTCATTGGATGTGGCCACGAGATCAGTCTTAGCCAACTAGCGGAGATTGCTGCACCAATTAACCTATAACACGGTCTCTTGTGACATCCCCCACTCTGAGCTACTGCCCACACTAGCTTGGTTTATTTAGGGTAACTAATAGACACCCTAATATAAAGGGGCGTTTCGCCATTACAGGTCTATTTCACAGCCTTCTTTATCTACAGTGAAAATGGAAAAATTAATTACAGAGAATTACAATGAACTACTTACTTAATCCAACATCACCTTCATCTTGGTCACTCTCAATGTGATAGTGATGCTGACAAAGACGGTGAATGAGTAGATATATATGACTCAGCAAGATAAATGGAGGAGGGAGCCATGGCTTGTCATGGTACATCATGATGTATCGGTAGCGGTTATACTTCCACAGTTTGTGAGAAATGGATTTCATCTCCCTGTACACATTACTGAACAATAAAAAAGACAAAAAAAGTTGTACTTAGAAATTATACATATAGTTTGCAAATCTTCTAATCAATCTACATGTTTAATGTGGACAAATGAGACTAATCCGCAGACATTATTTGTGAATCACGGAGGTCATAATGAACAAAAACCTACACTGGACTATTCCTAGTAATTAATTAGAATGTTTATTAAAAAAATATTTTCATTGTTTAGTGTCACGGTTGGTGCCACCAGACCTAATGGTCTGGGCATCCGAAGCTTGCATCCCCCCCATACCATACGTGCCCAAATCTATGGAAAGGCAGCTGCACAGAATGCAGCTACATTCCCTATTTTAGGGATTGAAACTACCGGCATGTCCTATACTTGAGCATTTTTTGAGTATCACGCACCCACTGAAGTCAAAGGGTGCGTGAAAATCACGCGCAGCACACGGACGCACTTCCGTGTGCTGTGCGTGATTCGCGCAACAGTAGATCAAGAAATGAAGGGAAAAATAAAACCACCTCCTTCATTTCTTTTTCTAAACCTCAAAACCGCGTGTCATAAGGATGGCATATGCGCGAAAATCACGCAGCCACGCACCATACACTGATGACACACAGAACTGCAACGCGCAAAAAACGCTGCATTTTTTTCGCGCGCAAAACGCACACGTTCGTGTGAATTTCGCCTTAATGTTATATGTTATTTGAGCAGTGTATGATTTGGGCACTATATGGTAAACTATAAGGGTTGGTGCCCTATGCAATGTTTTCTAAGTCTGGCCCTGATAGTGTCAATAATTTGACAGGAATGTAGATGCCAGGGACAGACTGAGAAAAATCTAAGCCCTCTAAAGTTAAAGGTCATGTGCCCCTTACCACCTATTACAGTCAGAATACTGTTAATTTGGGTTAATAAAATGTATTTGAGGAGCACTTACATTATCTTACATTTTAAAGGCGCGCTCTAACTTGCCAAGGGGCTGTGCGTCTCTTTTGGTCACAGGCCTTTAGTCACTGCCCTAATGCCTGAATTGTCAGTCCGCTTTTGGTACACACAGGTTTTTCGGTCGGTCACACACAGACACACATACAAAAAAACCACAAAGTAATCCAGCTAATAACACCATTCCTTCACTTGTGTCAGTAGATTTATTCTGTAGGCAAACACAGCCTCAGCAGAGACACAGGCAGTCGGTTGAATTTGGTTCCATACTGTATATCTTTGCCTTTGTGGTAATGACAAAATCAAGGAATCAGAGCCTTCTACTCAATCATTTGACATCTTTCCTACAAGCATGTATTGACCTGTGCACTATGTATGAATTAACATACCATCGGTACCTACTTGAAAAAAGCAATCAGCAGGTTGACCATAATGATGTACTGAATAAAGAGGTAGACCGCTTGCAGGAATGGGGTGATGAATGAGCCTGGGGGACAATCTGGATCCTCTTCACAAGCTGGAAGAAGACATGAACTATTCATTTTAAGACAAATTGAGCAGATCCCATAACACAGGTATAATTCAATTTTAGATCTTAATCTAAGTTCAGTATACTAGCTGGAGATTAGCATGAACCTTTAGAAATGGAATTAAATGTATTTAATGCGAGTGATAGAAAATGATCTAGATTTCCCTCACCCAATCGAAGAAGTAATCACAAAAATATGTGCAAAATATAAACATTAAGGAATTATAACCTGAAACTACAGTACAGTATGAAGCAATACTCTATTATGTAACAGTAACTGTATAACTAAATGATCCCTTACCATCTATTTCACCAGCATACACTTCACCAAACATCATCCAGTATGGTTGAAATAAAATATCACGAGCCAGTGTCCAAGACGGAGGCTCTGATGGAGAAAGAATCGCTTTTCGTGCTACACCAAAGGCCATCAGAACAATAGCCATTATAATGACAATGCCAAACATGTTTGATGTCTAGAAAAGTAAAATACATAGTTTAGTAGGAACAAAAGAGATCGTCGGACAGATTAATCGATTAATTGTTAAACAAATGGCAATATAAACAGTAGAGTTATGTAGTATCCACACAGATGTAGCCATGCCATAATCTTGTGTCAATACATAAAAATTTACAGTCATATCCACATAACGTAGTAATACAAAAACAAAATAAATACAATTTATGGCCATTATTCCTATATTTCAGAATTTAAAAGCAGCCCCAGCTATGAATTATCTTGCGATCTCCTACTACTAGGGATGGCAGAATAAAACAGATCTTGGCTAGCGAGCTACAGGGTATATGGCGGTATAGTTACCTCCTCTCTAAATCTATTGTAATACAACACATGATTACAGTTAGATTTTGCACAGAAAATTATTATAGCACAATACATTAAAACATTGGGCCCCCACATACTCTGGGAATGAGTGGGGTCACCTCACCATTGAGAACAGAGACCAGGGGCCAGACTCCTATTAATCCTGCTTAATGGCCTGTGTAACCAACATCTATAAATGGAAAATTCCTTTAAATATATATATTTTTTTAAAATATCACTCAATGTAAAATGAACATTGGAAAACAAAATGACAATTTGTGCATTTGGTTCAATCTTACCATCTTCCCAATCATAGTAACGTAAGGTCCAGCATGCTGGTTCACAGCAAAGAAATCCAGAAGTCGTGTATACCAAAATATGATGTCCAGGCAGTATATGATCCTCCCTGCTATTTGCAGAGGAGGATCAGCCCAGCGTAGGGCAAAGCCAATCACAAATAAAGTAATAGCTATGAAGTCGGTCACATTCCAGTATTCACTCAGACAGACTTTGATTTTCTGGGAGAATTTTCCTGGTTCCGACATAAAAACCTAACATAAGAAAACAAAATTGTTGTAACATACATGAAATGTAAAGCAACTGATGACATTAAAGTAATAGTATGGCCTTAACCAAGTGTAACATAGAGTTATTTATAGAACTCTGGAGTGTGCCATTCCTCTGTTACTCCTACTACAAATTTATGAATAAATTCACAACTGGGTTCTACTATTGCCCTTGTTAAAGGGGCATGTCCCTACATAGTCTGATACGCTTAGCACTGATTGGACAGTGTGAGACTGTGTAGGGACACAGACCCAACTGATAACACCCAGTTGTCAAGTTATTATATTTAGTTGTAGGAGGAATAACAGAGGAGCGGTAGAATACAGGTTTCTAAGTATGAGGAATTCTAGTGTTTATTAAAACCGACATGTCAGAAGAGCTGACAGGTCCTCTTAAAACAATTGTACAGCGGTTTTACAATTTTGATAGAATGCCCATGGGAACACCCTCTCATTTGCAGATAATAAAGACTGAGTATTAACCCCTTCATACCAAGGATTCATTCTTGCTTCCGAGAACAAGCCAAATCTTACCATTTGGAATGACATTTTAAATGCAATTTTTTTAATATAATAATAATATTTGTTTATTTCTTAGTCTACTCTATTTTTGGTACATATGGGGATTTCCTGTAATGCATAAATTGAACCGATATGTATTACATTTTATATGACTTAGATGGGAGAAACTGGGTCAAAAAAGGAGAAAAACAAAGAGACAGTTTTATTCATGGTTTCCCTTTGTACTCTTACACAGTGGGTCTATTTCAATACCAAATAGGTGGAATTTATCCAACAGAAGACATAACGTTAATGAAGATCCTTATTTAGTTTAAATTGTGTTTCATTAAGAGAGGATAGGGCTACGGCTGGCAAGGCAAAAGGCGGTGGCAAGGAATAGTACCGATGCTAAATGTAAAGGATGAGAGCAAGGAATATGATGTATATTACAACGGCTGCTATCAGTAAGAAAGTGACAGTTTGCCGAAAAGCCAATGAAAATATCTCAGTCAGCAGAACATACATAATGATCAAACTTTGGTAATCATTCGAACGTCCGATTTACTAATATACGGCTAGTTGTAGGTTTTGGCTAAAAATCCTCTTTTAGCAGCAAACTTGTGGCACTTAAGTGAAGAGATAGCCCCAGATATCCCCTGAGATCTTTGCTTGGCCAGGTCTGTTTGCTGTTTTGATCCGTAACTTTATATGTGGACTTGTATGGCAATAGATTGCCATAATTTTCAGGGTTTTATTTACGAATGCTACATTTAAAATTAATTTTGCCCGAAAACAAACAACCACAATAAACATACATCCTTGTGTTTTTTCTTCTGTCAAAGGAAAAATTAGATATAGGCATTTATAGATAAATCTGCCTAGCTAACCAAAAGGTACATCCATTCTCTTCATGGCTCCTAACTAGTCAGGTTTGGCAATGCCGTGTGGCAACCCTTTATAGAGCTGCAGAGGTGGCCAAACTGGTTGCAGTTTAGAGACGTCATCCAGAAAAAAACATTATTTCAATATAATTACTCATTATGTATGTGATATTTGCGCTCAAAAAAAGGACACATAGCAGCGGGGGTGTTGCTAGTCTCTAAAAAAAACACCTGGGGAACCTTGGAGCCATTGTCGACCAAGAACACTGCATATCAGGTTAGTATATGTATATAGAAATACCTATATATTTGATAAAAGACCCAGATATACTGTACAATTCCACTGTGGAAAAGTAGACAATATATTATGTACGTGACCTTTTTCCTATTACCATTATTGCAACGTGACACAAAGCAACCAAGCAAACCCATACAAATATGTTAGAACTCAGAGAAAATCTACTAAGTACTACAGAAATCCCTTCGCGTTGCTTTGACTAAATTTTATTAAATCTGCTTCGTAGCATATGCTGCCAACGCTGAATTAATATATTAGCGCTAAATTCACACCACATTTGCTATTACAAATACATTCATAGTATCAGAATTTATTTACTATGTGACCCCACTGACTCTACACACTTTGTAAACATGATGTAGCCCTAAAGGGATATTTCAACCTCATGAAAAACCAGGTACATGGAAGGTTTAAAACCTGATGTGCATAACAATACAACCAATTACTCTGTGGTTACTCCATTCTTATCACTAGGATCACACGCAAATTCCACAGCGGCTGCCCACACAAGGTTCCTGATATGATCAACAATGAACACCTCTGCATAATAACATGTGACACATTTTCAATCAGTTGCAAACAAATAAGATGTTTGATAACATAAGGAAGTTCCAGTAAAGCATTAAATATTTCATCGGAAACCAGGCGTCATTGACAATTATTGGTCTGTTTTGAATTTAGAATCTAGGACTAGTCCTGTTCTCATATAACTGCATCTACTTCACTTTTAATAACATTTATTATGAAAAGTTTATAAAGTAAAGAGAGTGAGGAAAGTGAATGTAGTATGTGGCCTTTTATATGAAATTACAACATGTAATTTCCAGATGACCTACAGAAAGTCAGAAGGCCGGCCTACCTCACCCTTAGGCCTTATTCACACGAATGTGTCAAAAGGCCGTGTGACGGCTGTTGGAACAACGGCCATCACACGGACCTATATAATTCAATGTGGCCGTTCACACGGCCGTTGTTTCAACGGACCGTGTGAAGGGTCCGTGAGAAAATAGGACATGTCCTATTTTTTCATGCTTCACGCATCCCTTCATAGACTCTAGTCTATGGGGGATGCGTGATAACGAGTCTCGCAGCACAGAGCACGGATGCAACTCGGACGTGAAAAACTGCCCTTTTTCATGTCCAGGATGTGCAACGCTCGTGTGAATCTGGCCTTAAAAACATGCATGCACGGAGTTGGCTACACTAGACCAAGCATCATCGCATTTGATGTCTAAGACATACCACAAATATTTTCTATCCGATCAGTGGAGTATAACATGTATAACATGGCACTTCTGAAAATTAACCCTTTATTTTGTCACTTTTACGCAACCCTTCTTAGCCAAATGGATAGAAGTACCATCTCTGATTGTGTCATTTAAGTAGTAGTTAATTATGTAACGGATGAGACCCAAAGCAATAAGGGTTGCCAACAAAGATGTCAAACATGTCAGCCAAATACTAATATCCACCAAGCATTGATGTTTATTACAATAAGTAGAGGATAATAAGTCACTGGCAGATACTTTTGGCAGCGCTCATCTCCCAGGGGATAGTGTAGCGGCCACCACCGCACCTCTTGGTCCTCCACTCATACTCACCTCTTCACAGTACCACTCCATTCACTCCAGGCTGCGGTCCGGCCTCCGTCCACGCAGTGCCAGCTCTGCTACATCTACTATTCCTGGTACTACTGAGGACAGCTCACACTACTGGTTACTTAACTCTCTGCACCTGCTGTCCTTGGCTCTGGAGTAGCAGCATGCACTAATTGGTCATCTTCAGCACCTGTTTCTTTCCTATATAATGCTCTCAGTTTGACTTTGCCATAAGGTTGCTCCCTCTTAAAGCCTGGTTCTGTGTTTGCGGTTATGGATCTATTGGACTGTATCTTTTCTTATTTGCCTCCTACCTACCGACCCTGGAAAGTGACCCTACTATTCTTCAGTAACACTGCCTACAACTACCGCTACGGATTAGCACTCGACGCTGTACACCTAAAAAGTAAGTGCGCCATTTGTCACTTCTATTCCGTTGGTTATTTATTGGCTTTTGTATCGGGAGACTATTTTGGGGATTCAGTGATCAGGGGATTCCTCGCCCTGAAGACCAAGACCCTATACAAGGGTTGGAGGGTGAAAAGACGAGGGTCCCCCGGAATCCGCTTCCCGGTCCAGCCAATAGAAATCCCGTATGACACGATGGGTTCACTATACCCCCTGCCATCCAAAAATATTATAACTACGCTATATTGGACGGTGACCGTCACAGTTTGCTCTGGCCATGGACGCCGTCGATGTACCACCACCTGCCGTTACTCAGCAATACCTGAAGCTATCCCGGCAATGTGAGCGCCAGGATTCGCTCGACACCCTGTAGCAAAATGTTGTGCAATGTCTCGATTCTATGAGGTCACCAGCAGCACCTTTAGCTCCTGTACCTTCACCACAGGTCACCAGTCCAGGTCTCCATCTGCCTCCGCTCTCCCACTACTCTGGGGACCCTAAGGCCTGCTGTGGATTTGTGCACGGTTCACTTTGAAATAATGACCCATCTGTTTTCCTCTGATCGAGCCAAGGTGGCTTACATTATGTTCCTACTCTCGGGAGAGGCTTTAGCCTGGATATCCCCCCTGTGGGAGAAAGATGAACCTCTCATATAAGACATACAGTTGTTCCTTGTTAACTTCAAAAGGGTGTTCGAGGAGCCTGGTCGGGCTTCCTAAGAGGTATCCTCTCTCCTCAGACTTCACCAAGGGGCACTGTCCGTGAGTCAATTTGCGGGCCAGTTTCATACTGCGAATGCTGAACTAAAGTGGGACTAATGCCTTAGTTACAACTTTCTGGGAGCGTCTGGAAACTCACATCAAGGATGAACCTACTGGTCGAGACCTACCCCCCAACCTTGATGACCTAATCTCCCTGGCTACACAGATTAACATCAGGTTCCAGGAGAGACAACGCGAGACAGAGAAGGTTCATATTCCTAGACTGACTCCTACCTGCCAAAGACCTGTGTTTGCTTCCTCATCAATCCGACAGGAAGAACCCATGCAGGTTGATAGGATTGCTGTGTCTGGCGACTACCGTCAGAGAAGAAGCACCCCCTTACATCTCCTCCCTCATCTCTGTCTACCACCCTACCCGTGCTCTACATTCTGCCAACGACCTTAGATTAAAATCCTCTATAATCCGAACCTCCTACTCCCGTCTCCAAGATTTTTCTCGTGCTGCACCTGTCCTCTGGAATGCGCTACCACAGACAATCAGATTAATTCCCAATATCCACAGTTTTAAACGTGCCCTGAAAACATCTTTTTAGACAGGCCTATAACATTCCCTAATCGGACTCCTTTCCTTGGCCCCATTAGTCATCAGAATAAGACTCCCTCACACTCCTTGCACAGTACGGCATTTCATGTCCGTCATACACAGATACTGGCTGGTGACCGGCTCATGCAGCTTTATGTGTACTACCCCATGTGTATAAAAGATGGCTGGACCATTGTACTGAACAAACACTTTTAAACTTTGTGTCTCCCTTATTTCCTCATAGATTGTAAACCCTTGTGAGCAGGGTCCTTAATCTTCCTGTCTGAATTGTAAATTAGCTTTGTCACTATGTAATGTCTGTTTATGTTCCCTCTAAATTATAAACTGCTGCTTAATATGTTAGCGCTATATAAAGATTATTATTATTTTTACTATTATTATTAAGACGCGCGTTGAATTTAATGTCAGTATTGTGGCAGCAAAGCACACAATATGAGAAAATGCCCTGTGTGTCCGGGAAAAGCTTATGCTTAGGGCAAGTAGGAGAGGCTACCCTAGGTAATAATACTGCCTCTCAGAAAGTGCTTATTCCGGTTACCTTGTTCCTAACTGAAAATTGTTTCTCAGTGCAGGCTTTCCTGGATTCCGGATCAGCTGGTTATTTCATTTGCCAAGGGCTAGTCAACCACTACCGAATTCTGCTACTAACATTGAAGAAATCTCTATCTATCTCCTCTGTGAATGGCAGTGTCCTGCCAGAAGAGGTTCATTACATCACGATATCGATCACTATGAAGATTGGGGTACTACACCAAGAAACTATCCAATTCTATGTTCTAAAGAACTCAATTAGTCCTATCCTGTTGGGCCTTCCTTGGTTGAAAAGACATTCCCCAACCATTGACTAGGCATTATCACAGATCATTCGTTGGAGAGAGACATGACTTGAAGTGCTACTCTAGCTACTCTGATGCCACCCCATCGCCCCTATGACTGTGCCATCAACATGGTGGCTAATGCCACCCTACCTCGGGGCAGGGTGTATCCTCCCTCTCTACCAGAGACCATGGCAATGTCTCCATACATTCAAGAGAATCTGGAGAAAGGATTTATATGTAAGTCCTCGTCTCCTGCCAGCGCTGTTTTTTTTCTTTGTCAAGAAAAAGGATGGGTCCCTTCGACCCTGCATAGACTATAGGGGGCTCAATGACATTACATTAAAAAATATGTACCCTTTACCACTAATTGATCATTTTCAAGGTGCTAAAGTTTTTCCAAGCTAAATTTACGTGGGACAGAATCTTATACGCATTCGCAAAGGGAATGAATGAAAACCGGCATTTAACACTCGTGATGGGGAAGTTTTGCCCTTCGGGCTTAGCAATGACCACAGTATTTCAGGAAATTGTGAACAATATTTTCAGAAACCTTCTTTATGTTTGTGTTGTCGTGTGTGTATCTGGATGACATTCTATTTTTTTCTCCCGACATTCAGTAGACAAGTTAGATTGGTCCTCCCACGCCTCAGAGAGAATTAACTATATAACTATACGCCAAGCTCGAAAAGCGTGTCTTCGAGACAACGAGCTTGCCTTTCCTAGGCTACATTATCTCTGACTTAGGTCTACAGATGGCCCCACCAAATTGTCTGCCATGCTCAAGTGGCCTCGCTCTAAAGGGCTTAAAGCCATCTGGCGTTTTTTAGGTTTCGCAAATTATTACCGGCAATTCAGCTCTCATTTTTGTTCCCTTACAGCACCTATCTCTTCCCTCACAAAAAAAGGAATCAATGCCAAAGAATCGACCCCTGAGGCTGAATCTGCCTTTCTGGAACTAAAACAGGATTTTGCTTCTGCTTCTGTCCTCCA
Source organism: Rhinoderma darwinii (assembly GCF_050947455.1). Taxonomy (NCBI): domain Eukaryota; kingdom Metazoa; phylum Chordata; class Amphibia; order Anura; family Rhinodermatidae; genus Rhinoderma; species Rhinoderma darwinii. The sequence continues at coordinate 378,239,775 of NC_134687.1, forward strand.
TCTGCCAGACTCTAAAAAAAACATTTTTTTCTTGGAAGCGGATGCCTCGTCAGTTGGGGTAGGTATCATTCTTTCCCAGAAGAGAGAGAACGGTAAGAATCAAAAATGCGTTTTTTTTCTAAGGCCTTTTCTTCTGCTGAAAGGAACTATGGCATAGGAGATCGTGAACTCTCAGGGTATGTGCACACACACTAATTACGTCCGTAATTGACGGACGTATTTCGGCCGCAAGTACCGGACCGAACACAGTGCAGGGAGCCGGGCTCCTAGCATCATACTTATGTACAATGCTAGGAGTCCCTGCCTCGCTGCAGGACAACTCTCCCGTACTGTAATCATGTTTTCAGTACGGGAGAGTTGTCCTGCAGCGAGGCAGGGACTCCTAGCATCGTACATAAGTATGATGCTAGGAGCCCGGCTCCCTGCACTGTGTTCGGTCCGGTACTTGCGGCCGAAATACGTCCGTCAATTACGGACGTAATTAGTGTGTGTGCACATACCCTCAGCGATCAAACTTGCTCTTGAGGAGTGGAGATATCTCCTTGAGGGGGCTCCTTATCCAGTTACTATTTTTACAGACCAGAAAAATCTGTTATACCTTATGACTTCTCATAGGTTAAAACCTTGAAAGGCACGCTGGTCTTTGTTCTTTTCTCGCTTCAATTTTTTGTTACACTTCCGTCTTGCGGAGAAGATTAAAATGGATGCTCTATCCCAGTCTTTTGATCCCGAGGACCAGGTTACGTAACCTCAGTTCATTATAGGCCTTAAACTCTTCCTCTGTGTCCCCGGTCGACATCCTGAACACCCCTCCGGGTAACACTTTCATTCTGCTTCCTTCCAGGAAACAAATCCTCAATTGGGGCCACACCTCTAAAATATCCAGGCATCCATAAGACTCTAGAGCTCATTTCCCAGCATTACTGGTGGCCTAGTTTGTCCCGGGACGTAAAAGATTTTCTCACTGCTTGCTCCACGTTTGCTCAAAACAAGATTCCTCGCTTAAAACCTGCAGGTTTACTTCTTCCTCTATCCATACCAGACTCCCCATGGACGCACATATCCATGGACTTCATTGCGGACCTTCCAAAATCAGTCAAATGTACGGTTATCTGGGTCGTAGTAGACTGGTTTTCTAAAATGGCACATTTTACTCCTATTCCTGGCCTTCCTTCAGCAGCACAACTCGCTACTCTTTTCATAGGACACATTTTTTGTATTCATGGTCATCCTACCAACATTGTTTCTGACAGGGGAATGCAATTTACTGCTAAATTCTGGAGGGCTCTCTGCAGTCTCTTACAAATCAAATTGGATTTCTCCTCGGCTTACCACCCGCAATCCAACGGCCAAGTGGAGCGGATTAATCAGATTCTAGAAAACTATTTCTGCCGTTTCATTACTCACCCACAAGACATTTGGTTTGAGCTCTCACCATTAGCAGAGTTTACTTACAACAATCAAGTCGGGGAGTCTCGGGGCAACATCCCAGAATACCGCTTCCTAAACCAACTCATTCTGAGGTCCCAGTGGCCAGTCTAACCCACACTCAGTTTCTCAAAAACTGGTTGGACGCTAAAAAAGCTATTGCACTAGCAGTCTCCTGGTTCAAAGAGTGTTCTGATGCAGGATTCACCCAAATTTTTTACCGGGAGACAAAGTATGGTTATCCTCTATGTTCATCCGTCTCAGAGTTCCTTCCTACAAACTGCCTCCACGTTTTCTGGGTCCATACCCAAACCTAAAACAAATTAACCCTGTGGCATATAAACTACAACTGCCTACTTCATTAAGGATTCCAAATTCCTTCCATGTATCCCTACTCAAACCTCTGGTCTTCAGCTGTTATTCTGAGACTAATTCCCCTCCTCCTACTTCTTCCACTACTAACCCCGAGTTTGAAGTCAATGAGATCCTAGATGCTAAATGGTCCATTGGTAAACTGTTGTTTTTAGTTGACTGGAGGGGTTTTGGTCCTGAGGAGAGGTCATGGGAACCTGAAGAGAATATTGATGCTCCTTCTCTCCTCAGGGCTTTCTACCGGAAATTCCCTGACAAGCCAAAGAAGAGGGTAAGGGGGGGGGGGGGATACTGTAGCAGCCACCACCGCACCTCTGTCTCTCCTCTACAAATACTCACCTCTTCATGGTACCGCTCCATTCACTCCAGGCTGCGGTCTGGCCTCCGTCCACACAGTCCCAGTCTGCTGCATCTACTATTTCTGGTACTACTGAGGACAGCTCACACTACTGGTTACTTAACTCTCTGCACCTGCTGTCCTTGGCTCTGGAGTAGCAGCATGCACTAATTGGTCATTTTCAACACTTGTTGCTTTCTTATATAAAGCTCTCACTCTCAGTTTGCCAGAGCAATAAGGTTGCTATCTCTTAAAGCCTGGTTCTGTGTTTGCGCTTATTGATCTATTGAACTGTATCATCGATAATTCTTGTTTGCCTCCTACCTACCGCCCCTGGAATGTGACCCCTACTATTTTTCAGTACCACTGCCTACAACTACCACTACGGATCCACGCTCGGGACTGTACACCTAAATAGTAAGTGCGCCATTTGTCACTTCTATTCCGTTGGTTATTTATCGTCTGTTGCATCGGGAGACTATTTTGGGGGTTCAGCGATGAGAGGATTCATCGCCCTGAAGACCAAGACCCTATACAAGGGTTGGAGTGTGAAAAGCTGAGGGTCCCGCAGAATCCGCTCCCCGCGCTAGCCACCAGAAATCCTGTACGACACTTTGGGTTCACTATACCCCCTGCCATCCGAAAATATGATTGCTACGTTATATCGGACAGAGACCGTCACAGATAGGGCATGTTAAAAATGTAACACAGTTGGGCTACCCCTATTGATATGACAAACAACTTATCTGTATGGCCATTTTTTTCCCTGAGGTTTCCCATGCGTGGACAAATTAAATTAGGTCTTTTGGCACAAAGTATGGATATAATCAGCTTTGTGAAGTGCCGTAGGTACAGCTTCACCAAAGTACTTACTCTACGTAGGAATGAGTTAAAAGGTTGGGAAACTCCAGTCAAAGCGATTATGTAAGATAAAAGTTTTCTGGTTTGGAAACCCATTTTAAATACCCTTTTAAGGAATTCTTCTGTTCAGGATCCTAAGCAAAAGTGGACAGCATCTACAAAGAGAGTTGCTTGCTCTGAAGAATCCAACATGTCCAAGCGTTACACAAAGGTCATTGATTACAGTTAGAACTGTGTAATATTTAATTTCTCCTGTGGGGGCGCTGCAGGGGAATTGAACACTTGCTGCCAAGTTCCCCAACAGATTACAGTTGATCACAGTCTCAGCAGCTGGAAAACTTGTGAACATTTTATTGCCAGGAGACCCTTCTAACAAAATGGCAAAGTCCAATTTGGACATTACCTTTTAATTGTATGAATGACACCTGGTTTCCAAGTCAATGTGTTAAGAACACTCACCTCTCTGATTTTCTCAATAGCATTAGTAAACATGTAGGTAATGACCAGCCATTCTTGGACACTTGGCACTGGCTCCATCTTCACCAACACCACATATGTGAATAGCATAAGGAAAAGCAAATACGCCATCTACAAATAACAATAACAAGAGTGTCATACATCGGAAATATGGGTTGGACATATTTCTACACTAGATTATTCAACATGTTGCACCTTGCTACAGAACTGTACTTACAGTGTGGAACCAAAACTTGACAATAGGGGCGCAGTAGAACTCGCAGATTTTTCTAGTTATGGACAGGCTTCCTTGTACATGAAGACTCTTTTCTTCAGTTGAATTATTTCCCCCCTTTTCAGCATCAAAGCTTTGCTGAAAAAATAAGTGAACTTTAAGGAAAGTAAAAACTACAAATTATTCTGTTCATACTTTTATGAAGTGAGCGAATTACACAAATCGTTTTATTGTTATTAGAGACTCAGCCTTAGGTCACTGTGCTGCATTTATTCATGCCACTGGGTTAAAAGTAAACTTCTTTTTCAGAAAGCTGTTGCCCAAAAATTTGAAGGAGTATAAACAAAGATTGCAAATGACTGGAATCTTATGGAATAACAGTACACCTGAAAGACCACCTCCAGTAGAAACTCTAGAGTTCTTGCTGATGTCAGCACACGTAGATTTTTTTCAAGCTTCTAAATTTATGGATGCACATGGCAGAGGTGATAAAATCCCCACCCCATCTTCCCATTATAGTAACTTTATCAACTGTCTACATGTACTACATATCCATTTTTTGGTGTCCCAAACTTCATCGGTACTGGGTCCACATAATTGAAAAAAGACTAATCACTATTTTAAAATTAGCATAACATTTGAGGTTGTAAAAACTTTATTGGGTAGTAAATATAGTATACAATGCACAAAAATGTATGTTTTGGCTGGGCTAGAAAGTGTGAAAATTGCTGGAAGACTAATTATTAAAAGGTGAGGAACCTCCTAGCGTTGAGGCCTGGGTGCAATCTATGAACATCAGGAAAAATGCATTTTGGATAAGCAGGGAAGAGTACACAAACATCCAAAATTATGGGCCACTTGCACAAAAATTGTATGGGAAATGTTGGCGTTTAGGTGCCGATTTACTCGATGAACATTTCGGTCTCTAATATCAAAGGAGAGAAGGGAGAAGGTAAGAGAAGAATGAAAAAAAGAGAGGAAGCATCTTTAACTAGATTTTTTTTCCCCCTGACCACTCTTGGGAGGTTATTTGGGGGAGGTTTATAAGTTGTATAATTTGTATAAATGTAATAGATTTATTTTTATTACTGGATAAATGGAAATAAAATAAGAATAGGATAGTTTAGGGGTAACAGAGCTGTGAACTACAGTTGTATCGCTATATAAACATACATGTACGTTACATACAAGTAATGCTACAGTATTTTTAAAGAGAAGCAATACTTACCACTACATGCTCCAACCTCATGTTAGGAGAAGGGGTCTCCACATAAAACCTGGCAAATTGCTGAAAATCCTGTGCCTGAGGTATATGTGACATTTCCGCCTTAGTTTTAAACTCCAGCATCAAGATGCAGGGTGGCAACAGAATTCCTAAAATTATCTTTAGAATAGAGTATGGTACAGAAGTCATAAATCTATAGCTGACACATTTCCATTAATATCTATTAATTAAATGACCAGGATTGGATCCTAGATATGTCACTCACACGCTACTACAAAGAAAAGTTAACGCTCTTGACAACTTGTCAGGCTTGTGCTATCACTTTCTAACAGGATACTTGAGATCGGACTAGCTGCTACAGGTATAAGCATATCTACTTTTGCTAAGCACCATATACCCTTTTGTAAATATAAAAGAATAGTAGACAAATAAATAGCTATATCCTAAAATTATAACAACTTTAATGTTATAAAGAAAAATATGGAAACTAACAACTGGTGTTGTCCATAGCAACTACCTACTATTATATTTTTGATAGATTATAGATATATCATATAAGGTAAGCAAGCTTATAATTGAAAATAACCCTTTTCCCTCTATGCTAATTTCACAAAATATGATATTCATGCAGATCTGCAAATGAGTGTGGGCAGGTGCCAAGTCCTGCTGCAAAATGAAATCAGCATCTCCATAAAGCTTGTCAGCAGAGGGAAGCATGAAGTGCTCTAAAATCTCCGGCTAGACGGCTGCATTGACTCTGGACTTGATATAACACAGTGGACCAACACTGTTGCTCAGTGGTCCAAAGTCCTGTTTTCAGATGACAGTAAATTTTGCATTTCATTTGGAAATCAAGGTCCCAGAGTCTGGAAGAGTGGAGAGGCATCAATCCAAGTTGCTTGCGGTCCAGTGTGAAGTTTCCACAGTCAGTGATGGTTTGGGGAGCCATGTCATCTGCTGGTGTTGGTCCACTGTGTTATATCAAGTCCAGAGTCAACGCAGCCGTCTACCAGGAAATTTTAGAGCACTTCATGCTTCCCTCTGCTGACAAGCTTTATGGAGATACTGATTTCATTTTCCAGCAGGATTGGCACCTGCCCACACTGCCAAAATTACCAATACCTGGTTCAATAACCACAGTATCACTGCGCTTGATTGGCCAGCAAACTCACCTGCCCTAAACTCTATAGAGAATCTATGGGGTATTGTCAAGAGGAAGATGAGACACCAGACCCAACAATGCAGACGAGCTGAAGGCCGCTATCAAAGCAACCTGGGCTTCCATAACACCTCAGCAGTGCCACAGGCTGATCGCCTCCATGCCACGCCGCATTGATGCAGTAATCCATGCAGAGTCGGAGCCCCGACCAAGTATTGAGAGCATATACTGTACATATTTTTCAGTAGGCCTACATTTCGGTATTAAAAATAATTTTTGAAATTGGGCTTAATATTCTAATTTTCTGAGACACTAAATATTGGGTTTTCATTAACTGTTAGCCATAACCATCAACATTAAAAGAAAAAAATGCTGGAAGTAGATCACACTGCGTGTAATGAATCTATAGAATATGAGTTTCCCTTTTTGAATTGAATTACTGAAATAATTGAACTTTTTGATGAGATTCTAATTCAATGAGAAGGACTAGTATATACAGTGAAGGAAATAAGTATTTGATCCCTTGCTGATTTTGTAAGTTTGCCCACTGTCAAAGACATGAACAGTCTAGATTTTTTAGGCTAGGTTAATTTTACCAGTGAGAGATAGATTATATATAAAAAAAAAACAACTGAAAATCACATTGTCAAAATCATATATATTTATTTGCATTGTGCACAGAGAAATAAGTATTTGATCCCTTTGGCAAACAAGACTTAATACTTGGTGGCAAAACCCTTGTTGGCAAGCAGAGCAGTCAGACGTTTTTTGTAGTTGATGATGAGGTTTGCACACATGTTAGATGGAATTTTGGCCCACTCCTCTTTGCAGATCATCTGTAAATCATTAAGATTTCAAGGCTGTCGCTTGGCAACTCAGATCTTCAGCTCCCTCCCTAAGTTTTCGATGGGATTAAGGTCTGGAGACTGGCTAGGCCACTCCATGACCTTAATGTGCTTCTTTTTGAGCCACTCCTTTGTTGCCTTGGCTGTATGTTTCGGGTCATTGTCGTGCTAGAAGACCCAGCCACGAGCCATTTTTAATGTCCTGGTGGAGGGAAGGAGGTTGGCACTCAGGATTTGACGGTACATGGCTCCATCCATTCTCCCATTGATGCGGTGAAGTAGTCCTGTGCCCTTAGCAGAGAAACACCCCCAAAACATAATGTTTCCACCTCCATGCTTGACAGTGGGGACGGTGTTCTTTGGGTCATAGGCAGCATTTCTCTTCCTCCAAACACGGCGAGTTGAGTTAATGCTAAAGAACTCAATTTTAGTCTCATCTGACCACAGAGCCTTATCCCAATCACTCTCAGAATCATCCAGATGTTCATTTGCAAACTTCAGACGGGCCTGTACATGTGCCTTCTTGAGCAGGGGGACCTTGCGGGCACTGCAGGATTTTAATCCATTACGGCGTAATGTGTTACCAATGGTTTTCTTGGTGACTGTGGTCCCAGCTGCCTTGAGATCATTAACAAGTTCTCCCCGTGTAGTTTTCGGCTGAGCTCTCACCTTCCTTAGGATCAAGGATACCCCACGAGGTGAGATTTTGCATGGAGCCCCAGATCGATGTTGATTGACAGTCATTTTGTATGTCTTCCATTTTCTTACTATTGCACCAACAGTTGTCTCCTTCTCACCCAGCATCTTACTTATGATTTTGTAGCCCATTCCAGCCTTGTGCAGGTCTATGATCTTGTCCCTGACATCCTTAGAAAGCTCTTTGGTCTTGCCCATGTTGTAGAGGTTAGAGTCACACTGATTAATTGAGTCTGTGGACAGGAGTCTTTTATACAGGTGACCATGTAAGAGCTGTCTTTAATGCAGGCACCAAGTTGATTTGGAGCGTGTAACTGGTCTGGAGGAGGCTGAACTCTTAATGGTTGGTAGGGGATCAAATACTTATTTCTCTGTGCACAATGCAAATAAATATATATCATTTTGACTATGTGATTTTCTTTTTTTTTTAATATAATCTATCTCTCACTGGTAAAATTAACCTAGCCTAAAAATTCTAGACTGTTCATGTCTTTGACAGTGGGCAAACTTACAAAATCAGCAAGGGATCAAATACTTATTTCCTTCAATGTGTGTGTATATATATATATATATATATATATATATACATATACACACACACACACACACACACACACACACACACACACACATATATATATATATAGAAACCGCAATATAAGTTATTCTACTGAAGGAAGAGGAATCAGTGGATTAATATAAACTACACCTTGAGCCAAGAGTTCTTCCTCATCTTCAAGCACCCCATCCACATGTCGGTCAGCAGCATCTGCGTGCATGTGTGGCTCACAAAGGAACGCAAGGCAGATGACACCGCTAGTTTTAGGCACGTTGAGTTGCTCCAGTTCTTTAGCTCATATGTCAGAAGTTTCATTGCCATTCGCTCATTCAGTTTGAAAGCATTTTCTAGGAGGTCCAGGGCCAGCTGGCCAAATTCACTGAGCAAAATAAGGTACAAAAGAAGATTTCCCATTTCAAGACTTTTATACACATATATAATTTTAAATTATATAATTTTTTTGCGGTTTACATCTTGCAATAGTTTGATATTTGACGTTTTGTGAAATAAGGTTTATCAATGTTTTTATTATAAGTTAATAGGAGATATTGTTGGCCAGTGATATTTTTGATATTTGTGGTAACTTTTTTTAATCATTTGTTTCCGTAAGGCTGGATTCACACGAGCATGTTCGGTCCGTAAAGGACGGAACGTATTTCGGCTGCAAGTCCCGGACCGAACACACTGCAGGGAGTCGGGCTCCTAGCATCATAGTTATGTACGACGCTAGGAGTCCCTGCCTCGCTGCGGGACAACTGTCCCGTACTGAAAATATGATTATAGTAGTTCCACGTAGACGCAGGGACTCCTAGCGTCGTACATAACTATGATGCTAGGACCCCGGCTCCCTGCAGTGTGTTCGGTCTGGGACTTGCAGCCGAAATACGTTCCGTCCTTTACGGACCGAACATGCTCGTGTGAATCCAGCCTAATAGAGGTATATTCAGCTATTTCTATCTGTTTCTGGGAAGGCTGCCTGGTTATTTAATGATATATCTCCTGCTCCTATGTCATTGCACAAATAATCTGTCAGTTCACCTAATTTTTATAGGGCAGTATAGGACATAAGAGGAGACCGTGTTGTCAGGTAAATAGGTGTTTTATGCAGCCACGACTCCTAGAGAAAGCCTGTGAGTCCTGCTCCCCCCGCTCACAGAGAGTGATTGACAGCTTTTCCTACATTGGGAGCAAAACAATGTGCAAATGGTTGGTTGTTATTAGATGCTATGGTTTTTAAGCATGGCTGCATCTCTGAGCATTGGCTGTAAATCTCAATCTTGTACGTACTTTGAGTATTTCTTCAACTCTTCTGAGGTATCATCCACCATGTTGCTCTGCTTTGCCTCATGTGCCATGGCTCGGTATAGTTTACAGGCAATTACCGCCTTCACCATTGCACCTTCTCCGTGCTGCCAGAAGAACATAGCCATATTCTGTCTCTTCATCAGCACTGCCCAAACTAAGAGGTCATTGTAGGGATAAAGAAAACCAGCTAGCTCAGGGTCATCCGTGGAACTCATCTCATCCTTGGGTTTCTTCTTTGACTTAAGAGTGCTTGTAGTCTTCTCCTTTAAATAAAACACAATGTTTAGAAACTATTCATGTAAATTATAGACATGAATGGAGTTATTTCCTAGTGATCAAATATGTGTAATCCAATGTCCGGAGTACAGAAAAGAAGGGAAGCATTCTAGAGACAAATTTGATAATAGTGCCTTAAATGTCAATAGTATCAAATGTCTAAAATTTTCTCCAGTGATACAAATGAGATTAAAACATGGATTCAGTTGTGTTAGAATTTGTTCACATATGACCACAAGTGGTGTTGTTATTGTGGGGGTAGAATTCAGAATTATAACTGTGCCCCTATTTCTAGGAGATCCAGGGTGCTAATGCTACATAAGAGAACAGCAGCACTCTATGAGGAAGGTGTGGAGGCATAAAGACTAATGTTAATGGCACAGGGATATAACTATACTATACAGAACTATCTTGCTATATTAATATTTGATTATTATATGCTATATAGAGCCTATGTAGTGTGATGGCCCATGTAAAACCTCTGCACCTGGGCCAAAGAACTCCAAGTTTCACCTATGATGTTTCTATGATCAATTGACCAAGCCTGCTGCAATCATCTATTCTCTCTCTTTTGGAGAACCCCTTTAATAAAGCGCACTTTGGTTAGAGAACACATGATGTCATTATGTTCTTAAATATAGGTTCGAAGTCCTCTGTGTTTTGCCATCCTGGGTTTCTGGCTCAGGGAAGTGTAGGAATAGTTTACTTTCTCAAGAATCAACATGTTGTGGCTAATGTTGTTTTATCTAGTCCTTTCTAAAAATGTTGGAAATTTTGTCAAGGAATGTTCTCTGGTTAGGGGGACACAGGAGCTAATCCAGCTTTGTACGATATCTTGCACATAGCATTGAATATGCAAAAAGGAGGCATGTCAATTATATTTGAAAATATTACTAAAAAGGTCTTTGTGAATGATTTGTCATTGCTATAGATCAGGATTTTTCTTTGCCAGTGGTGCACCTTGGCACACTGTCTATTAAAATCAACATCTTTATAGCTTATTTGGCTAATTTTGATTAGTATCTTGTATTACAGCACATTTACAAGTTCAGCTTGAACTGTTCACAGTTACAGGTTGTAATAAACTTGAAACTGCTTCTTAGATGTATACTTGACCTGGATATTTCATGGGTTATGACTGTTCTCAAATTTATGACTATTGCATAAAACTTATCTGAGTGCTTCAGTTTATACTGCTTTTCTCCTAAAGTTCAGGCACGGTGTGTCAGTCAACTGTACAGACTGCCAGGTCAGGAAATCTCAAGGGCAGAAAAGTTCAAATTCTGATTATATTGTAACAGCTGAACACGACATAACTGTATAAGGATCTGTTCACATCTGCATCAGCATGCAATGGGGTATGTTGGGGTTCCATCATGTCGTCCGTCGTTTTGTCGGGAAGAATAGCGCTCCATGCAGCACTATTATTCCCATCATATCTGATTGAATTTGTGACAGAGGCCCTGAACAGAACCTCAAATGTGAGTAGAACCTAAAACAGACCTCCTATATATTTATCTATTCAAAATATTTATCGGTTTTTAATTTCCTACTTCTTTCGGTCATGTCATGGAATTAAAAGTTAGAAAATGTTACACTGTTTATGTTGTTTCAATAGAAAATATATGAATTAGCCCAGTGTATATGATAGATGATATATTTCATATTTCAAGCAAACTCATCATATTAATTTGGAAACCCCATAGCCACAAGTAAAAGAAGAAAGAAAGGCAATATACTGGGTCCTGGAGTATGGACTGCATTAAAGAGGACCTGTCACTAGGTTATATAAGTTGAACTGGACTGGTTAACCTGGAAAGCGCTGTCCTCCTGATTCCAGCACTGTTTTTTTGTTTTTTTTCCTGAACCCCTTTCCCCGTTCCAGAGATATGGCCCACTGTTGTGTTGGCTCCTGTATGCTAATTTGCCATAGTTAGCCAATGGGGTGGAGCTAGCTTCCCAGCTTCTGATTCTGACCAATCAGCGCAAGGCAGATTGAGGGTAGTTAACTGTTGGCTAACTACAGCAAAGTAGTATTGAGGGAGCCATATCTCTCGAAAGGGGGGGGGGGCTTGAGGAAGAAAAAAAAAGGCGCAGTAATCCGGGAGACAGCAGTATTCATATAGTTAAACTAGTTCAACTTATATGACAGGTCCCTTCTTAAGTAGCGTGTGTCATCTAGGGTTAATCAACATTGATGAGTATACAGGTCCTGAAATAAATAATAATCACTTTTTCCTTAAAAAAAAAAAAAATTCTCAAAATTGGTGCCAGGAATTCCCTTGAGAAGTATCCAAATTGGTCTTTGCTTATACTAAAATCATGTCTTCCATTATAAACGGAATCATAACTTGTTATGTTACTCTCCTACCGTTTCAGAAAGAAATGCTTTTTGATGTTGGTTGAGTTTCAAGTGTCTAAGGGGCCAAGATGAGACAGCATTACTCAAGACTATGTAGTGGCCTCTTATATAGACTCTAAACAAGTGATTAGTAACGTTCAAATTTGCAAAAATTGGCCTGGTCCCAAAGACGGAAACTTCATTCTATCTGGATTGCTTGAAGAGGACCTGCCACCTATCTTGACATGTCAGTTTTTGTAAATAATTGTATTCCCCATGAAATAACATTTCTGGGACATCTTCTCTTAAATCTCTACTTTGTGCCTTTCCTCTGTTATTCCTCCTAGAAATCGAAGAATAAATTCACAACTTGGTGTTCCCAATTGAGGGTGTGTCCCTACACAGTCTGACACTGTCCAATCAGTGCTGACAGAGTGAGATTGTGTAAGCACACACACCTTTGATGAGACTGGTAACACCCAGTTGTCAATTTATTTATACATTTATAGGAGGAATAACAGGGTAACGGCACTACACAGAGTACTAAGAAAAGATGTTCCAGAATGTATATTCTATGGGGAATACAATAATTTACTAAACTAAACAAGTCAGGAGAGGTGACAGGTCATCTTTAACAAGCCACTAGATTACTTAGATACAGTGGCCATCTATATAAGAATTACTAAGGGTGTGTTCACACGGTGCGATTTTGCTGTGATTTTTAGCCACGCTATTTGCTAAATGTGTGAATACACACCAAAACCTATGAAAGGTGCTTAGTTCTTTGCTGAGATATGATCACATTAGGTAACAGCCTCATAGCATGAGGCGGCACTTCTGTCAAGTTCTGATGACATTTTAATTACTGTCAGGCAGAGTGTTGTCATGGAGACATTATGCTTTCAAATCACAACCCACATCAATATCTACCTGCTACCTGGCCTGAAGAGTATATGTTTGGATATTGATGCGAATGGTGATCCATGTTAATACAGACAATGACTCAAGAAAGTTATCATACCAAAGCATAGACGTAAGCTATCATATAGGTTTCCGTTTGCATCAGCACGGATTTCAATGGTGATGGATCTGGTGCAAATGGTTTCAGTTTGTCACAGTTGTTTAAGGGTTCCGTCAAAATAGATTAATGAATAGCGCAGTCGACTACGGTATTGATTCTGTCAAAACGACGGAACCCTTAAACAGTGACAAACGGAAAACAATTGCACCGGATCAGTCATGCTTTCCGTTTTGTTTCAGTTTAGATTCCGTTCATGGAATCCCCTGACGGAAAGGTCTGACGGAACCCATGAACGGTGTCCCAACGCAGATGAGAATGATGCCTAAGTTTATTGTGAACTACTTTTATGCATAATATTGTAAAATAAAGATGTACACTCCATACCATAATATTTTGTTGTTAAAATATTTAGTAAATGTCTGAACTAGGGATGCACGATGCATCGAAACTTCGATACTGTTTCGATACCGTGCGCCCTCAAACGCTTCGATACAGTTATTTCATATATTTCGATACTAAGCTGTGCTAAGTATAGTAACACATGAATGCATGAGAGCGGGGCTGCAGCTGTGTAATACAGCCATCGACCCGCTCCTGTGTGCTGACATGTGCGCGTCGTCAGCATGATGTGATGCAGCCGACGCTGCACTGAAGACAGAACATGGCGGTCGCACTGCAAAACACCCCCATGTTTTGACTTCAGTGCCTGTGCCGCCGCTCATTAGTGCAGCGCTGGTCGCATCACCTCATGCTGACCGCGCGCACACATTAATGGCGGAGATCAGAGAAACCTCTCATCTCTGCCTCTATTCCCCTGAGGATTCCTGTGACGCGATATAGGGCCATACCATACATGGGCAGACAGCCCAGGGTCCATTGAAGGACCTCAGGGCTGTCCTACCATATTTCCTGTTGTTAGGGCATACTTAGGTATGTCCTAACAACTGCCTGTGTACTATCAGTACACAGGTTAATGTACTGGCATATAGATGTATGCCAGTACATTGAAGTTTAAAAATAAAACGGAAAAAATAAAATAAAGTAATGTTAAATAAAAAACACACACACATATTACAATAAACGTTAAAATAAGTCTCAATACATAAAATATATTTGGTATCGGCACAACTGTAATAACACATTTATAGCGTCATTTATGTTTACGCGGTTATAAAATAAAAATGGCTATCTTTCACTTATTAATGTGAGGTATGAGGTATTATGAATTTTGAACCTCCATGTGCCTCACATTAATAGTAATTATCCCCATCACGTACCTCACACATTAACCCAATGTTGTACATGATGGAATTAATTACTATTAATGTGAGGCACATGGAAGTTCAAAATTCATCACACCTCGTGCCTCACATCAGAAAATGGAAGAACTTTTTTTTGTATTATTATTATTATTGTTGGCAAAAGTATCGTTTTGGTCTAGAGTATCGCAATACTACATGAAGTATCGGTATCGAAGTCCAAATCCTGGCATCGTGACATCCCTTGTCTGAACTATATATAACAAATATTTATTTAAATATTATTTATCTGTGTTGAATGACTTTCTGTTATGGATCATACCCTAAATTAGTATTTCCAGTACATGCATGGGTTGGATTAGAAACTTGACTCTACCAGAAAGTTTTCAATTAAATTGGATCTAAAACTTGAAAGGATCACCTTGCGCTTATAAGGCTGTGCTGTCCGAAGGAACTGGGAATGCAAGGTATTCTCGGGTGAAGGAAGCTTGCTGTTCATCTGGCTGTTCTGGCTTAACGAAAGATGAGACAAACTTTGTGCCAAGCTGTTGGAAGAATTGTGGGTCCTCTGGCAGAAAGATCAAAGGAAAATTAGACAATAACTGATTTTGTTGGCAATTACCGGTCTTATTATTTCTAGTTCATATATGAGTGTGTGAATCTATGTGAATCTATATGAGTCTTAGGAAGTCTAGATCAGTCTATGTGAATCTTAATATTAGAGTTTACCTTAGCTGTTACATCACTTTTGGTTTTACAAAATTCAAAGAAAAAAAAGAAAAGAAAAAGATGGAAAAATCACCTTTTGCTTTCTGTAGAGGCTATTGTACAAGGCGCGGAAACTCTTCCTTGTGTAGCTGCTTCTATAAGCTCCTCCAACCAAGCATTCAATTACTAAGCCCACATCAATTAGGGTAATTTTGTAGTCCTGGGAGAGGTTACTCTGTGTACAGAAAAGTTGTATGAAATAAGATAAAACATATTTTGTCTGGCGTTGAGCTGGGCCTCATTTTTATCATCAACATTATGTATTATTCTGAACTGACAAAAGCATCAATTTCATGCATACGATAGGCCAATCATTTCCACGTTTTTAGGTTCATTAAATGGACTTCCATATATTTCTCTTAGCATGTCTTTTTAAGAGCCTAACTCCACTCAAAATAAAAAAAAATCCAATATCCAACTCCCGAATGTCACACTCAATGGGTTCAGTAAACGGAGATATGGGGAGCTGTTTAGGAGTCCCTCACACTGCAGAGGTGTTTTATTGGTATCTGTGATTTCCTGCAACATACAGGATACACGGAGGTCATCGGTGGCTTTCTTTCTCGGACTAACAAAAAATGGTTCTGCAGTTTTAAGGGTTCACAAATAACCCCTGTTCAATTACCACAGTCTCCATAGAGTTCACTGGAGAGATGGTAGAGACAGGCAAGCAAGCAGCACAGAGGTTGGAAAAGTACCTATCACACATATAAGCCATACCCTGTGGATATGCCATAAAGTTGTGAATATTCCCGTAAGACGTATTGACTTTACTTTGCAATAATATAACATTCAACAAAGAGTGGACTATCTAAAGTATTTTATATGGATGTTGTAGAACAACTGCTGTCAAACATTGACAATATTTTCATAGAATTCCTAAAATCTCACCTGTTTTACATCTCCAATAAGATGGTGTAAGAGCAGATTTGTAGGTCCTTGTTTCTAAGATACAAAAAAGAGAATTTTCTTAAAACACAGTGGAAGTAATAAAAAGTGCTATAGACAGTTCTTTAAGAGCAACTTCTCTGTCTCTTCCTCACCACCAGTCCTTTATAGTTGCAAGCAGCAGCAATATTTTATAATGAAAAGTGTGAGCACTTATGTGCTAAAACCATTAGACGCTGACCCAATCATATTTTTTTGTTTATTCCCCTTCACCATGAACCCCAGGCAGCTTATGGACTTCTTTTACATGACTATCCAGCGCCATGCCAAACAAGTGTTCAGGATTCAGTAAGACCATTCTGGATTCAAGGTACTGTCCCGGAGCACAACATACCTGACCTCTGACTTTAGAGATTGAACAGAAAGAGATGGCTGCTACACTAATGCAAATTCAATCTACAGTATAAATGAATGAGCACTCTATATATGCCACACGATTAGCATAAAGCTTCATTTCCAGCACTGCAGCAAAGTGTTTTTAATTACTGTCATAATTTAATAATGTATCGGTCACCTGTTTTTGGGGTGTAATCAATATTAGTCTAAGATATATTCCAATGTGGACATTCAGTTACATTATATAGGTTCTCTTTTTGACATTTTTCAGTAACTTTCACTTTGAAGTGAAAGAGTCTGAATGATCAACTTGTGTCTGAATGAGTCTAAAGACTGGAGTTGTAGTGTGGGATCTTCCCAATCAGAATTAGCAGAGTATGTCAGGTGACATGATCAACTAATCAGCTGCTTAACCTTGTATTCTTAAGTTGGCCATACACATTAGATGTATATCAATCTAACCCACTAATTTCGGCGGGACTAGCCTACCATCTAATGTGTATGACGAGGTCCCGACTCTCCCCCGACGGCAGATGTCGGGGGAGAGAATGGTCAAGCATGTTAAATCTCAGCAGGTCTGAACCTTTTGTTCATTTGGACATAAGTCACCGCCAGAAGAGTCTGGCAGCGGCTTTCTCCCTTCTCACTACTGAAAACACATGCACGCTTGGCTGAGCATGTGTATGAGGGGGACAATATTCAGCCGACAGCTATCTCAAGTGTATGGCCAGCCTAGAGGAATCCTAACGAATATTTAGGTGCTGCCATTTTGTTAAGCTACATAAATATATATCATATGATTCTATAATAATTGATTTTTATATTGGTTATTTAGGACATTTAAATTGGATCAGAATTATTGTTTTGGTTAAGACAAAATGATGTCCTGGGATTTGATAAAAGTGAATATGGACAGCATTACACTTCATGTTTTCCGGATTACTATGCGTGCAGAAAATAAATAATTACTGGTAGCAAAGGCATCTTAAGAAGGTTAGCAGGACAAAAGATGGAGATCACTGAACTCCAAAAAAGCATTTTATAAAACCACTAAGCATCTATCTCTGTATTCAGGATCTTCTTTCAACTACTTACAGTATTGTACAGTTCTTCCAATCTGCTTATAGTCAGGAAACGGTGCATGTTCACCCCATATTCTATCAACAACTTCACAAAGTCCACACGATCCATCACCAAGGCATCCTGCATTGCTTTTTCTAAAGAACCAACCTTTCAGAAGAAGTTATAAGAGATCAGTTATAAATATGAAAAGAAGTGACTTTCCAGTTGAAGTCTTAAAATATAAAATATTGTTTACTACGATTGAGAGGTTACAAGCTTATTTGCATTGTCTATTAAGGCTGGGTTCACACAGAGTTTTTTGCTGGAGGAAAATCTGCCTCATTTTGAGGCAGATTTTCCTCTGCCTGCACACCGATTTTCGCTGTGTTTTTCGCCCATGGCCATAGAGCGCCGTGGGCATAAAACGCCGCAAAATACGCTTTCTCTGCCTCCCATTGATGTCAATGGGAGGTCAGAGGCATAAACGCCAAAAGATAGGGCATGTCCCTTCTTTTTCCCGCTAGCCGGTTTTTCCGCTCGTGGGAAAAAAACGCCTCCGCCTCCCATTGAAATCAATGGGAGGCATTTTTCGGCCATTTTTTGGCGCGTTTTCCTACGCGGTTTCCGCATAAAAAAAAACTCAGTGTGAACTGGCCCTAAGAATCTGAGGAGTCCTAGTTTCACTTCTGGTGTCATCAGTGGCTTACGCTATTGAACCTGTTCCTGCCGCAGGCTGAAACTCTGACTGTACAGATTGGCTGCTGTATGTAAGCACAAGCTCTCCAAGAAGTCCGTTCATGGAGAGCTAATTTCCATTACAGTAAAGTCAATTCTCGTTGGAATAATCGTTAGATTGAGCAAAAAGTGATCAATCAGCCTAGGTGTAAACACTGCAAGCGATCGAACAATTAATGATATATCCTTCGTATATCGACGATTGTATAGTTTTGTATGAGAGAAATAAAATTAGTCGTCACTAAGGCCTCATTTACACGAACGTAATATACGCGCGTGCGACGCGCGTGCTTTGCACGCATGTCGTACGCACCTATATTAGTCAATGGGGCAGTTTAGACGATGCGTGAATTGCGCTCAGCGCGTGTGCGCAGAAAAAAAACTCACGACATGTTCTATAATCGTGCGTTTTTCGCGCACTCACGCACCCATTGAAGTCAATGGGTGCGTGAAAACCACGCATGCCGCACGGAAGCACTTCCGTGCGAACTGCGTGATTCGCGCAAGAGCTGTCAAACTCCTGAATGTAAACAGAAAAGCACCACGTGCTTTTCTGTTTACAAACATCCAAACGGAGTGTCAAATTCGAGATGAGCGCACCGAACTTCACCGGGTTCGGCCAAACTCGTTTTGACCGAAACCGGTAAAAAATGTTCGGGTACGCGACGTCAGGAGACAGTCACTGTCCACGGTGCTGAAAGCGTTAAACTGGTTCAGCACCATGGACAGTGACTTCCGCTCCGAAAATCCATGAACCTGTAAAAAAAAAAAGACGTTCTGACTTACCGATAACTCCGGTCCGACCTCCCGGGATGACAGTTCAGTCCAAGTGACAGCTGCAGCCAATCACAGGCCAAGCACAGGCTGCAGCCAATCACAGGCTGCAGCGGTCTCATGGACTGCGGCGTCATCCTGGGAGGTGGGGCCGGATGACAAGAGAGGGACGCGTCACCAAGGCAACGGCCGGGAGCCCGGACTGGGGGAAGCAGGAAGTTCTTGGTAAGTATGAAAGTCTTTTTTTATTCACAGGTTGGTGTATATTGTGTTCGGCATTCACTGTCGAGGGTGCTGAAAGAGTTACTGCCGATCAGTTAGCTCTTTCAGCACCTTGGACAGTGACGGGCGTCGACTAGCCTCATCTCTATGATGGCGGCTGCGCGAAAATCACGCAGCCGCGCATCATACACGGATGACACACGGAGCTGCCAAGTGCCTTTTGCGCGCGCAAAACGCAGCGTTTTTTGCGCGCGCAAAACGCACACGCTCGTGTAAATGAGGCCTAATTGTGCAAGTTTAAACCGGTATCGTTGAGGTGCAAATGCTCAAAAGATGCCAGACAAGCGACCTAAACACTGATCACAATAACGACTATTTCAACGATAATATATACAATTAAATAACGAATCGCTAACCATTCAATCGTTACAATTTCTTGGCTCGTCTAAAAGGCCCTTTAAGACAGAATGACTATAAAAATCATGAGAGAACGGTCTTTGACAAACAGTCAAATGAGCTTCTCTAATAGGAGAGCCTGGAGATCAGCTTGGAGTTACTGTTTATGTATTGCAATATCCCTTTACAAATAAGTTGCAACAACGAAGATTTAGCTTTTATGGAATATCCTATGCATATGGGACCCTCACTCCTCTAAACCTGGGGCTGAATGTTAGGAAAGGACTAACTATTGTAAACCGTACCCCCTCCCTGTTCCTGTTAGAAACTGATGGACACGTGTCTTATTTCAGCCGTATTAAATAATTATTCTTCCTCACAAGTCTACGGTTTCCATAGCTCCCATACATAGTTGTGTCTAAGGAAGACACAAGAACAGCAAAGCGTGCTTGCTCATCGGGTTATAGGACACTACTTTGATTTCGCTGGCCCTCTCCTTCCCTTTTTCCCAGGATTTAGATGCATAATGAGGGACAGAGAATTCCAAGCAGTGGGACTCTAAGGGTATGTGCACACGCTAGCTGGCTTTTACGTCTGAAAAGACAGACTGTTTTCAGGAGAAAACAGCTGCCTCGTTTCAGACGTAAAAGCTCCTCCTCGCATTATGCGAGGCGTCTTTGACGCTCGTAAATCTTGAGCTGCTCTTCATTAACTTCAATGAAGAACAGCTCAAATTACGTAGCAAAGAAGTGTCCTGCACTTCTTTGCCGAGGCAGTCAATTTACGCGTCGTCGTTTGACAGCTGTCAAACGACGATGCGTAAATGACAGGTCGTCGGCACAGTACGTCGTAAAACCCATTCAAATGAATGGGCAGATGTTTGCCGACGTATTGTAGCCCTATTTTCATAATACGCCTCGTTTACGTCTGAAAATAGGTCGTGTGAACCCAGCCTTACTGATCAGATATTTATGGCATATCCTGTGGATATGCCATAAAAGGACAGCACTCAGAATAAGTGAATGAGTGAGTGAGTATACAAAATTTGTACGATAATTTTGTAATGGTATTACTACTGCGAAGACCAGCCAGAGACATCAAAACTAATATGGGTAATGGTTACAGAAAGTATACATTATTTTGTTATATAGTAACCCGGATAATGTTCCAAACTCTGATAGACTGATGAAGAGCAAAATCACTGCATTTTACAAATAATACTTTAACTTTTGTAGACTCCTCTAACCTTTGGTAAATAGGTTGTCTGGTTTCAGCAAATTAATGTTGTTATTCAGTTGGAACATTCATAGTTTACTTCCAGTGGATAAAATGCTGTCCATGGTCATGTGATGGACACAGGTGCTGGGATCATTAGAAGACACAGCTCTGATACATATACTGTAACTCTAACGCGCTGTGCACCTGTGTGTCCATCACATGACCATGGACAGAATTTATCCACTGGAAATAAATAATGAATGTTCCTACTGAATAACAGCAAGCAGAGATCTTGGAAACCTTGAGGAATTAATACTGATAGTATATTGTAAAATAACATTAATTTGCTGAAAGTGGACTACTCCTTTAAAATATGAAAACAGTTTTTGCTTAGAGCTTGGAATTACCCTATAAGATAAAATAAAACAAATCCTATAAACTTTTTCTAATGGAAAACTGTCCTTCCCAAGGCGTAGAACTTCAGTGGTACTAGGCTATAACAAGAATAAGTAATGGACAAGCATCATTGAAAAAAGTAATTAACTCAGATACCCGAGGGTATGATCCTGAGCCTGATTAGAAAGTAGTGTTCCCACAAATAATGTGTTTTTAAAGGGAAGCTATAAAGTTATCTATTCCTCTAGGCATCTGAAACTGTAAATCAGTGGATGTTCATCCAAGTGGAAAAAAAAAGAGTTTACATATATTTGGTCATGTGTATACCATAGCAGGTTAAAACAGGTTTAAGAAAAGTAAGGCAAAAATAAAAGGGAAAAAACGTATATAAAAAAAAAAAAAACATAAAAGACAAACGGTCAAGGAAAAAAATGCAGTGATAAGTGTCCCAAATTTTGTCGCACGCATTTTTTGCGCCAAAACCTGTGACTTTTTACCCAGTTCCAAAAAAGTTGGCAAAGTTTAGCAGAAGGGGCAGGGACATCCGCGGCCTGCCAAATCTAGTATAATTTACACCAAAATTGGCATAAATTATAGTGGAAATTTATGCCAGCTTGCAGCTGGCATAAGATTTCACTTTGTAGTGCACAAACAGCCAAAGTTTTGACAAATGTATTTAGAGGAGTGCGCCTCTTAATAAATTTGTCGCATCTTATTCCAGCTCGCTTCAGTCTAAGGCCCTGTTCACAGAGTTTTTTGCAGGCTGAAAATTCTGCCTCAAAATTCAGTCTGAAATGTTGAGGCAGATTTTGGTCTACCTGGACGCCGTTTGCCGCGTTTTTCGCCTGCAGCCATTGCCGCGGGCAAAAAACGCTTTCTCTACCTCCCATTGATGTCACTGGGAGGTCAGAGACGTAAATGCCCGAAGATAGGGCATGTCGCTTCTTTTTCCCACTAAATCAATGGGAAGCGTTTTTGGAGCGTTTTCTGGCACGGTTTCCGCGTCAAAAACAGTGTTAGAAAACTCTGTGTGAACAGGGTCTTAGACTGGCGTATGTAAATCTGGACATGGTGTTCGAACTGTTGCCTTGCAGCACTGGGGTCCTGGGTTTGAATTCAGGCAAGGGCAACATCTGCATGGAGTTCGTATGTACTTGCCATGTCTGTTTGGGTTTGCTCTGGATACTACAACTACCTTCCACGCTCGAATAAAATTATTTTAGGTGAGTTTACATTGTGAGCCCCATTGGGGACCGGGACTGAGGTGAATGATGACAGCCTGTGCACAGAGCTATGACGGTATTATAAGCAATGGGAAATAAATAAAAGTGTGTAGGTTTAATCCCCATCTAAATCAATATCTACATCCTAAATGAGTTGAAAAGTGACACTATTAAAGAACGGCAATAAACTGTTAAAGGGATTTTTCCATCTGGACTTTTATGGCATATCCACAGGATATGCATAAAAATGTCCAATAGATGCGGGTCGACCTCTGGGACCAGCAAACACAGTGAAGGAAATAAGTATTTGATCCCTTGCTGTTTTTGTAAGTTTGCCCACTGTCAAAGACATGAACAGTCTAGAATTTTTAGGATAGGTTAATTTTACCAGTGAGAGATAGATTATATATATATAAAAAAAAAAAATCACATAGTCAAAATTATATATATTTATTTGCATTGTGCACAGAGAAATAAGTATTTGATCCCTTTGCCAAACAAGACTTAATACTTTGTGGCAAAACCCTTGTTTGCAAGCACAGCAGTCAGACGTTTTTTGTAGTTGATGATGAGGTTTGCACACATGTTAGATGGAATTTTGGCTCACTCCTCTTTGCAGATCATCTGTAAATCATTAAGATTTCGAGGCTGTCGCTTGGCAACTCTTATCTTCAGCTCCCTCCATAAGTTTTCAATGGGATTAAGGTCTGGAGACTGGCTAGGCCAGTCCATGACCTTAATGTGCTTCTTTTTGAGCCACTCCTTTGTTGCCTTGGCTGTATGTTTCGGGTCATTGTCGTGCTGGAAGACCCAGCCACGAGCCATTTTTAATGTCCTGGTGGAGGGAAGGAGGTTGTCACTCAGGATTTGACGGTACATGGCTCCATCCATTCTCCCATTGATGCGGTGAAGTAGTCCTGTGCCCTTAGCAGAGAAACACCCCCAAAACATAAAGTTTCCACCTCCATGCTTGACAGTGGGGATGGTGTTCTTTGGGTCATAGGCAGCATTTCTCTTCCTCCAAACACGGCGCGTTGAGTTAATGCCCAAGAGCTCAATTTTAGTCTCATCTGACCACAGCACCTTCTCCCAATCACTCTCAGAATCATCCAGATGTTCATTTGCAAACTTCAGATGGGCCTGTACATGTGCCTTCTTGAGCAGGGGGACCTTGCGGGCACTGCAGGATTTTAATCCATTACGGCGTAATGTGTTACCAATGGTTTTCTTGGTGACTGTGGTCCCAGCTGCCTTGAGATCATTAACAAGTTCCCCCCGTGTAGTTTTCGGCTAAGCTCTCACCTTCCTCAGGATCAAGGATACCCCACGAGGTGAGATTTTGCATGGAGCCCCAGATCGATGTCGATTGACAGTCATTTTGTATGTCTTCCATTTTCTTACTATTGCACAAACAGTTGTCTCCTTCTCACCCAGCGTCTTACTTATGGTTTTGTAGCCCATTCCAGCCTTGTGCAGGTCTATGATCTTGTCCCTGACATCCTTAGAAAGCTCTTTGGTCTTGCCCATGTTGTAGAGGTTAGAGTCAGACTGATTAATTGAGTCTGTGGACAGGAGTCTTTTATACAGGTGACCATTTAAGACAGCTGTCTTTAATGCAGGCACCAAGTTGATTTGGAGCGTGTAACTGGTCTGGAGGAGGCTGAACTCTTAATGGTTGGTAGGGGATCAAATACTTATTTCTCTGTGCACAATGCAAATAAATATATATAATTTTGACTATGTGATTTTCTGTTTTTTTATTTTTATATAATCTATCTCTCACTGGTAAAATTAACCTAGCCTAAAAATTCTAGACTGTTCATGACTTTGACAGTGGGCAAACTTACAAAATCAGCAAGGGATCAAATACTTATTTCCTTCACTGTATGTGTGAACAATTATATGGATGATGATTTGGTTCTACATACAGTCTGCATGGCAATTTTGACAGAAATCAGAACAAGAAATGTGGTCATCAGAATATCTCCTTAGGATTTGGCCCTGTAATTTCAAGCCATCATAACTTAGTATATAGGGGGGGGGGGTTCACACATGCCGTTTTGATGCAGTTCTTGGTGCCATTTTTATACAGTCCAGGAGTGGATACAAATGAGGAGAACTATAAGTCGTATTTCTATACTTTTCCTCATTTACTAATTTTAAGGAAGTCTCCCCTATCTTTCTAAGGCTTCTTTGTTTCTGATACCGTCATATTTCCTGCGGAAAAAATTGTGCTACATGCAGCGCTCGTTTTTGTTAAAATGGAGGACATAACTACAGAAACTGATGGACCGCATTGTCAGGGTGGCATCTGTCGTAGGTGTCCTGGTTTCCATTATATGAGTTTTCTACCTCAAAGAAACAATATTTTACATATTGGATATGTATATTACAATATCACATTCATATCAGCCTCGGAGAACAAATGTCCCTCTAGCTCAAAGAAACCATTTACATTTAGTTTCATGTGTGCAGTCTACAAAACCATTCTGAACTATGGAGTACACGGACAGTTTGGTATACAAGAACCATAGCCTCTGGAGATATTGGATTCTATAACAAAATCATAACAATGGCAATATATGCATATAAAAATACAAACTTTCCAGTGCTGGCCATACACCAGGATATGTTTCTTAGCAATATCCACTCTGTTCCAAGTCAAAGCTAGGCTCAGCTGATCGGGCGCAGACATGTTAGTACCTACAAAACAGAATTTATACAAGTAATATTAATACTGTGACCGCCTTCCAGATATTTTACTGTAGAAACCTGTAGGCAATGATGTCAGATATAGGCACATACATCAAATTTTATTATTTAGCCATTATAAAAGCTTTGGTTTGGCCTAAAATACAGTAAGTGTAGATCTATGGAACAGGTGGCAATAAACTTGGCATTATGTCAATTAAAGATATTTATAAAATTGCTCAAAAAAAGTAGATTACAACAGATAGTTTATGTGCTTTTAGTTTGTAATAGAGTTTGCTAAATAAACTAGTCCCCAAGAACACACCTTTTAAACCGTGGGACTGTGCTGGTTTACATTAAAATGAATTTTGGGTACATAGAAAAAAATAAGTGATGAAATACCTTATAGTCTGCATTCAAATACTGAAATACTAAAAATAAAGCAAATAAAAGAAGTAGTGCCCACATAAAAATCTAGTAGAGCTGAATTTGTCAAAACACAAGAGCTAAGATTGTCATTTAAAACGCTTGGCATCTTAGTATCTTGTCAACTGTTTTCTATAAGAGTGCAGGTACATCTACCGAGTTATGTCAAATCAATGAGTCATCTGGTTCAGGGGCGTAGCTGTAAGGGGTGCAGAAGTAGCAGTTGCACCCAGGCCCTGGTGCCTATGGGAGCCCAAAGCCCTGTACGTATTATAAATGGCACATGGTAGATGGGGGCCCTGTTATAGATTTTGCATTGGGGCACAGAAGCTCCAAGTTACGCCTTTGGGACTGAGCGTTTCTTTCACATAGTTTAAGCGATCGGTAGGGGTCTCAGTACCCAGACCCCCACCAATCGAAACTTCTTTTTGTATGTGTAAACGCACACAAAATACATGGCACATATTTATTGGCCAGTACATTTTTAAAAAGCCGTGAAAAAAAACAATGTAAAAAAACACATGCTTTTTTACGCAGATTACACATCAAATTTTTTCTGCCTACAAATTACTCCATGTGAACATACATTTGTAACATTCGTTTTTTTTCTAGAGCACGCTGTTTATAGTGCGTTTTATATTTCATTAAAAAACTTTCATTCTTACACAATGAAAATGTTGTGAAGTCCCATAAGAAAAATGACCACGTTTATTTTAAAGGGATCTCCCAGGAATTAAATTGAATTGCTTATCCTCAGGACTAGAGATGAGCGAACCGGGACAACCGAACACGGTTTCGGTCCGAACTTCTGGAAAAGTTCGGTTCGCAGCGAATCCGATCTTCACCGTGTTCGGCCGAACCCATTTTGACCGAACCCGGCTACATTTTGGAGCCTGCCATCTAAAATGGAGGATTTCACAAGATCACCTGACATCAGGCTACCCCATAATGCCTTGCAAACGGCTCTCCCAGTCAATCGGGAGGCAGCATAGGGGCGGGCTCAAGCCTGCAATAAAAGTCTATGCACGGAGCTCAGCGGCCATTCTACAGACAGGAGCTGTAGGGATAGCATCTCTGTGCAGAAAGCTTTAGGAATCTAAAAGGCAGGAATCCAGCAGTCGAAGGGGCTCATCCACTACTCACTACTCAGCCAGTGTGTGAATACGCTTTTATTAGGGGCTCATCCCCATTGCATCCAACTTGCAATACAGGCAGGCTTTGTAGTACTACAACGCCCAGCATTCCCTGAGTCAGTGCACAGTGGCTGATAGAAATACTCATTCATTGCCATTTGCCAAGCCAGTGTCAGTGTGAATACGCTTTTAGAAGGGGCTCATCCCCGGCCGTTAACATAACGAAATAACAATCCAACTTGCAATACAGGCAGCCTAGTAGTACTACAAGGCCCAGCATTCCCTGAGTGCACCGCGGAGTGGCTGATAGAAATTCTCATTCATTGCCATTTGCCAAGCCAGTGTCAGTGTGAATACGCTTTTAGAAGGGGTTCATCCCCGGCCGTTAACATAACGAAATAACAATCCAACTTGCAATACAGGCAGCCTTTGTAGTAGTAGTAGTAGTAGTAGTAGTACTACAAGGCCCAGCATTCCCTGAGTGCACCGCGGCGTGGCTGATAGAAATTCTCATTCATTGCCATTTGCCAAGCCAGTGTCAGTGTGAATACGCTTTTAGAAGGGGCTCATCCCCCGGGTTTTGATTCAACTTGCTGCACTCCAGCAGTGAAATGTCTGGTAAAAAAAAGGTTGTGAAAGGACGGGGTAGAGGAAAAAACACCCATGCCGTGTCCTCTTCCAGTCCAAATGTTGGATCTGTTGGTGCCAGACCCAGTACCAGCATTTGTGGCACAAGACATGTGCCCAGTTCCACTAGTAGCAGCAGCCATGTGCCTGCTGGTAGTAGCAGCAGTATCAGCAAGCCAGACTTGTCCATCTCCTCCGGTGGGCGGGTTACTTTAGACAATACGGCCATTGTGGACTGGTTGGCTGGCTCGCGGTCATCTCAGCAGGAAGACTCTGACGATCTGGCTTCAAGCCAGGTTTCGTTGGATTCCAGATCCTCTACAGTTCCTTGGCACAGTGACAGTAGTAATGTAGGTATTTCTAGCGTTTCCATTCCATCATCTATGTCTTCGCTCCCCCTTCCTAGCGGGAAGCCATCTTTCCTGAGAGTCCTAAGAGACATCTCCTCGGGTGCGAAGGAAGATACTGAACAACATAGTGATGATGATGATTTGTTTTCCGCGAGTCAGCCAACGGAGTGTGTTGCGGCGGTGGTGGAGGTGGAAGCGGTGTCCGAGACGCATAGCTGCGGTAGTGGGGGTGTTGGTGGTCGTAGCCGTGGTGGCAGACGCAGTAATGAGGGGGGAGCATGGAGCCCGCCATGATGTCACATCAGATTCACAACACAGTGACAGAAGTGGTGGGGATGATGAGGAGGGCTATGATGATGTTGTTTTAGACAGGACGTGGGAACCAGGTGACGAGGTAATGACGGCGTCAGAGGAGGAGGGTAGTAGTGGCGGCACTGGCCGTGATAAACAGCCAAGCCGAGGTAGATGCAGAAGTCAATCTGCAAAACGTTGCAGCGGTAGGGTCAGCTCAGGAGCCGGTAACGGCGACACGGATGCTGGTGTAGGCTCCTGAAAAAAGCCTGCCAGACAAGGGGCAAGCTCGGGTGGTGGTGGTGGTGGTGGACGTGGTACTACCTCTTTACGGTACTCTGCCGTGTGGCAATTTTTCTGTACCTTCCCGGAGGACGAAAACATGGCACAGTGCCATATCTGCAAGCAGAAAGTAAGGCGTGGGCAGGGCAGCAACGTAGGTACTACCGCTCTACGTAAACACATGGAGCGGCATCACAAGGCCATGTGGGACAATCGACATGCCCCACCATCATCATGTACATCTAATGCTGCTGCTGCTGCTCCGAGTCCCTGTCATCTAAGTAGTAGCCAGGCCTTATCCACCATGTCGTTGTCATCATCATCATCACTGTCATCTAGTGCTCCTCCTACGTCCCGTCAGTTATCCATTACGGAATCGTTGTCCAATAAGCAACAATATATACCCAGTCATCCACTTGTCGTGCGGCTTAATTCACACCTGGCTAAGTTGTTGGTGGTGCAGTCGCTGCCGTACCACCTGGTCGACTCCGCCGGCTTCAAGCAATTGATGGCGTGCGCTCAGCCTAGGTGGCGAATACCTAGCCGACATTACTTCTCCAAAACAGCTGTCCCTGCCTTGCACAAGCATGTGGAGGAAAAGGTGTGCCAGTCCTTGCAATTATCCGTGTGCAGCAGGGTACATGCCACCGTCGACACGTGGAGCAGCAACTATGGGCAGGGACAGTACATGTCTTTCACGGCCCACTGGGTCAATATTTTGCAGTCCGATGCACCACCGCAGCAATGCCAGGCATTACCACCTCCATGCTTGTATCTTTCTGGTTCAACTCCGGACACCAGGCGCCTACCATCCTCCTCCTCCTACTCCTCCTCCTCCTCCTCCTCCTCCTTGCCTTCCTCCTTGGAGGTCTGCCCGTCCCCGACAGGACACAGCATATCTTCCACTCCTCCTCCCTCCTCTTTTCATAGGTGCAAGGTGAAGCGCCACAACGCTGTCTTACACCTGCTGAGCCTGGGCGAGAAAAGCCACACAGGGCAGGAGCTGCTGCTGTGCATCAAGGAGGAAATCGCACGCTGGCTGTCTCCTCTGAAACTCACACTGGGCAATGTTGTCTCTGATAACGGGAAGAACGTTGTGGCTGCACTGCGTCTAGGTCACCTGACACACGCTCCTTGCATGGCACATGTGATCAATCTGGTCATAACACGCTTCTTAAAGTCATATGTTGGTTTGAAGGGTGTGCTGGCCATGTCCAGGTTTGCGTTCGCTTTAGACGTTCGTATGCATTTAAGCACGCCCTCCTGGACTTGCAGCGTCAAAACAATCTCCCAGAACACAGCCTGATTTGCGACGTTCCAACACGCTGGAATTCCACCCTGCACATGTTGGACCGTCTGTACGAACAGCGGAAAGCCGTGAATGATTTCCTGATGCAGCAGACGGGCAGCGTTTGGAGCCAGTGTAATTTCGAGCTCAGGCACTGGCAGCTGGTTAGAGACGCATGTCACGTTTTGAGGCCCTTTGAAGAGGCCACACGATTTGTGAGCCGTGACGCTAGCGGAATGATCGATGTTATGCCGCTGATATTCATTATGGAGCAAACGCTCACAGCGATGATTCAGCAAAGGATGGAGGAAGGATCACATCTGGCTATGGATGTTGAGGAGGAGGAGGAGGATGAGGAAACAGGACCTGAAGAGGAGCTGGATTTGGAGATGGAATCACAGGAAGTGATAGGGGACGAGGCAGCCGCACAACATGACAGTGATGGTGGTGATGACGAGTCTGACGACGACCTTGATGATGGACAACCATGGCAGTATGGGGCAGAGATGGAACCAACCGGGCCCTCTGAAACGCTGGCCAGGATGGCGAGCTGTATGCTTCGTTACTTGCGCGCTAACTGTCGTATTGTTAGCATGAAGCAAAGAGATGAGTACTGGATAGTCACACTTTT
Source organism: Rhinoderma darwinii (assembly GCF_050947455.1). Classification (NCBI taxonomy): domain Eukaryota; kingdom Metazoa; phylum Chordata; class Amphibia; order Anura; family Rhinodermatidae; genus Rhinoderma; species Rhinoderma darwinii. The sequence continues at coordinate 378,269,947 of NC_134687.1, forward strand.
AGACCCTCGGTATAAAGCCAGAATGGGGGAGTTTTTTGCGCCTTCCGAGAGGGAGGCAAAATTGGCTTATTATCGAGAGAAGCTATGCAGCCAGCTTGTCACGGCTTTCAAACGGCAAACACCTGCTGCAAGCATGTCTGACCGGGGGGCCACTCTCCGCTCCCCACTGTCTCATCGTTCCACCGCCTCTGGCAGAGCTACCTCTGCAATAGGCGGCAGCAGCGGCAGCAGCAGCAGCAGCCAATTCAGTTTGGAAAATATGATGACAACATTTTTACATCCAATACCCCGACCTGACACACATCGTAGTCACCAAAGGGATGTTCACCATCACCAGGTGCAGCACCTAAACAACCAGGTTCACTCGTACCAGGACTGTGCCCTTTCTCCGTCAGAAATCCTGATCCCAGACCCCATGGACTTCTGGGTCAGCAGATTGGATCATTGGCAAGAACTGGCCCAGTTTGCCATGGGTTTACTGTCTTGTCCACCCTCCAGTGTAGCGTCAGAGAGGGTATTCAGCGCGGCAGGGGGCTTAGTCACCCCTAAGCGAACAAGATTGTCCGCCAACAGCTTGGAAAATCTCACGTTTCTGAAAATTAATCAAGCGTGGATCGGTGAGGATTTTAAAACCCCTGTGCCTGATGCCACTGATTAGATCTGACATTGCTGCTGCTGCTGCCGCCTGCTACTGCCGCCTGCTACTATGGGATTCTGTCCTGTCCACTCTTTTTTAATGTGCCTCTGTTGGTGCTGCTACTACTTCTACCACCACTCCACCCCCAGTGCCGTCTACTACAAGCAAAGCAGAAAAATGACTACAGCACTGGACCACAAGTGGGTGCACGCCTCAATAGGACCGGATCCGCGGTCCCCAATATCAGATAGACAAAATAGACGAGGAGACAGCACTTCCAACATATGTCAGCTTTTTAATCACCCGTGCGACGTTTCAGTCCAGCAGGACCTTTCTCAAGCATAGTGAACACAGCAGTACAGGAGTATTTAAGGACTCACAGAGTCAACAGTAATAAAAAATGTGATTAATACAAAAAGAGTTTAAAAGGATCTGTGTATAATAAAGCAGTGTAATTTAAAATCACAATCAGACCACCTAGATGCTTATGCATAAGTCCTGCTGGACTGAAACGTCGCACGGGTGATTAAAAAGCTGACATTTGTTGAAAGTGCTGTCTCCTCGTCTATTTTGTCTGTCTGCTACAAGCAGGCCTGCCCCACCACAGGGCTTTGTCCTGTGACTGTCGTCCAGTCTCTTTTTTTAATGTGCTGCTACTACTACTACCACCCTTGCGGTCTGTGTTGGCTACCTCTACTACCACCAATACACCTCCACTGCCGTCTGCTACAAGCAGGCCTGAGGCCTGCCCCACCACAGGGCTTTGTCCTGTGACTGTCGTCAAGTCTCTTTTTTTTTAATGTGCTGCTACTACTACTACCACCCTTGCTGTCTGTGTTGGCTACCTCTACTACCACCAATACACCTCCACTGCCGTCTGCTACAAGCAGGCCTGAGGCCTGCCCCACCA